>NW_015090803.1:14244399-14422670 GCF_001431845.1 Calidris pugnax
ATATGTGTATACCGCTCCCGCCCATCTGTTTGGGGGGGGGGGGGGCGCTTAGGGCTCTGCTTTTAGTTAGATTTCAGCTTTTTATTATAAACTGTCCTCCTACACCATTCCTGCACAGGCTATTCTTCAGCATAGCGCTGCTAATGAACTGAATGTGGCCATACCCAGATCCCAGACCTTACTTGTAAGACTTGTGTTTGCTTAAATGGCAACCAACATCAAAGTCTTTCTTGTTTTTAAGTCTAGTGAGACACAACAGAGCTGCTCTTGCAATAGCGTGTTGTAAGCGGCCTCAGAAACTACCGTTGATCCCAACGTAACTCCTTTCTGAGTTAAACACTGAGGGAGCAGTGGATGAAACTGGGAGCGGTGCCACGACAGTGGATTGTCAGCAGCTGAACTGCTGTCTAGAAACAGAAAATGTATTTTCACATCTTCTGTTACTCTCCTCTCATTGATTTTTGAGTTTTTTCCCCTGTTTTGCCTGCCTAAGCAAGCTAGAAATATGTATACTTCAACTAGTATTCTCCCTTGAAGACTTTGAGTATTACCACAAGTGTCCCTCTCAACATACAGCAATAGTTTTTGAGAGGATTTGAAACAGAATAAATTGTTTTTCAACAAACATAATTTATTCTGGTTTTATTTGGTTTTACCTCTGTGAGATGCTAAGAGTGTGATACTACTGCCACCCTACATTGAGTATTCTGTTATGGTAGGAAACAAATATGACTAGATTAATGACTTAGTGATAGATAAATTTTCTTAAAGAGTGCTGAAGCTGTAGGATGGCTATAAAGCTGTGCAGGTATTTTAACATCAGACCTCTTCAAGAAAAGAGTGCTCCAATGATGATCCATGCCTGTCCCACACATATTCTGTTCCTCTATAGAGCAGCTTTCCCTCTCCTCCTAGGTTTTCCAGAAGGTGTCACTGTAAGGCAGTGATGGTCAAGAGTCTGTAGATTTAAAAATAGACGAATGAAAAAGGACTTCATGGCTCTTATTTTCTTGCAATGATGCTTTAACTCCTAATAAATCAACATCAACAGTTTAAAACATTAGAATAGGAACAAGAAATGGGAGCATCAAAGTTTCTTCATAATTGGAATTTACAGTCTGTCTGAGAACATGTCATCCCTAAGAAAATTCAGCTGCTCAGGCCATTAGTTTAATAGCTGAGAGTGTGAAATTACCAAAATGACTGAGCAGTTTTAAAGCCTGCTCTTTTAATGCTCATATTCTGTGTGTGCACAGAGGGGTACATCTGAGAAGCACATGTGTGCACCAGTGGATGCGACTTCCTAACAAAAAGCTGCAAGGAAAAGTATGTGTTTTTCCAGGTACTCAGTGAGATGTGGTTTGTTTGCAGACTTCAGCTTCCACTGGGCTGTGCCTCAACCCAACGCACCGGAGGCCGTTACTAAACAAGTGGGTGACACAGATTTGGGAAATGCTTTTGATGTGGGTAAGGTCCGGAACGTAGTGCTGCATGAGTGGGTGTGCGTGAGGGCTCCACCATCCCAAGGGGATATATGTATTAAAATGAAATGGAAAGGCTTATGCCCAGGAACAGTAAGCCAGAAGGAAGACAACAAGAGAAGAAAACTCGAGTTATGGTGGTTACTAATGAGCTGCTGATACAATCTGTCATCAAAAAATGTAAGTATGGCCTAGAATAAAACAGGAGGGTTATTTCTAGTGGAGCCAGAAGAGCTTTAGCACCTCTGACCCAAGGCTGGTGGAGCACCGAGTGCTCACCTGAAGGCTGCACCCAGCTCTGGTTCTTTGCCTTGGGTGGTGGTGAGCTTGAGCTGGAAGTGGAAAAGCACTACCATGCTTGGGGAAGCCAACTGCAGCATGTCAGAAATATGAGTAAGGTGGAGGAAAGTAGTGGCACAGAACTGGTAGGGAGGAAATGGCCATTTTAGCTGGAAAGCAGAGAAACGGAGTTTGGGGACAGAACACTCTCTATGTGCTGTAAAACTAACTACAGACTACATCGTGTCCTTAATTGTAACACAGGGCTGGAGTTAATGGTTTAGGACGGCCTGTGTCCCCTGTGTCTCCATGAGATAATAATATATAAATACTGGATCATTCATTACTCTCCCACCTGCACTCTGCATGGGGTGGGTGCAGCCCCAGAAGTGATGTTATGTGAGATACCATCTGTCTCGATACCACAAGCATAAACCACCACGTAATGTTCTTGGGGGGGGAAAAGTGAAGACCAGTTTTTCTACTGCATACCCTGCACAGACATTGGTGCAGTGATGGTTTACCAGCCAGGAGACAAGGTCTTGGGACTTCTGCCAGCTTAGCATACTTCACCTGATGCTTGTTTCAACATTGAATCTGTAAGATAGGACAGTCTCTTTGTTGTGGTCATGGCGGTCTTCCTAGAAGAGCTGTCTTGTGAGAACCCACTCTGGCAGGAGCAGTTTTGGGATGGAGGTGAGTGAGTAAGTTCATGGGGCTTCATTGAGTCCAGCAGGGAGAGAGGTCCCTGTGAAAAGCCCAACGCCCATGGCAGTCCTGCTTCCCCTTTGTTCAGGCTTGGGCTGTGGGCCCTTCGGAGTGAAAAGCTGACCCAAAAGAGGGGCACAAAGCCATAATTTTCCTGCGATTTCTGTTTCCCCAGGACAGCAATCAGAGCCGAGAGAAGGATGAGCAGGAGGGAGCGGGGAAGGAGGCAAAGTGAACATCGGAGGTATGTCCCTGAAGGACCCTACCAGGGCAGACTTTCAAGTACTCATTTTTACAGCACGTTCTTAGCAACAAATTTTCTATTTAACCGATGTGTTGACAAATCAATCCTGATCTGAATTTGTACATTGCTTTGATTCTTCAGGCAAGTCTTGGATATGTAGCCAGATTCTTAATATAGAAGCAACTGGAAGTAGGTCATTTCCGCCCTTCAAATACCATTAAAAAGCTCCACTATACTATGGAAGAAAGGGAGAAGTTTTCCCTGTCTTTTCATCTTTTTAGGTTTCTGTTGCGCAAAGCGTCCTATGAAAATAAATTGGCATCAAATAAAAATTGTTATTTCCTTTTTCATTCGATTTTACTCTTCATCAGGACAGTTTTAATGAAATCCATCTATTTAGTCTGTGGGATTCTAGTAACGTACCTTCTCATTATACCATAAATAATGGCAAAGTAAGTATCTTACGACTATTACTTTTAAATCAAAGTTATGGGTTTCCTAATGGATTCCATAATACAGATTTCAAAGTTTACAGTAGTTTAACCATAGACAAACATTGTATCCTTCCCGCCTTTGTAATTCAGCTGCTCTTTATTTTCTTCTGCAGCTTCATATGGTTTAAACATCTGGGCCTTCGGAGCCGTTCCATGCCTGCTCGCCTTATTAGAGGGCTTGCTTCTGGAGCCTCCGACTGAATGCCAGAGTCCTTCCCTTTGTGCTCCTCAGTGACGTACACAAGAACTTTGAGGTGGTGTAAGAACAGAGGGATTCGTGGCTAATAAATACTTCATCTAAATGGGTGAGTGTTTGAGCTGGGCTGTTAGCTTAATTCTAACCATAAGGAGCAATAACCGCAGCATACTTTGGGTGGGAGAAGACATCAATCACTGTCACTTTTCAGCAGAGGAAAACGAGCAGAGAGGGAAGAAGCTGGGATAGATTTTAGCTTTTGGAAACTGGGATGTAAGCTTTTCATCCAGGCTAATTCTCTGCTGGGTTGGTGGTGTTCCTAACTGCCATCTTACAGATTTTATTGGATATTGGGTAAAATACGAAGACTAATGTGTGTATTCTGACCAAGGCCAGCTAGAGATATGCTATTTAATTGTGTTAGATCATAGGAAGACCCTCACCCTGAGTGCACAGGGAGGTTTTCTGCAGTAACTTGACGTACGAGAATTGACATAACTTTGCGGTGCTCTGAGATTTATTTCAAATTATTCAGCTTAAGGAAAAGTCTTATGACTCCTGTCACAAGTAAAGATGTTGCCATCCCATAATTTCAGAAGCTTCTTTCTCATGGTCATTTTAAGCTTCATTTACATCACCATTAGTAGGCAATGAGAAGATTTGCTTTTAAATCATCATGGTAGGTTTATCAGGGGGAGTGATTCCTTGACAGAATTCTCTCTGATATGGAAATGATTTGCTCCCTTCAGTAAGTTTTACATTCACCATTTTACACATTGAGGGTGAGCTCCTGGCCCTGCAGATGCCAGAATTTTTTCCCTTGACTCCAGAAATTCAAGATATCTCCTTCAGTCTTCAACGCAGTCTGTCTCCCCATAACCTTCATTTCCCTGACAATCTCCTCGGCATTCCTATGATTATTAAAAAGCTCATTGACACTGTCCTTTCCTATTTGGTTTTTGGACACTCTGTGCACCCAGGGAAATCTCATTTTCATCAGCAGCGTCACTGCTGTCACTGGCATGAGGAAAGGGGCAGCTCTGATACAGCATCCCTGTCTGTGCCCATTACAGGGGACGAAAGACATCTCCCATATGTTTTATTCATTTAGAGGAGAGGCTTTTCCAATTGCAAAGCTTCAGTCTCTTAACTCTATAGATGTGTTTTCTCACAGACATATTCTGCCACTTTGAAGCAGCTGATACTTTGTAAATAAAATGCATTTTCCTCTTTATTCTTGGAAAACTGCTGCCATTCAGATGAGTTGCGACTTCTCTTAAATCTTTCCCACTGCCTGATTTCCTTGAGAGCCAGCTGACTCATATAACAATACATAAATGAGGAAGTAATGAGAAGGGCATTTGCTCTATATTTTCTCCTAATCATTATTACTCTGTCCATGTCAGCTTCAGATTTACGCCAGATTAAATTCTGAATAGAAGAAAAGCTGACACAATCCATCAGGATCTCCTAATTAAACCCTTTCAATCTGTTATATTTTTTCCACCCTTTTGTTACAACGTTTCAGGTTTTAGTGGCCGGATCAGGTTGGAAAAGTTCTGCTTGTACCTTTTGTAAAAGCCTGGTTGACATTTCTGGACTGAAATAGTCATAAACGGTTTTGCCATTCACTTCAGTGCAGATAAGAATGGTTTTTTCTGCATCAGCAGAAAAACTGTAATACCTTTTGATTTAGCTTTTTATTTCCAAAACAAAAAAAAAAAAAAAAAAGGAGAAGAAAAAAGAATTTACTGCTTTTCAAAACAATAAAAAGAAATAGTTTCATAATGTAACTTTTTTTTCCCACGGAAAGCTTTTTCTAGACAGAGCTTTTTAATTGACAAATGTTGAGGGTTTTTTCACTTTTAGTTTCAGCCTGACTTAAAAATGTGATTGATTGAATGTTTTCTTATACTTTGATCTTTCCCCCTCCCTCCTCTGCCATTTCTTTGAATCTTGCTATTTTCAGTTCATTTTGTCTTCTGATTAGTATCCATTTTTATTTACTTATATATGTCTATCTGTATGTATATATTTTTTCTTTTGCTCTTTGTATCTCATCATTGGAGGACTCCATTCCCTTCCCTCCCTTATCATCTGTCTTGTCCTAAATCATACTGCTGCTGTGTTACTGAGGAGGTGACTGGAACCTCAAATTACACTTAGGAGCAAACTTCTACTCTTCTTTTTTGAAAAACTGAGATTCTTAGTACTGCCATCTAGCATGCAGCTGCTAAGGAAGAAAGGTAATCCACCAGGGAGCTAGGGACTCACAGTAATACCTATAAAATGGAAGTAGACAGTGTAGAGCACAACTTTTGAGCTAATAATATAGATGTTGGAGGAAGAGAAGACCGTCAACCGTTGCACTTGGCCTCGATAGCGAAGAGACTAAGCTGGAGCTCCAGTGGACGAGTGGCACGTGGAAATCTACCAGATGCCTGGGAGAATATTCCATGGTTTTACTGGGTCTTTCTTAAGACTTCTGTGTATGCAGAACCAGTAATTTGCTTTGATAACTGCAAAGCTTTAGATAAACGCATGGCAGGCAAGATTTTCAATAGTAGCTAAACTGCAATTCCAGTACACATGCAGAGGATGGAGAGCTAGAAGTCTGGTCCAGCTCCTGGGAGCATACCTGATGCAACAGCTCCCAGTGATGACTGAAAAAAAGGCATTCTGGGTCACTTGAGATGATGACTGGGTGTGCACCTGAAGTTCGTCTGGTTTGACTGAACTCATGACAGA
Source organism: Calidris pugnax (assembly GCF_001431845.1). Classification (NCBI taxonomy): domain Eukaryota; kingdom Metazoa; phylum Chordata; class Aves; order Charadriiformes; family Scolopacidae; genus Calidris; species Calidris pugnax. The sequence continues at coordinate 14,250,550 of NW_015090803.1, forward strand.
AGCCTGCCTTCTGCTTAATGAGGTTTGGGGTTGGGGTCAAGAAATTTGACATCTCCTTTGAAAGTTTTATTTCTGGGAATGTAATTTCTAGGATTCCTAATATGCAGTAATGGCATAGGATTCATCTTCCTGTGCTGGTGGTGTGTGTCTATTTGGGAGAGGATGGTTTAGTATCATGAATAATAGTCAGAAGTCAGAGGACTTTTTTAGAAAGTGGAAGATTTAGATCCTAAGTACTTTTCAACTCTAAAGAGTTTTAACTGCATTGTATGCATGAAACAGATAATCTGAACTTGGAAGTGTGTTCTAGTAATCTTTAAAGTTTCCTCATACAAGCTACCCTCTTCTGTCAGTGGTGTTTTACTTTATGTAAGCTATCTAAATAATTTTTTAAGCAACAGAGAAAATTAGTTTCCAGACTAAAAATTAGGTCCATCACCTTGGGAGGTGGGAGAGCAAATTTCTCATCTGTGATTATTTCCTATTATAACCTTGTATTTTAATGTGAGTGAGAGATTGAGGGTACCCTCTCCAATACCAGTCTAGAGCTTGGTTGTTTGTTTATTAAGGAACAGGGTGATGTAGGTTTAAAAGTCCTTAATAAGTGTAACTGAAGTCCCTATAGGTGTGGGCATTATTTTACTTGTTGAGCTGTTAGGTGAAAGTGTTAATTGTCTTCTTAAATCTAGTTTTTGTTTCTGAGGCTCTTATTACAGACACCTGAAAGGAAGTACTCTCTTTCTAAATTAAACTTTCTTTTCAGTCTGTGATATCTTCTTTTAAAAAACTTTGTTTTTCTTTCAGCCAAACCAGTACTTTATTTCTCTGCACTGTTTTGTTTCCCTCAAATCAATCATCAAACGGAGAAAAAGCAATTATTTGAACTTCTCTTCTTACCTATTTAAATCATTCATTTCTTGCTATGGTAAGTGAAATGAAGACTAACTGCTCTGAAAATTGATGTGCCTTCCCTCTGGTACACTAAACGGAAGTGGCTGACCAGACTGTCTGCTCTTACTCTCGAAATAGTTCTTGACTGGCAGCATTCAAGATAGTGGTTGATGTGTCAATGTGTTTGCCACTGAAGAATAAATACCTCTATGACTACATTGTAAAAACCTCTCCCTCCCTTAACCACCCAGTTCCCCTCCTGAGCCTATTACTGACCAGGCTGGGACAAAACATGTCAGCCCTGAGGGGTGTAGTTGATTATGTCAAAAGGCAAATCCAAACCACACACCTACAAGTTGTCTGGAAACACTTTTGATATGTCACTAAACCTGAAGGCTACTTGTTTTGGCTCATCTCCCACAGGTGACCATCCCTCACCCCTTCCAAGGAATTCATTAAAACTGTTTGGCAGTATAATCTTGACAGTTTTTCAATTGAGTGTCAGCAGTTTCAGAAGCACCAGCTCCCTTACGATAATAAGGAAATTGAACTTGGCATCCAAATTACTTCTGCCAATTCCACACTGGATGTCTTCAAGTGACTACTTCAACTAATTCACTTGTAATTCATGAGAGTTACTGCGTGTCTTTTAATCCCGTTAAGAGGAGAATGGTGATTATTTAGTTAAGGAGCTCATTGGAAAAATGATCTAAAGTGTGCTCTGAATCATTAAACAAAGCCCATAATTGAATTATTTGACACGTGGGAGATATTTCCAGTGGGTCAGCAATGAATATCAGTTTCAAATGTATTTAACTTTGACTACAAGCACAAAGAAACATGTTATTCTTTGTCAGGGTTCTTATTTTTCCCTATGTTACCACTGAATTGACTAAAAAATTTGGGATTGGATAAAAAAAAGGATTTTCATCCAGTTTTAATTTTTCTGAGCAAACTAAAGCATCTGCCCACTGAGCTTGATGACAGCTTGATTATTGACCTGTTGATTAGATGTAGTCGAGCACTTAGTGAGTTTGAAAAAATCTAATTTTTATTATATTTTTCTTTTGAATGTATAAACTTGATTGCTTTTCAATGTAGAAACTGATGTACTGTTGTGCTCTCAAACCTCATTTCCTCCAGATTCCTAAAGAGATTGGTTGTTTGACTGAAAAGCCCACCTGCCTTTTCACCAAGCATCCAGCAAAAGTCAAGATAATTGAGAAACGTTTCAGAGGAATGGTGGAACTCTGAAGTGCAGTGTGAGTGTGTCTCTCGAAAAAATCTGACCAATCTTGGAGGAAGAAGATTCATCTGCTTACCTGGTAACAAATTATGAATCAAACCTTATTTTTTTTTTCTTGTAAGAATATCGCAGCACTGTGACAGGACTGATCATGATGACTGGGGCTTTAAATGCTTATTTTCAACATTATAACAGTTTTGGGATTTTCTTTTTAACCATTTCTCAATTCAGCACTTTATTCTGATAGGTAATTCAAACCCAGTGTTACTACTATAATTAATGCTTAACTCTGCATCTTCAGCAATATCATATTAGGTATATGAAAGCAAAACAGTGTTCAAACTAGCAAAAACTGTAAAATAAATTCTCACACACCCCCTCTCTTGGTGCTTTGAAAGAGCAGTTTCATAAAGCTGAAAACAATTAAGAGCTAAATCATTTGGGAGAAAGCATTTAAACAGAAAAATGTGAATGATAATTGGGAGCTGTTTAGGAATATTTTACCAAATGCTCCAAAAGCCACAATTGAGAGTGAAGGCCATATTGGTTTTAAAAAAAAAATACCACCCAAACAAAACAAAACAAAACAAAACAAAACAAAACAAAACAAAACAAAACAAAACAAAACAAAACAAAACAAAACAAAACCCTGGCTCAAAGGGAAAGTGGAAACAGATATGAAACACACACACAAAAAACCCAACCCAAAATCCAACCCCCCCAAAGACCCCCAAAACAAACAAAAAAAACCCCAACCCCCAAACAAACAGGAAAAATGCATATTTATATCAAAAGTGGAAGAAAGGCAAATTTGGTAGTGGTACGAGTCAGAAGGTAGGAATCATCCAACTCTTAAAAGTGGAAACAGATATGAAACACACACACAAAAAACCCAACCCAAAATCCAACCCCCCCAAAGACCCCCAAAACAAACAAAAAAAACCCCAACCCCCAAACAAACAGGAAAAATGCATATTTATATCAAAAGTGGAAGAAAGGCAAATTTGGTAGTGGTACGAGTCAGAAGGTAGGAATCATCCAACTCTTAAAGGAAAATAAAAGCTCACAAAGAGAGAACCCCAGATTACTTCTAAAGTGTAAGAGGAAAGTTTTAACATATAGTAAGAAATCTTATAGCCGTAATGCTCCATTGCTAGAAGAAAGTGATGGAATTATCTATAATGACATCAAGGGGCAGAACCGCTCAGTAAATAGTCATGTCCTGAATACAGAGAAAGAGCCAAGAAATATATTCATGTCAGTAATCCAGCATTTGGGAGGACACCAAACACATATCATTAAAATGATGTATTTTGAAATTAGCTAGCTTGATAAACCTTCCTCTAGATATTTGTTCTCACCTAGAACTGGGAAAAATTAATCCCGTACCAATATTTTAAAAGATTAAGAGAGTTATGCTAATGACTGGAGGAATTGTGGGAAGCTGCTGAAGATCTTTTACATGAAAATTGAAGGGCTGGTCCTAATGCCAACATCAATTGACATAGGTTTACAGAAAGCAGCTTTTGATATTTTATTTTTAAAACATTGAGTTAAGTTTGGTTGAAAAAGACAATAGCATCAAAGTGTTTAGGCCTTTGGGATTATGGTCAAGACACAAAGGAGACAATCAGTAATACAGTGTAGATTAAAACCTCAACAGGAGGTCTCAAATTATAAGCATGTAGGGAAGCTGTCATTAATAAGAGAACAGGTGGTTCTTGGCCTTTGCATTGGTAACATTTCCATCATTGATACAAAAGAAAATGTGAAAGTTATTTCTGTTGGGGTTTTCAGAGGTGACCGAGACTGAGCATGAAGGAGATGATACAAAGAGAAGGGCTCAGAGTACTGATGCACAGAGAGAGAGAATAATTTATTTTCATACAGAAAGGTCATTCATCCGAGGATAAAAAGTTACAGCAATGCAACAGAGGAGCTAATGACTGTGCAAAAGTGATGACAACCCTGCGAATGGGCTCAGAGGATGGCTCTGCTGAGAAGTTTGGTTTCTGCTTTTCAGTCTGGCAACTAAAAATCCATCGGTACGACTAGCAAGTAGAGTCATGGGCTGTCTATTTCTGCAATTCCAGGCAAGCCTGTTTTGGGAATCAATTCAGGGAAGTCCTGCAGTCTGTGAGAGGGTGAGGCTAGATGGTCCCTCGTAGTCTATGAAGCTGTAAAGAATGAAATGACCATCCACACCAGGAAATCCACAGGGGGAGGGGAAGAGATCTACCCAGGTCTGAAAATATTGCTGCAGATGTCACAACTCACATAACATTTGGAGAGTTTTACACTAATGTAATCCATCTCTGCAAAAATGACACATCTGTTTCCACTTTCTGTTCCTCATATTATCTTTGTAACATCACTGTAGACTCCATCTGGAACTGAAATTCTCTTTAATTTTTTTTAGAGCAGCGTTCCTGATAAAATCTGGCATTGTAATGATTTGAAGGCAAGGATAAGCTTGGAAAATGGAACATTTTCTGTTTCCTGCCCATGTAACTATGGTCCTTCCCTCTCCGCAGGCACACATGGTAAAGATATATACAAATATGAATGCATTTATTCTGCATTTATGCTGTGAAGAAAAAACCCCAACAATTAGACTAAGAAAATAGATCCTTGCTTTGTACTAATAACATGCATACTAATCCTAAAATAAATAAATAAATAAAATGTGCCTTTGGAGAAGTAGTTTAAATATTAATAGGTGTAATTTCTACCTTCGTAGTATCAATCACTGTTTTGCTGTTCCTTATTTTTATTACTTATGTTTTAAAATCTCCCATGGCTTTGTAGTGAATCCAGGCTGCTGGGGCTTGGTTTTGTCTTACTGCAGTTTAAAGGAATTTTGCCATTGACTTCAGTAAGAGCCAGCTCTACTTTTACTTTTGCTTTGCAGCCTCTTTTAATTTCCTTTACTATACGCATTAGCCCAGAGGTAATACTCCTAATCCTGTTATGGAAAGATCCTTTTTAAAATTTCAGCATTTAACTATTTCGGTGGAAGTGTGAGTTATTTTTTTGTGTGTGTTTCAGTGATTAATTCTGAGGGGAACTATTAAAGTATATCCTCAAGCTGTTTATATATACATTTAACTGGGGAAAAACGTATTTGGAAATTTAAAAATGTTCTTGGTTAATAACGAGTGATCTTTGGTGTGTCTTATTGCACTAGGAAGAATGAATAAATGTGATTACTGGAAAACCTGTTTAGTCTCATATTATGTTTCCCCTAGAGGTCCCAGTACAAAGCCTACGAGAGTCAATGGAGACTTGGAGTGCAAGCATTCTTCCAGTGCCTTTGGTTTAGCAATAACAGTGACTTATTAATCTTCACTTGCTAGACTGGAGTGGGTATCTTTCCAGGAAAAAATGAGCACCAGTGTTTTGCTTAAGGAAAAGGAGGAAAAGAAAAGCGATTTTTAAAAAATTAGATTTTTAAGTAGTAAATCTGTTGAATCCCATTTCAAATGAGAGGGGAGCTAATCAGGAGGGTTTTCTGGTAATTTACCAATCTCTGTGTCTTTTTCCTAGCTGGCCAGTCAGGCCCTTCAGGCTTTTTGCTGGGCAGGAAAGGAAAGAATAAGTAATACCAATCATATGACAAAAGTCTGAACAAGGAATAAAGGAGGGCAAATCCAAGAAGAATAGAAGACCACCTCTTGTCCAGGTTCGTAGTTTAATTTAATTTAGATGTTTTTATGGCAGAAGACAAGGGAACTATTTTGCAGTGTCACATGTGGTTATAATGGAACTATCCCTGGACTTCTCTTTCTTCTTTTGTTCCCTTGTGCCCCTGTTTCCTGCCTCAAGTTTGGGAAGGAAATTCTCTGCAGCTCCAACACAATGACCGAGTCCTTCACAGTGTGCGGGAAAGGTCTGAGAATGCATTAACGGTGCTGGCCTGGTTTTATCCTTTCTCTCCTTATGAGAACTGGCAAGACATAACTCTTCCTTGTGACTTCACTCCTGCTTTTTCCCAGTGACTTATCTGTGTGACGACAATATTCAATAGGTATTTTTTTTTCTGGTAAAAGCCAAGCAGCACCTTGAAGCTGTGATAATTTTTCAGCTTTTCCTTTAAAGACAGAGAGGATTTTTAAGTGTTTTTTCTGTGTCCAGACCAAACAAGTATTTAGCTAATAATGCTGCCATTAATTCATCCCGTCCATTTAGGACTGATATTTCACTCTCTCCCCTCCTTCATCCTAGATATCTACTTGTCTAATCTGGATAGCTATCTATTGATCTAACTTAGACTTATAGATAGATAACTAAGAAAATTAAATTAGAGTGAGAACAGCTATTTTACCAGCTTTTAAAACATCAGAGAAAGCAATCCATACTACACTTCATGGGATTATTTAACCCTTAAAAAGTATGTCTTTCTAGGAAGACTAAGCATAGAAAATAAAGTTCCAGATACTTTCCAAAGACAAAAAGAAACTTTAAGGGACACTGGATCAGCTCTCTGGCCACATCATGGAGTCTTGGCTACCAAGTGATACTGATAAATAGTAATAGTAATATTGAAGATTGCTCAAATGAACAAGGCAAAGTGGGTGTGTATGTATACACGGAACATCAATCTTGCATGTTCACAAATCCTCAGCAATCAAGAATGTTGTGCGATTCCCTGGTAAGCTGGTGGGAGTACACATTTTTTCTTTGCCAAGTCTCATTACTATTATTATTATTATTACTAAGAGGGTCAGACCATCACAGTGAGACTCCTGTAAACAAACCATCAGTGTATGAAAATTATATCTTACCAGAGCTGGAGTTCAAGCTAAAGAGGAAAAGATTTGAAGGATAGAATTTTGTAATACTTATAGTTTTACAAAGATTTTAAGAAGCTCAGTTGGAAAAAAAAAATGCATACCATCAGTTCACTTTTTTGTTACCAATTCAAACCAGTCTTAGACTGAAAAAGTCTGAAAGTTGTCAACATGGAATAAATGAACTAAGTCTTCAGTAGTAACATAGTTGCAGAGATGGACCCATCACAAAACCTACCGTCAGAGCTAGCACAGTTTTCAGTAGAAGCATCTGCTTCTGTTCTTGAGTAGAGAAAATGAATTGTCATTTCAACTCAAAAGGAGTTACCTCAAGGATTGCTATTTTATTCCCTTTTAGCCAGATGTGAAGCATTAGGTAGTCTGACAGAGCTGGAACTGCTGGCCAGTGGGGTCTGGCTGAGTGAACTGAGCTCTATTTGCAACAAAACATTCATTACCATATTATTGAAAGGTGGTTACAAGCACAAATGGGAATATAACTTACATTTTGATTCATGATTTATGTTGAGACCCCTTTGAACCTCCCTGGGAGAGAGAAGGAAAATAGAAGTGAAGATGAATTGGAATGAGCTGAGTACACCTTACATTGCTACTTCGTGCTCTTCAAGCAATGAAAAGTGTTAAACTCCAAGTGGGAATCTGTTTTCTTTAATCACAGCTCATGAATATGAATTTTCTGTAAAGCTCCTTGTAATTTCCTTTGTATAAATGCAAGAAATCTTTAAGGAATTTATCAAATTTGCCAGAGGTGGTTTCTGGTCTGTGAAATGAAACAATCTGAAAATATTAATTGATTTTATGGTTTAAGCAAAACTGACCCATGGAAAGAGAGTACATTATTACTTTCATACAGTCAGGATGGTGTTGAACTGACTTGGGAACTATATTAAATTATCTGTTTGCCTTTTTTTAATTTTCACTACAGAAATGGAACTGACAACTTGATGTAAGATTTTCCCATTTGCAGAAAGGATAGAGAAATGATCCATAAAGTTTTGGTTTACTTTTGGTTTGTTTAACAATTTTTTATGTTAAAAAAAATTAGTTTCAAAATGAAAATGTTTCTGAGCAAAATGCCAAAAATGTTTTCCTGTTTGAAATGTCTTGTCAGGCTAAACAGAAATCTGTGAAAGCCTTGGTTTTACCAGAAACTGGATTCTTTCATACAACTTCTGCAACTTGTCAAAGAAATTAATCCAGTATTAGTCTTAATTTGCACTGATATGAGTGTGAGAGGAGAGTTGGGCCACGTGTTCCCTTTTGCTCATTCTAAGCCTTTTTATGGAATGTCCGATTTCAGCACAATCATATCAGATTTGAGTTATCCACAGAACTGCTCGGGGATCAGGCAGCCTGGAAACATTTCGGAAGGCGGTGGTGCGTGTGAGTGTGTGTGTGAGCACACGCGCACTTTCAAGGTTTTCTTTGAGGCTACGGGTTACGATTTCACCCAATTTCACATCAGCCATTTAGCTTTAATGGACGCTTTGATCACTGATAGGAGAAAACAGCTTTCATTAATCATATTTAGACTCAGAGGATGACTGAACAGTGAAGTGTGTGCTTATGTTCTTACGTGTGCTTCAGTCCCAGTGTGCTAATTTTCCCTGTGTTTTCACTCTCAACACAAGAACACCATGTTCTGTTCAAAAAATTGAAGTTGATAAGGCATGAAGATTTCTCTTTTGATAGATACGGAACCCATTGATTCACCATTGTTTTCACTTAGTCCTACTTTTGAAAATTTCAGAAGTTATCTGTTATGGAAATGATCCAAAGGAAGAGATGAAGCATGACCGAATAAGATTTCCTGCTTATGGGGAAATGGAATGATCATTCAAGGATTGTCGTAGTAACATTCACCTCTGAAGGGCCAGGGAACCATGATGCAATTTCATAGACACTGCAAAGTGAATTTTTAGTAAAATAATAACAATAATAAATAGCTCCTCTTATAAAAAGAATTTTGATGGTAATGAAACTCATGCTAGCTGAAATGTGTTAGACACTAGCAGCAGAGTCAAATAACAAGATATTGGCACAGCAAGATAGAAAGAAAAGACTAAAAGAAGGATCTGGTCTCATTCCTTGTTTTGCTGTTGGACCAAAGGAAAATCTCAGCACCAGTGAAATCAATGGGTTTTGCACTGAATTCAGTTGAACCTGGTTTGGTTTTTTGGTGTTTTGTGGGGTTTTTTTTCCCTCAATGTATGATGCATTTGTAAAAAAAAATCTTTTTTTTTACATACGTTCAGTGAAGAAAAAAATGGCAATAGTTAACCCCCTGATGTTGATTAGTCAGCTGATTGTGTGGAAAAAAATTTAAACAAAAATGAAATTAAAAACACCCAACGGTGTTTAGGAGCTTGGTAAATTGGGAGATGCAGATTTGGATGTATTTCTTATAAATATGTAGGCCTATGTATTCCTAAATATATAAGCATGCAAAGTGTTCTAAAAGTCATCTTTGAATATTGTTTGGGGCTGGAGATTCAGCCATAATTCTAGACTTCCTCTGCCTGTGTATAGACAAGCAAGAACACTAATATTGTTTTGATAACATTTCTGGGTGTTTGACTATATTTTGTATGGCATATAGTGACACATAGCCAGGTTGGAGTGTAAGAAGATCAGCCTTTCTTTATTTCTTGTATGGCATGTGCCAGCAGGATGGGCACAGTATGAGTTTTGCCAGGTTGCATTTTCATGAAGCCCTGCTCCTCCTATAGTCTTCTGAAGATAAATGACTTGCATTTCAAAAGGTTTGGGCTTACTACTGCTTGACAGTGGGTAGAAGACACTATTGCATGTGATCTTTAGTTTCACAGGAGTCTTTCTGAACTCTTCCAAGTGTTTTCTTTGGAGCCTGCTGTTAACTCAGAGGAAACCAGGCAGCCAACCAAGAGCTGATTCAGTATCCTTCGGCTTCCTTGTGCAACCAAATATTGTTGGTTGCGTTTGTACTACTACAAAGCACCACAATCAGTTCTGGCTAAGAAAAGGAACAGCAAGAGAATATTTGTTTTCAACTGCTCTGAACATGATATTCTTGTCTGGTGAAATCTTTTTTTTAGCCTTCATCCTTAAGAAACTTCAAAAGCTTGTAAAGGTGATGGATAGGAGAGACTTTCATTGAAGACATATTATGTGGTTAAACAATATACCCTCTCACACAGGTGTTTCTGGGTTGGAATGGAGAGCTTGTGTCATGCCGTAGCTGCTTGGGTATTCTCAGCAGTAGATTTGCTGCGATCTCACAACTCCTGACCAGAAGTCACCCCTCTGATGTGACCCCAGGGGGAGTGATAGGATCTGTCCTTCCAAGGATCATGGCTCTAATCCCTTGGCAAGGTCAGTATACCTCCTTTCTGCCTGTTATCAGGATGCTGATCTCACAACCTGTTCATCAGTGAAGCAGATGAAAAGCAGCTGCTATAAGACTGTCAGCATTACCATTCTAGTTCATATCAGGAGTTAACGTCTGAAACGAGTCTCCTGTTATGCCCACTTTTGGGCGGCATTTGTTTGCTCCAAGACCACGTTACAATGTGGACCAGACTGGAGAACTTTCGAATCAGAAGATGAGGTCCACACAGGCTCCTCGTTATCTCACACCACTTCAGACCTGTTGAGTCAGTCTAGAACTAGTCTGCAGTAAAATCCTCTGCTATGAGAGAAGTGGAGAAGCTGGGTGTTCAGGAACAACATTTTCTCTCTAGAGATATGCTCTTATTACCGCTTGCTAATGCAGATACAGACAGTATCTCAGTTTTTTGTTGTGAACAGAGATATACATTGGTGTTTGCTGGAAACTGGTGATTGAGCATCTTTGTATGATGGTATCTTCTGTGCACAACTTTCCTCCAGAGCTTCACCCTACTGTACCCACCATCTAGGCATGGATGTTTCCCTCCTTGACTGCTTCTCGTGACTCAAAGGGAAGGCACCAGCTTCCTTCCTGCGTGACAGCGAACTGACCAGCTGCCACACCTCTCTGCTGATGGATTGAAGTGTTTTCAGCCCTGAAGTCGCATTCCCTCCAGCTGCCACTGATGTATACAATTTTTACTAGGCAAGAATAAAGGGATTCAAGGGAAGAAAGAATAAAAGTGAATTGTCAAAGGAAATCCTGCTATTGGTTTCCACTATTTCCTTCTATTGTTGAATGTCGCAGATGCTGAAGTAAATTTCTACGGAGACGGGAATCCCACATTAGCTATTGTCATCCACGTTTGGTCATGGCCAGCAGTTAAATCGTTCTTCCTTCTCATTTGAACAGCAGGAGCTTACAGTTGTATTTCAGACATTTTTCTGAGTAAGCATGCATAATACTTCCTACAGGTTACTGTCCTCTGAAATGGGTCAAAAGGATTTAAATAAAAATGTTGACCCTTCTATAAACTCTCTTGTAGCTCCTCTGGAACTGCACAGAGCAGGATGCTTGCCAAAACAAATAACTTGTATAAGTGCCATGTTTGGGGGTTTTGGTTCCTTTTTTTTTCCTTACCTATTTTCTTAGATTAATTTGTATGGAACATAATTGAATTCCTCCGTGATGCTGTTGATTTTGTCCCTGATGAGTTGTCTAGGAAATTTCTGAAAATACCTTCCAATCATGAAATGTTTTTCAAATCATTATTCCCTGAAGGCATATATTTAGAGTATGGGGCAATCCCTGTTTTCAAATGTAGTGCTTAAAAGAGGGTTTAAAATCATCGTGAGTCAGTTCTAACAGTGCTATGTCTGTGAAGGGACTCTGTGGTCCTCCTCCACTGATCAGACATGACTTTACCCTTGCTGAATTGATTACATTTTCTCTGTTTGAAGATGAATACCCTTTACTGGGTAAACAGAGGCTCCAAATGTTCAGTCTGATCTGCAGTTCTGCTCACAAAAGGCACAAAAGCTATCCCAGTAAGAAATCACCCTAAGAAAGAATCCACGTAACAGAGTTAGTGGTTAATACTTACTGATACACTGCAGATGCAATGGGTGGAAAAGTAGAAAGACAAGCAACAATCCACCTCGTAAAGTGATATAAGAGGCAGGGTCTTTAATAAGTGGTTTACTTAAGAGAGGGAAAGAATCTAAAAACTGTCTGAACACAGCCTGTAGAGATTTCCTTCAGAAGACAGTCTCCTAGCTGTGGCGAATATGCCAGTGCTCTGCCTCCCACCACTCCCTCCCCTACTGCAATAGGCAGTGTGGGGACACTCAGGGGGCCCAGCTGTGGCAGGACACACTGTGAGCAAGACTACAGGCTCCACCTATGCCAATCTTAGCCCTGTGGCTGAAATTACTCAAGACGTTGGCATTGCCGGAAAAGCTGGTTTCAAAAGTTTCCAGTCCATTCCCCCCTTCTCTCCCCCCCAACCCTGGCGCCTTGTATCCCCCATGCTAGTGTTTACCATACCCTCAGGTTGCACTTCTGTGACAAATTAAGCCAATCTGAGTCAGCACAGCCACGGTCTCATCTTAATACTTCGCTCTGGCTCCCCCACCGCCTTTCTCGTACTACCCCTGGCACGGAGAGAAAAGCCCTAATAGGTTTCTGCCAAGCCCTTTGAACCAGCTCCGAGTCCCTGGGAACCATCAGCGCCGGCGCAAGAGGGGTGGGGATGGCAAGAGAAAGGGAGGGAGGATGACGGCAAAGTCGGTTTAGATTGGTTTAAGCTGTTGGGAAACCTCATCCTCGTTGCACAAGAACAGCAGCATGTGGGGCTACTCAGTGAGCTGAATTACTGAAATGATCTACATTTAAAAAAAAAAAGCAAAAAAACACCCCAAACCCTTCTCATAAAGAGTTCCATTAGTGTGGCTGAAGGGGCAGCAAACAACCATGGAGTATTTATTCCCACAGGGTCACTATGGCTCTCAGTCCATCCCATAAATTCCATCCCATAAATTTCCTCCAGAACTAAGCAGTGAATGGAACATGTCAGATGAGAGAAAAAAAAAAAAGAAAAAGTTAAAAGGCCTTTTTTAAACTGCAAGTGACAGATTCTGATCTGAGTTGGAGGAGCTTAGTTAAGATACCCAATTTAAATAGCTTGTTCAAAGTTATTGAACATGTATGTAGATAATCTGCATCTCAGTTCAGTCAACGAAAACCTGTTGTGCCTTTCAGGAAAGATAATTAACTATCCTAAATGTGTTTGCCAGAAATATTGGAATATAAATCATCCTAACAGAGTGGTTTGAACAAATTAAAACCACTCTGTTAGAGTGGCAGCACGCTTACTTAACTTGAGATACAGTAATGGGTTCTTTGATGTCATTCTAATTGAACCAGCTTACCCAAATGATTTTCTACATTTCATCTTAATGTCTTCAATCATGTTTTTGTGTCTCATTGAAATGAAATCATGTTTATTTTCTATTTTTAGATGAAGCACCCCCTACCTTGAAACATTTTTATAGAAAATATTTATAATTTTGGCAGAATTTTAGGCATCAGATCACGATGGCTATTTATTTATGTGAAGGATGGCAGAGATTTCTTCCTTATCGAGCATAATCTGAGTGGCTGAACAAAGGTTTCCTTCATCTCTCTCTCTGGACGTGTCTATGTGAGGTAATGTCATGTGTTAAAAAGCTCTGTTCGTAGTTAAATGTATCTTTTAATACAGTGTACTTCCCAGGACAGAGAACATAACAGGAATTTCCTTAATAATGTGCTGCATCTTGTCTTCTTGCTGTATATTAAAGAAGGATATTAGGAGGTAGCAACTGGCTCTGGGTGCCTATTTATGGATTTTACCCCTGATTGTTCAGTTATTAAAGAAGGATATTAGGAGGTAGCAATTGGCTCTCTGGGTGTCTATTTATGGATTTTACCCCTGATTGTTCAGGGTCTGTGCATCTCTTCTAGTCTCATTTGTTCTGTTCCACTAATACCCACATCTCGTGATATCTTAGTTTCCACAGCGCTCAAGTGAATCTTCAGGAGGTAAAACAACTGCATAGTACCTGTCTTTTAACTACATTGTTTTGGTCAGTTTGTATGTCATTATTTCTTTAGTACAGCCATGCCTTTGTGATCCTGCACAGAGACCTTAAAGCGGAGTTGCCTTTCTTTCATAGAACAGCTCCACACCCACTGGAGCTGACAGCAGCACCGTATAATAGGTGTGGGCATCAAAATTCAAATAATTTCACAGCTTCCACGTTTTTCATTAGATAAAATAATAGATGGTCAGAATAGATCACTCAAGACGTTAGCAGCATCTTTAAGAGAAGGAGCACCATCTAAAATTAACAGCAGAGAGATGTGACTGGTTCACACACTCTGTAAGGATGGCTTCAGAGCTCTTAAAAAAAAAAAAAAAGGGTTTCATCATCACAGGGCACAGCTATGTCCCAAATCACTTCCCTCATCTGCTCAGATGACTTCAAAGAAACCAATGAAATGCAAAAGTCAGCCCTGTGGCACAGTGAGCTGGAACTGATGCCTTCTACTGAGATTTATGGTTATATCTAGGCAAAAAAGAAGTCTTTCTGTTCTCTATCCTAAATGAAGCAACTGCTACCCTTATAAACAGGCTTATAAAGGGCTGTGGGTGCTGGCTCCAGAATTTTACTTTCTTGAGTGAGAGGGGAAAAAGAAAGAAGAAACCCTTAGTGGAGGTGAGGGAGAATGTGAGTGTTTTGGTGTTTTCTATTACATACTTCTGTTTCTTGTCAAACCCTCCTCATTCCTGTTCTATTCATAGTCTACTTTACAGCGACAAACTGTAATAGTTAGCATCTGAGGAATCCATAGGCCAAATAGACTTTAAAGGCTCTCTTGGGCCAAAGACCAAAATGTACAATTTATTATGCTAATTTGAATTAATGCACTTTGACAACGAGATTCAGAGTTGCAACAGCTTAAGTGGCTTAAATAACAGAGGCTTGTTTTCAGAGTTTCTGAACAACTTCTGTTCCCAGTGAATTCAGCAAGAAAACAGAGCACAAGAGAAGGAAAGATTTTCCCCACACCCATCCCCAGTTCATACTTAGGAGCAAAAAAAAAACAACCCATAGATAGCTCACAGTCTGTGCTGTAGACTTTTAAAATATTGGATAAAAATCACATTGGATAAGCTAAATTACCAAAGCTCCAGGATGACTAAGCCAAGGAGTATATCTTGTGGGTGTCAGAGGTTGGTAGCTGTGGTCTCCCCATTCCATTGGGACAATTTGTCAGATGACAAAGAAGGGGCTTTTCTGCCGAATCATGCTATGGTAAGACAATGCCTGCCCGGAAGTAGTGGAGAGTCATTGGTTTACTTTATCTTCCTTTATTATGGCAATATTAAACAGGGTCTTAATTGTCTTTAAATGTGTATTTTCTGTGGCTGAGTATGGAGGTCTTCATTATCTCTTAAATGTGTATTTTCTGTGGCTGAGTATGGCATCTCTACAGCTAATGTAGAAGTGCCAGTTACTGCAGTAGTCCTCAAACGCATATACTTCCTGGGAATTATCTTTATCCTGTTTGATGCAAAGCTGTCATTCCTAATATTTTTATATTTAATATTTAAGCAATAAATATTATTTTAATAATTAATAATCATTTAAATAATAATGCTATTAATGTTAAATATTTTATTATTATAATTATGAATTATTAAGAGTATAAACAATATATTTTTCAAAGTTACTGCTGCCCTGAAACATAAAGGAGTATTAAAAAATTTACTCTTATGGAAAGTTATCATAAGGCACAATAGGATATACTTAATTTCCTTTTATATTATATGTTGTATTTCGCTTTTAAATCATACTTGCTGGCAGTCCTTGAGATTTATTCGGGGAATTTTTTGATTAGAAGCAACCGAGACAAGATGGTAGCACTCAGTCTCATAATGCAGAGCCAACACGGTGCCAGCCACAGCTACATGAGCTGTTCCAAATTTAATTTTTAAAGTGCTTGCAAATAGGCAGAGGAAAATGTAGTCTCTGAAGTTCAACTAGACAGGCAGTTGCCTGAACCAAATTTCCTTACGCTGATTGTGAAATCAGAGGTCAAGATGCTGTTCTCTGATTTGCCATAAGTGGCAGTAAGGATCTTTGTTTCTTAAGTAAGCTGTTCTTGGTTTGACTGAACTGAAATCTGAAAAAATAATAATAGAGGTGTAACCAATAAAAGGAAATTTGCAGCAGAACCCTTTGAGACTCTCCTGTGTGTCAGCATATACAGGTATGTAGCTGTGTACAAGCCTGCATGAACTATGAAATGGGGAAGTGTTTGGAAACAGTCTTCAAACGCAGCACTTTTTATGATGCTTAAATATTTATGTAAAGCGAGGCTGACTGTGTTTTCTACCTGCAGTTATAACCCAGCCAGCTTACAAGGGTAACAAAATACACAAGCAATATGTTTTCCGTGGTGCTTTGACCCAGGTCTGCTGCCTGCTCCAGCTTTCACTGATGCTGATTCAATCTCACTGCTAATTCTGATGGATTCACTTGAATAAAGGGGTCAAAACCTCACCCCTAATTGCTAGCAGATAAAACTCCTACTCCGAACTGTTCATTTTTTTTATTGGACTTGAGCTACAGTGATATTTTTCTGAAAAACTCTTGCCAGAGCATGCATATATCAAAATGTATGCATGCATATTTCACTCCCTGAGTTTTGCTCTTGGAAGCGTGGCACACATTTTGCTCCAAAGGAGGAGCAAAGAAGTTGGTGATGTTTAGGTGTTGAGCAGATTAGCTGCCCAACCCTGGTTTTAGTTAAACCACTAATAAAGGAATTCTTTCTAGATTTTCCACCAAAGTGTTTTGGAGTGAGTGTCCAGAAGGTACAGTAATGCCTTTTTTTTTCTTTTTTTTTTCTTTTTTCAAAGAAAACAATCTTCTTCCCTTGAAATTGCACAGCCTGACAAGTCTTTAAGATATTCAGTTTCTGCAACACCACAGTGTCCCAAAGCTCTGTGTGTCCTATGGCTCCTGTGGTTGAAATTGGTAGCAGGAGTAACATGAGTAGGTCTTGATGAGTGATTTTTGCCAGAAAAGTAAAGCAGAGTTGGTTAGTATTACTAAACAGCTACAACTCAAATATATAAAACACTTAACATTCATTGCGATGTACTTAGTACCCAAAAAAGCTCTTGTTAACATTAGTAACTGAATACGTGAAAGATCCAGGCAGCAGTGATAATCCAACTATTAAAAAAAATCACTATTACTCAAAAACTAGGTATGTGAATTTTATGAATGTCCCTCTTAAATTTAGGAAAAAAATGCATTAAGATATGATGTTGAGAAGTTTTATTTTTAACTGAAAATTGTAATTAGTTTGGTGTCTGAGCCCTGAATATAATGTCTATCTTTTCAATGTAAGATGTTTTTCATTTTGTTTGGTAATTTTCTACTTTTTTACACATGGCCTAATCCTGTATCCCTTGTTTCAGGGAGTGGTATCTAGCAGTATAAATAGCTAGGATTAACTGCATGCCTAAATTCTGAAGTGGAACTACTTGCACAAGGAGCTACTACTCAGTGGGAATAAAACAGAATTGGGTGTAGAATTATTTGTTTATTACTCATCAGGGAGAATTACTTGACCACCCAAATGAAGTCCCTGAGGCATTATCTGAAAGCCAGCAGTAAAAAAACAGATTACACTCTTTACAGTGGATTTTTTTCTTTGGTTTTGTTCTGGGCAATTTTTTTACAGTTTATTAATGACAGGGTTAAGAAGAGAGCATTTGGACTTAATTAGTGATGTAAGATAATACGTATAATTACAGTATGAAGAGAAGCTAAAATATCTTGGTACATAGAAGTGGCTGTATTTATTATCACAGTAATTAACCCACATATAAAAGGGCTTTTCAAACCAAATTCTTGAAGCTAGTGACAAATTTGGAAAGCTTTCTTAAACTATAAGAACCTCACTGGCGCCATCCGTCTTCCTCTGAAGTCAATGGAAATTTTGCCTGCAACTTCAGTGGAAGTAAACAATGAGATAGTATGGAAAACAAAACGAAAAAGTCGCCATTAGTGAGTCAGATGAAATCTGGAATCAAACTCCAAGGGAGTCTCCACGTCCTTCAGTCTCCATGTGACTGTCCAAAGGAGAAATGTTTTACTTCTTTCTTTTTCTAGGAGAATGCTGAGATTGAGAAGAGTGTCTCCCAACATAGTCCATCTCCATATGCGAACCATTAAGCAAATGTCCATGATGTTGTACCCAGAGCTCTGATTCTGCATTCCATCCTTTTCAAGCCTGATGTATCTCAGGTATGGCCAGAGATGTGGGTATTCAAAGACTTGAATGGTGCAAAGGTCTGGTAAATCTAATTTAAGGTTGTCTAAATTGTACATCACTTCTATTAGAAGACTTAAGAAAAAAATTCACAGGTTTTATACTGTTAATGTCTTCCTAAGAAGCTTTTCAGTAACCTGAACAAATTAAAACTATGGTTCATAAAATTTTAGACAGTATTCCTTGGAGTAGGCACATACATAGAAACTAGGATTAGAACAATTAATGACAATACATACTCTTTCAGAGTCAGGTCCCTTCTTTGCAAGGTATAATGAGAAAATATTTTCACACAAAAGATCTGTTGTTACTTAAAGTTTGAAAAAGTGCTCACATCAGGATGGAAGGCAGGAGAAAACATTACTGGCATGGAGTTAAACCCCCTGTGAAAGTACTATGGGAAAGGCCACTTCAATAAGTGCATAATTGTGCAAATAAGGATTTCATCCACTAGTCTGCCATGGTTTCTCGGAATACAACAACGGTTCAGTTTGAACGTATTGTGCATATATCTGAGTTCTGCATACTGGCTGTCAAGGCTCTCTCTTCAGACAAAGCCTTATTGTTTATTAAAATGTTTCATAAGTCCTTGTTGTGGGAGCCACAAACCTCTCCTCCCCACCAAAGCCAGACCCTGTTCAGAGCACAATTTGGAATGCATGTCCTTGTTAATTTAAAGTACAGAATAGCCTCTCTGTGGTCTGTGCTAAAAATCCATCTGAATGCAATGCCTTTCCCCTAAGCTTAACTGTGCCATGGCGTTTTGTGTCAAAATAAAAGCATACACTGACCCTGACCCTCTGCTCTGACCAAGCCATTTTCTGTCGGCAAGTGGAAGAGAATGTAGAAAGAAAGAATAATTTAGTCTACTACTTAGTCTCCCCCCTTTTTTTGCTCATAGTACAGGTAAGAACAATCTTATTCAGGACTTCACTGATTTTTACTTAGTTGTCACTTCTCCAGAAGGCTTGGAAGCAGAGAAATGCCCCTCACACTTTTTATCTACCATAAGTGTGATCATTGCATGCCTTCTGTACTGGGGGGTGCAGAGTGGACAACACAGAGATATTGTGTTCCTTTGTCTTGGGTTTTGTTCCTTTACAGCACCAGAAATGCTAGAGAAGCTGTAGTACAGCAGATTTAACCCTCATGTTTTCTAAGTTCTAAATTTGAAACATTTGGTTTCAAGTAAGGGTGTTATTTAGTCATAAGCTTTCTACAGTTACTTAGCAATGACTCTTAAAACTATTTGTATCATTCTGATTCATGTTTTTACTTACAGTAGTTAAGTATATTTACTCATTAATATTAGACTTAAAAGTTTGTATCCAACAGTAAATGAAAGTTATCGATGCATCAAACAGTTTCACAGGGAATCAGGACCTGTAGAGTGGCTAAGATGTCTTGTATCTGTTGTTGCTAAACAAGATCATAGTCTGTATCGAATCACAGCCCAGTGACTCCCTTACTATTTACCAAGAGCTGTAATTACGGCTCCAGCCCATGGGTGAAACAGATCCTTTACTGGTGAAGAAGTGGGGTGTATAATCTCTTGGGTAAAAGACATTATAATTTTAAATGTTACAAACATTTTCATGGTACTTAAAATAACTTATTTTTCCTTGGAAAACCATTTTAATTCTTGATTTTACTGTTTTCTAAAGTATTCTGATCCAGAACAATTCTGTAGGTGGCTGGGGCCATATCATATTATTCTCTCTTTTCTTTGAGATTAACGCCTTTCCTCAAGACAATACAACTTCCATTTTTTGGTGGATGGGAGTGAGGTGGGAAAGGACAAGTAAAATCCCTCAGTGTCCCATACCATATGTTTTAGAACAAAGACTTAAACCAAAAGATACAGCACAGCAGGATAAAGAACTGAAAATATAACAATGAAGAGCATCTTGGATAAATATACAAAACAAATGATTCTGCCCTTTTTTCTAAAAAAGAGTATTTTAAACGTAAATATAAACTAGGGTTTTTCTTCTGAGAAACCTCAAACCCCAATGCAAGCACATTCCAAAATAACCCCTGGAGTGAACAGTCCAACATAAACAACGATGGCCCACAAAAAGCATTTTTGGACCATTGGTGAACTTTCCATTTTTCTTCAAACTGACAGCTCAGGAGAGCTTCCAAGTGCGTGGGTACGTGCAACACATCAGTTAGAGCAGGAATGGTGTCATGTGTCCTATCAAAATGAGAACGTAGTAACCTAAGCTCCCCGTAGTCACTGACAGGGCTGTATGGAAAATGTCCATCACTGAAAGCTTGCCACATCTCAGCACAGCATTCTCCCTCTCTGGTGGGGCTGTGTGACCTTCCAGTCCAGAAAATGTGCCAGGGACCACTCGCTAGTGTGGGAAAGCAACACACTGCGCTCGATGGTGAGCTGCCACCAGGCAAGAGGGAAGATCACCTGCAGGTTGGTTTTGGTGGTTTGGTTTTTTTTTAATTTCTCCTACCTCAAATGTAGGATCATGGTCTGCTGTTTGTTTTTATGCCAAGAATTATATAGTTTTTGATTGAAACTAATAGTTTTCGCCAAAGGCTTTTGCCTGTGCCTTGCTGAAGGCTGTTCATCTCACCCATTTTTCTTGGAAGGCTTAATCATCTGAGGTTTAAACACTTGCTGCGTTGTTGAACTGAGATTTGTTTGGCTGTCTGGCTTTTTTCTCCCTCTTTTAGTAATATTCCAGGACAGATGTGAGTGTACACGTGTATGAGTAAGTACCTGGGCAAGCGGGGTGTGGGAAGGACGCAGCCTGCCCGCCTCCGTGGTAAAATGCTGCTTTTGTTTTCAGTAGCTTTCCTCTTGGAGGCAAATAAGCTTCTTGGTCTTTGAATGCCCTTCCTGCCCAGTGAACAATGGCTGGACAATGTTTCTCCTCACCCCGTAGCATGGAGGGTGCTGAGGAGGCATATCTGACGTGGGGGTTGACTTCACTTTGGTCTTTTCAGGCAAACTGTAGTGTTTCTGCCTTTGTTTGGGGCTCCAGCCATTATTGCCTCAGTTCCTTCTTCCACTCCATGCCTGTTTTCCTCCTGACCTTTGCCTGGCCAGAGGAAGGGAGGGAAGAGAGACCTGCGTACCCAGAAAACATTTAATAAATCACCACAGCTTTGTTTTTTGCATTGTGTCCACACAAACACTCATGAAATGAGAATCAGCCCAAAACACACCACCACAGGAATCTCCGGCTCCTGTACAATGTATACAAATCAACACAGGGCCCCTTTAAATTGCATTTCTTTACTTAAAGTAAAATGAAGCCTCCATAAATG
Source organism: Calidris pugnax (assembly GCF_001431845.1). NCBI lineage: Eukaryota > Metazoa > Chordata > Aves > Charadriiformes > Scolopacidae > Calidris > Calidris pugnax. The sequence goes on from NW_015090803.1 coordinate 14,272,049, forward strand.
GACTATCTCACAATTATTTAACAAAAAATCTTCCACAACATGCCTTTTTCTTTTTTGTTAGGCATATTTGATGAACATCTTGTACAGATGTGATTTAACTTTTTTTTTTTTGTGAGCATTTTCAAGTAAATTCCTTCTATTTGGGAAAGTTTGTGCAGATACAGTAAGAAATGAATATTTACTGACGAGTTTATTAAATGAACTGCTTTTAGTGAAGTTTCAGCCTAAAAGGAATTTGCGGTTATAAAGGTGACTTTGCAATCTGAGCATACCTTTAACTGATGTATTGAAAGAGTCATGTACACGTCCAAAACACACAGCCTAAAAAGCCTTCATGCTCTTTTCCATTTACTGATTCCTTCCTGATGACTGGCACAGTTACAACATCCTTGCTTTGCCCTGCCAGGTACCAGTCATTCCCCCTCCACACCGGTGACCGTGCCCGTTCAAACAGAGCCCCATGTGCTCCATTGTAATTAATGATGACAGTTTTTCAAAGAGAAGGAGGGCCCGGAGGGTGGGCTGGTCTATAGCCTTTGACTGTTAAGCCTTTTGGCTTATTTATTCAGGACATTTTTTTCCACCTACATATCTATCAGAAGGGTGAGTCACGCTCACATGCATGTCCATAGCATTGCTTAGGTAAGCTGTCTTATAAAACTCAGTATGGCAAGGCACATATAGAAGCTTCCAGACTGAGGATGCAGAATTGCAAGCCTTGATTATTATGTGGCTACCCTTTTCAACATCTATCTGTGTTGCTTGTACCAGAATAAGGCTCCTGTGTTATCTGTGGCTTCCAGGTGTTACTGCAAATGCCGCCAGACAGTAAAGAGCATGGATATCTCCTCATCTGTCAAAATAAAAAAGAAGGAGAACAACTCACTGCTCTACCAGGTCAGAACCAATCTCGTATTTCTGGGAAGTGAAAATGGCTAAATACGCGCCAGTCAAGGCCATATGTTCCTAACACATGTGTTACTTCTCTGTGTGGCTGCCAAAAAACATTCCCGTGTTTGACTCTAAGAGGTGCTGAGTAGTTTCTTCAAGGTCTGAAGCATCTCCACGAAATGCTGAGGATAACAGTATTGCCAGGTCTCAAGATAATACGGAATCAAGCTGTGACAGCCCGAGTCTTCTTCCTTCAAAGTTACTGGGAAAGTGTATTGCGATTCAGGCAGCAGAGGAATGAGCTGCAACTTTGTCATCTCTCTCTAAAACAGGGAATTTCACCCCGGTGATGCTATGTGAGGTACACGCAGCATTTGACTTCTCAGCAACAAGGTTACTGCATCTTGGTTTGAAACTTGAGGTTGCCACAGTATTGTCTGTTGTACAGAACTGTGGGAAGGGAGTTGAATAACATTGCAAATATTTACTATAGGCTTTACTGGCAATTAAACTTTATACTAGGCCCTCTTTTCTGAGTAGCATCAGATTATAAAGGGCCTTAAGGTCCATTCCCCCACTGCAAGAGAAACCACTGATACAGACCATGGTCTATTTTACGCATATACAGGCTAGGACTTAGGTCAAAGTGGTGAAACCAGACAGAGAGAATCCTTTTTTTTCCTCAGGAATGTCATCCTGCATTGCAGTGCCTGCCTTGCAACAAGCTTCTCTGTCTTGAGTTAAATTCCTACAGCAGGCAGGAGAGCAGAAAGCAAACTCCCCTGCACGCCATGGCTTTCCTAATAGTCTGACATCCCCAACTACAAACGGTGCAGCATTTCTTCAAGGACTGCAATCATGCCCACACACCAAAAGAAGAAAACATTGTGAAATTTTGTATTATGATTAATAATACCATTAGATGAGACAAGCAGTAAGAGAATTCTGTTCAAGACTTGTTTTCTTTGTATTTTTATATCTTAGATTTAATAGATCAAGTTAATTTAAATCGGAAGTTACGCAGATTCTAGAGGTGTTATGGAAAAGTGAATGCTTTGTTGAGTGAGAGAAAATTTTTGTTCATCATCTCCAGCAATACAACAGCAGATCGCCATTATGGTGGCTGAGTAGGACAAGCAAGGAAAGAAAACCTGGAAGAAATAAAGACTGAGAGGGGATCTGTTCAAAGCCTATTAATACTTAAAAGGTGGGTGTCAAGAGTATGGGGCCAGTCTTTTTTCAGGGGTGCCCAGTGACAGGACAAGAGGTAACAGGCACAAACTTGACCATAAGAAGTTCAATCTAAACATGAGGAGGAACTACCTTACTTTGAGGGTGACAGAGCCCTGGAACAGGCTGCCCAGAGAGGCGGTGGAGTCTTCATCTCTGGAGACATTCAAAACCTGCCTGGACATGTTTCTGTGCAACCTGCTGTAGGTTGACCTGCTCTGGCAGGTGGTTGGACTAGAAGATCTCCAGAGAACCTTTCCAACCCCTTATCATTCTGTGATTCTGTATTTATTTCTAGGATCTCTGTGCAAGATGGGAATGGAAATGGACATCGAGAGGCAAAGGAATTCTTCTTCGCTGGCCCATCACTGCCCAAAGCCGGGTCCAGAGCAGTCCTGGCTCCCCTCCTCTATTTTCAGGGGCACGGGGATTTGAACAAGCTGTGACAACACAGGTCAGTAGCACAGTGTGGCTGTAGAGGAAAACATAATGACCTCCTTGACTTGAGCTACAGTGAGCAAGAGACACTGCCGCCCTTCCCTCCTCACCGCTCCGGCACAGTCAATGCCAATGCCTACGTGTCTGCACCATCCTACCTATTCACTTGCCACCAAACCCACAAAGTTTTACTCCAAGGACTGTTGTTATGGAAGATGCAGCGTCACTATTTACAACTTTTCAGAACTTTAAAACTAAGAATAGGCAGGGTAGCAGAGGTTTTGCCCTAGCCAAAAAGAATCAGTGTATTTTTCAGGTCATCTGTCAGCTTAATTCTGCCCTCTTCACCACGCAAATGCAGCTTGTCCATTTACTTTCTTTAGAATTATTCTCAGTTATCAGTGACAGCAAACCCAAATTATTTTTTGCCTAATGAAATTAGAGCTGCTGCCTGGGGCATTAATGTACAGATGGCTTGACTGTTCAGAAGTGAAATGCCACATCAGCAGCTGAGAGATCTTATTATATATATTTAGAGCAAATTCTCTTTAAAAAGAAACCATGCAGTAACAGAGGAATATTATTTATAATTTCTACTATGGTTTGTTTTCTTGGAGTCAGGCATGGTAGACTCTTGATCTATGATACATTCCAGAAATGCAGATTTGTGTTGCTTGGCTTATTTGTAATGAGAAATACATAGGGGGGTTATATTTTTGTAATGATAATTTTGGACTAGAGTGCTACATAATTTCACTGGTCTCAGCCTTCAAATATGAGAACAGCAATGTATTCTTGATTCATTTCTTTCTCTGTGATTAATTCAAAGAAGACATTCACTTACTGGATTATATCTTTATGAGGTAGTTGAAAGAGAAACTGCTGCATTTCACCATATTATGTATTGAATCAGAAGGACTGAAACTTTACAAATACATAAAGCACTTAAAATTTCCAGTGATACTTGCAACAGAATGAAAAAAAAAATAATCTTCTCTCAGAACTCTTTCAGCACTGGTACTGTCTGTTTCCAGGTCCAACAAATACCTTAATTTTATTCTACTTTGCATGCCTGCGTAGAGACCACAAAGAAGGAACTTTGCCTTGGGAATTAGGACATACTTTGTCCAGCAAGTAGATGAAGAGAAGATGGTCCAGTAGCATTAGCACAACCTAGTCATAGTGGTTGCACTTCCCCCATTGCAGCTTCAGGGCTGATGTTTTCCATGCTATGCCCTACGAGGCTCTTTCTCTTCTGCTTTTCAAGACACGTATGTGCTTGAACTCTTTACTGACATACAGAAATATAAAATTGCTTTCTGTGGGGCTACATTCTAACCATAGAAGCTAACTTCAAAATTTTCAATGGTATGCCATATATTTACATTTTGCATGATTTTAAAATCAATGTCTTCACAACATGAATGTTCCTGACAGAACAGTCCACTTCAAAGGGCACTCTCTGTAAATAGCATAGAGGTTCTCTCCACCTACCTGGTGCCATCCTCTCCCTGTCACTCCAAAATCTGCTTCTCCTCACAAAATCTGTCCTTATTTATGCATACATTCTCTAATATATAACGATATAACCATGTAACATAATAATATCCAGTAATAGTGCTACATCAACAGGAAAGTTTTTTGTGAGAAAATACAAATTTTCAGCGCAGCAGAGAAATGAAAACCACAAGCTCACATCAAAGAAAGCAATTCTTTTGCTTTGTTAGCTATTCACATCTAGTACAGTTAATGACTTATTTCTTAATTTTTGTAGTCTGGCATTAAAATGACCTGTTAAGCGAGCAAGCATTTAAATGTTCCCAAAGTTACACCAAAGTTAGTTCAAAGAACACTGAACACCCTAGTATTCAATGGAAAAGTTGACAGTACTTAACAGAAGATACATTTTGGCTGAAAAAAAAGGTAATTTGAATAAACATCTATTTGCTGCTTAGCTCCTCTTCGGTTCTGAAAGAAAAATTTGTGCTATTGTGCTCAATGAGAAAATCATATAGGTTTGGTAAGCTCAAAAGGAAAGATTTAAAAATGGTTGGGAAAAAAAAGTTTAATTTGAACAGATTTTTTTTTTTTTTTGAATGAGAAGTTTCAGTCTAAATTTAGCATTTTATTCAGAAGCATCCTGTTCTTCTATAAACGACTGAGACTGTGTACACACAGGCTTTCCTGAATGTGATGTTTATTTGCAGATGCCAAGATGTCCTTCAGACAAATATCTAAACCAACATTATAGAAAGTGGATGCAAACTAACTCCTGCTGTCAAGGACAGCCAGCTGGCCCCCATGTGCTCAAGCCAGAGAGAGATTCAGGCTGGAGAGAAGCTGATGGGCGGTCCATCCTTCCCAAACTGCAAAGGCTGTGAACATCTTCAAAATTCCTCAGAGACTGGTTTTGTTTAGCAACTAAAGGGTTTAAGATTTGTGCTTTTGTTTGGGTTTTAGTATGTCCATGAGGTAACTGAGCCCGGAGTGTCAGCACAGAGTCAAGGCACTCTATGAAAGCCCAATTAAGTTTAAATGGTTTTAAGCACAAAAGCAAGAAGCCGTTTCTTGAGTGGTGACAACGCAAAGCAGCGAAGGAGATCAGGACACAGAGAGCCAAGATAAGGTTTTGATTTGGAGGACTCTCTACTCCAGGCATAAAAATAGGTCTGGTTTTGGGAAATGGTGAGCACCCAGAACTCCAGCTGCAGGAAACAGCCACCAGCACTTGCAGAGATCGAACCCATAAAATACCGCAAGCTGTGCTGCTGTGTTTTGCACCAATAGTAGCAGGACCCTAAAAATACCTAAGTCCGTATTATTCTTCTGGTTTTGCCATTGAAGCTTCCTGCAAACACAATTAATTAAATCTCTATGTCTTGCTTTCCAGTGTTAAAAAAGGGGCATTAGATTTTTAAGGTGCAGAGATCCTGAGACTAGTTGGAAGTACTAAAACATATGTTAGAGAACATTTGATGAGAGTCTACTGGCAGAAGAGTCATCTGAGAAAGTTTAAAGGTTGCAGAGATGATTAGACCCGGGAATTCATTTGCTTCTACTTTTTGAAAAGTCTGTTCTTGCCAGTTTTAGAGCCTACATGTGAGGTGACATTTAACAAGACACAAACTGCCTTTTCAAAAATCAGATACCTGCCTGCAATCCCTTCTCAGCATCACAGCATTTTGTAGTTATTTTTAACAATGCTATCAATCAAGTATGGATTTCTGCAACAGCCACAGTCTAAAACACAACTTATATGTAGCACTTGTCCTGTGTTATTTATTTTATTTCCCTGGCCCAAATTTACTGAATTGAACTGTTATTTCCCTGTAGCAGGGTGCTTTGCCTTAAGTGAGAAATCCAAAATGACTTGGACTTGGCAATGGCATTGAATAGAAGCCACTGAAAATATGAAAAGGTTATGGATTTACTCAGCTGGATGACATTGCACAGCCTGGCTGCAAAAACTTCTGTCACTGGTGATAGTGTGGGAGAAGGAATGTCCATCATGTTAATATTTTTAATACAACCACTTTTCAGCTGCAAAGAGAACCTTGTAGAGCAGCTCCCCCACGGCTTGGATTTGGATGTCAGAAATAAGCTGACCAGAATCTCACCCGCTGAATCTAAAAATTTCTTGCTGATGAGCTCCTAAAAGAGCTTTTTACAGTAACTGAAGCTGTTTCTAGAAACTCCAAAAGATTCAACAGTTCTGTCTACAAATACATATTAAATCATAGAAGTGTACCATTTTCACCTTCCTGCAGTTATTCTATATTTTATAATTGCTCCCCTGAGGCTTCATAGATAACTCAATGAAAAAAAAAACACAACAAAGCAAAACAAAAAAAGGCAAGAATGGACCTGTGGAAAATAAAAACATTTCACATTGCTTCTGTGTCAAAGTAAGTATTTAAATTTTTTTACCGAAAGTATGTTTTCATTTTATGGTCCTAATGCTTATTTAGCATTGCAGCTTATTTCCTTAATAATAATTATTATGTTAATAATCTTAAACTTTTTACTTTTGTTTTTTCTTTTTGCAACTTTGCATGTTTGCAAGCCTGTAGCTTTAAAAAAAAAAGGCGAAAATAAATGCAAAATTGGGAAGGGAACCAGCTTTTATTACACTGGCAATAACAAATGTTCATTTTCTCTATATTGTATTGTATTTGGGAGCTTTCAGACAGTAAGCTGAAGCAGATTTATTCCTTTCTGTCACAATTAATCATTTTTAGACTTAAACCTTTCTCTGGCCTTTTTAAAAATCCCTCACTGCTCCACTTCTTTCACACTTGCACCTTTTATACATCCACTGAGATGATCTAGGAGGTGGTTGGGGTCTGTCTCATCTGCTGCTTACACATCCTTCAAAGCAAGGGGAACTTGTGTCTCCATCATCTTCAGCCAGTCTTGTGACTTCTGAGATCAGTCCCTCTCCTACCTGCTGGTCTAATATTCTCTCCATATCTAACATTTGCCCTACTCCTATTCCTCCTCTGTGGAGTTTTCCTTGGGCTGCTTCATGCCATTCTAATTTTCTGCTGCACACCAGCCACTCACTTCCCCTCTGGCTGCAAAGCCAGGTTTAGTGAGCTTTGTGAGATCTATTTAATTACTAAAAAACTCTGCAGTCCAGCAGTAATTGTAATATGCATTCCAGAAGACCTACAAACAAGTTTTACTTGGCGCTCACAGCAATGAGGTAAGAGAATAAAATGGGTTTGTGGTCACATAACCAGACCACCAGCAGAGAGTTATGAGAAAGCTAGACCCATTTTAATTAGGAAAAATGTAAAAAGCTTACATGAGAGCCATCATTCTGGTCTTCTGTGAACCACAAGCTGTAATTATGTAAACTATAACTACGAATTTTCTTAGCTTTATTCTTGGATTTTAATATCGTTCTGTGAAACAAAAAAGTTGAATTTGCCTGAGATTGCTCGAAGTATGCCTTTATTAAAAAAGTGTTCTTCCCAAAAAACCTGCAGGAGACCAGACTTGATAATCAGCATGGTCTCCTATAACTTAAAAATTGGTCCATGCCATTCTGTAAATCTGTGCTTATGTTTTTATGTTTTTATTTTCTTTATGTTTTCAAGGCTGATTTCCAAGTAAGGAGAACTGTATGGCTTAAAAAATGAACCCTCTGACTTCTGTAAGTGTGGAATTTAGATCCTCAGCATTTTTCTGAAACAGTTATGTCCTGTGTGGAGTGATTTCATATTTGATTTTTACAGTAAAGTTATGCTAGGGTGGACTGTTTCTTATGTTGATTGAAGGTGATATCTTATGATGCAGGAGCCAAATGCAATTTTTCAGCCAGGTAGTGCAGTATTACCAGTGGTGGGATCAAACTTTTGCTTTGGGGACTTGCTCAAAAGATGATGAATTTGACAAAAAGGGTCTCAAATACCACAGTCTGTGGTATTTGATTACATCAGCAAGGTTATGGCCAGATTGAAATAATTCAATGCCATGTTGGAAAGCGGAAACTATCACCCAAAAAGTTGGTATGTTTGTGTGGCATAATACCATTTCTTGCTCTATCAATAGTAACCAGCTTGGGGTTCAGTAGAAACATAGCAGAAAAAACATGATGTGATACCTGGACTAATTAGCCTCAAGATGGTGTTTTCTGGCAGTGGTGGATCTGTCTTTGCCACCTTTGAAGGTGTAACTTTTTGGCCAACTGCTGCTTCTGCACGGACCTAAGTTTTCTAAGAGATATGCTATCTCTTCTTCTCTCTCTCCATCTACACTATAGTCCATAGGAAAATATAAAAGAAAATCTGAAAAACCTTCACTAGGGTAGATTTAGCACCTGAAGCAGTGGAACTGTGGGAACTGGAGTAAACTTGGAGTGGAAAACTGATGATTCTAGACAGGAGGAAACTCCCACGAAGATAGATGCTTAGTATGGGGTGAGGGAAATGTCTTGCTTTGCTGGGGGATCACTACTGGACAACCTTTCATGTTTATCTGTTTCCTATGTAGTGGCCGTGGAAGTACTACACTGTCCATCTTTAATGCAATAATTCAGTGATGTGAACACTCATGCAAATGTGAGATAACCAAATTCATCTCCTTCTACCGTTTGCTGAATTTCAAGCCTTTGCCATCTTCCAAGCAATGCAATAAGCTTGATGGAAATTCTATTAGTGCATACAACTGCAGAGGAAGGGACAGAAAACAACTGGAAGGAATCTCTCTCTCCTGTTGGGTCTAGTTTCTTTTAATTAAACCTTTGTTGTCTCACAGAAGTGACTGGTATAATGATGCTCAATGTCACAAAACTCAAGGAAAGTGGAAATCTGGATTTCATTCTCTCTGTCAAAAATCATTTGGGTAGTTCTACAAGACAGTGCGGGTTCAAGAACAGGGACTGAGAAAACCGTGTAAAGAAGACTTCTATTCAGGATGCTACAGTGCTTGCTCCGAAGGTATGCCTTTCTGGCAGAGCAGGGAGAGCAGCGGCATGGGTGAGTGATTTAGCCCTTTGGCTGTTGGATAAAAGGCTGTTATTATCAAATCCAGCTTTAGATATATGTTATTTGTGTGCCTGAGCTCTGGGGAGCCCAGGACTTCAGAAGCACTAGCAGTGGCAGTACAAGTTTCTACCAGAATGGTAGGGCTGAGTCCTGTGCTTTGGGAGTGTGCTGGATGCTCTGCACTGGTGGTGTGGATCCATGGTGACACACCAGCTATACCACAGACGTGCAGGGTAAATCAGGATTTAGTTCAAATATATCTAACACTTCCTGGAAGGGTGCAGACCTCCTGTGCAAACCATGCTATCCTGAGATGCGGTGAGAGGATCTACTCAAGCTGTTCCCACCCCAGCACGGCCTCCTCCTCTGTTCAGAGCATGACTCTGGGATCAGACCCAATGGGCAGTGCAGGTGTCACACAGATCTGGACAGAACCAGAAAAAACACACGTCACCAGGGAGCTGTACAAGCAAGAATAACAGATATGTGTGGACTCTTGGTGTCTCCCAGGCAAATCTCTACTGAGAGTGAGTTTAGAGGTTCTGGATTTTGGAAATAGGCATGCCTCAGGTCTACCTGTAGGAAATGCTGCTGAAATGTGGTAGCAAAAATTTAACAAAGCTCAAGGCAAGCCCTGATGGGATTTAAAATTAAAACCAAGGTAAAGCAATTTTAGCAATTATACTCACATCACTCCCACAGCAAAATGTGTGTGTACAGGTAGTCTGCTCAACATGCAGGCACTGAGACACTTGTATCAAGATGATCTATTTAGGTCTCTTTGTAATGATATGGGATGAAGCATGTCAGCTGCTGAGTCCTCCTTATATCTATTGGGATCCTTTTGGGTTTGCAGCCATCTCTTGCTTTAGACTATGCTCTTTCTGAGCCTCCCATCCCATCCCATCCCATCCCATCCCATCCCATCCCATCCCATCCTATCCCATCCCATCCCACCTCTGTCATCAGGACTTGCTCTTCTGTCTTCTGAAGTGGGTGTCCTGAAAAGCTGTGAGTAGGTGAGTGCAAGGCTCCTGGTGACCTGCTTAGCCAGGTGTCATCAGCACATAGTATTCATAAAACATTTCTCCTGTGGCTTTGTTCCCTGGTGCTTACATGGGTTGGATTTTTCAGAATAACTTGGTATGTTCATCAGTGTGACTGGGGACTTAACAAAGCCGCAGGGTCACAAAAGGAAGAAAATCAGAATTTTTCCAAATGACATTTCAAAGTAAGGTTTCTTGGATCTTACTCATCTGAATTCATTGCTGTTCACAATCCTGATAAAATGCTGTAAGTTAAGGCACTTTTTAATACTACTTTTCTTGAAGAAAACATAGAAAAATACATTACCAACTGAAGGTCAAAAAAGTGAAATCCTAAGGCTGTTTAAAAAGTACATCTTTGCCACGACTAAAAATTTATTTCAATGATTTATTTGGCAGAAAAGAAATCTGTAATTCTGAAAATTTGTGGTAATCCAATGACTGTCTCTTTCTTTAATGTTTTTCTGTGCTTCAGGCCAAGGAACTAACATTTACTTTGAAAATAGATCTTGCTTCCTTGAGTTGTCCTTGGAAGACAGTCCCTGGAAGAATTAGTGTTTTGCATAGTTAAAGTGTTTCTTAAATCTTTAATTGTTTCCTTACACTTCTGTCCCCATATGTGGTTTTACCTCTCTTATTTACATTAGCCAGAGAACAGATTTTATTTTCTGAGTTCATTCATTTATGTAGCTTTGGGCAAATTTAACTGCGTGGCTTTGCAGACTGACCCTAGGAAACATCATGGAAATTATTAATCTAAAACGTACTAGCCCTGATCTGCTCATTTAAAGATTAGTGAGTAATCCCATCATAGTCCAAAAGCTAAATGCAGTTGTAAACGTTACTTGCAGGGGTAAAATTTGCTGATTCCTTATCTTAATTTCTGAAAGTGGTGTTTCCTCTCCTTTTTTTTTTTTCTTCTCCTTGATATTAGAGCTGTGTCCTCAGCTGATGTAAACTGAAATACTTCTATAAAGTCAGAGTTAGACTGATTTACCCAGCTGATCCACTCCTCCCTTTCTGTGCTTCCAGCTGTGCACTCCTTTGCCAATGGCCTCCAACAGCTCACTAAAAGCTATTTAGGTTTAACCTTTGTTGCTTTGCTCATATAAAAATCTTTGTGGAGGAATGTCATTTACATTTAATGACATTTAGAACAATCTGACACCTTCTGTCTAGAATAAACACCTTTGTGTCAAGTTTCAAGCAGAGCAGTGTACACCAAACTTCGTTTTAATCTTATAAACATGGGGTCTAGCAATGACCTTGGTTTCGTGTTTCTGTGGTCAGTAACATTAACTTTTCTGGATTGCTTAGTAGTACAAATTTGATAAAGACATGTCAGTCAAATTCCAGACTCTACTTGCCCTCCTGGGAAACTGTGGGATGCCCACATTGTTATACCATGGGGTTAGTTTGGGATGGTTACCCTTACTTTTTGAACTTCAGCCACTTCACTGCATTTAGACATAAAAGTCTGGGACTTTCATCCCATCTATTGCAAGATAACATGATATCTTCTTATCAAAATAATGTCAGTGGGATATGATTTTTAAGGTGAATCGGGGCATGAGAACGAGAGCATTCCTCGCTATGAAACACATACAGAAGATGTAATTGCATGCGTGCACTGCCAGGTAATCCCCTGCTGAACACATTAAAATTCTGGTTTTCTCTCAGCCTGGCACATAAGCTTCAAAGAACAGATTGGTGCAAGACATGCCAAGAAAGTTTTCAGGACAGGAGAGAAGCATTTTCTGGAAATCAGTCCAAAACTCAGGGAAATGAGCAACCTATACAATATGCATTGAGAAAACAGTATCTGAAGCTGAAAATCCAAACCTATCCTAATCTGTTGATCATCACTTTGGAGCTAGAACATTAGCCAGAAAGGTATTTGAAGAGATGAAATCTACTGTTTGGGAAGTGCATTATTGTTACCTGCAGCTGATGAAAATGCAGGAAACCATAAGAGGCTTAGATTGTCTGATGTTACCACGGATAGGAGAGATATTTCTCCATCTATCTAGGCATTCCTTGTATCTAGATTAGATGGGATTTGGTATTATGCTTTAGACTGTAGATTGTGCTTTATGACCTCTGGTATGTCAGTTGATGTGGGTGCCAAGGTTCTGTTGTTCCAGCCCGGGGCTGCTAATGGGTAAGCAGAGCCAGCCAGGTCAGTGGCCAGTGGTAGGATGGATGAACAGCCTGATGCAGAAGCATTTCCAGATGCAAATCTGTCCCCCTTTCCCTCCTCCCCACAAAATAACAGTGACGTGGCACAGGTCTGCACATGTAGCTCAGGGCTCCAGTGCCCTGCACTGGGTATTCAATCCATCATCCAAACTTTTGGCTCCCCTGTGGCATCTTCCACAGAACTCCTCATCTTCCTTCTCCTCCCCAGGAGAGGTGAGTCACCCCTCTTAAACAGTTGACTCTCCAGAGACTCCCTGTCGCATTTTGGGATTTCAGCTTCACCTGAAGCTACAAGGGGTGGTCCCCCTCCTCCCGGCAGCACAAGGATTTCAGGCCAGTCTGGGTTCTGTTGCCAAAAGAGTTTTTAAGTGACAAGCAGCTGCTACAAGAGCAGGCTAAAAACAAGCATCCTAATATTTGTGACAAAGGAATCAGTGAACTTTTGCAATAATTACAGACAGGTTTCTGTGCAATATATATATCTAGAATATATAAATGTGTATATATATACACAAAATACATGTATAAATATATATGCACATATACATCACGGATTATATTATAAAGATGCATATTGTTCTCTTTGTTAAACACTTCATTTTGAATTACGCAGCCATACACAATAGTGGGAGAGAACCCAGTGCTGGAGAATCTTCTGATACATTTAATTTGGTTGTGATTTAGAGAATGCAGAAAATGCACCTAGTTTGGGTGCTTTCTATGTAATAGTTCAGGAATAGTCAAATTGTACATTTAATTTTGTCACCTTGCCAACGTTCTCATTTCTTATAGTGTGCTGTGGGGAGCAGTTGCTTATTGGACTGCTTACCCTTATAACTTCCCAGCCTTGCACAATGCATTTTCTTGTATTTGTGGGCCAGCTAACCCTTGATAGCAGAGACCTACTGACTGGTTTAATGGCCCAGGAGGTATGGCTTAGTGTAACTCTTGGGGCAAAATGAATGCTAATATTTTGCTCAGCAGCATTCTTCTCTTTTGATGCATTTGATAGATGTTTAAAAACAGCAGTAATTTTAAAATTAAACTTCTCTGCCAAAAATCTCTGTAAAAAGGTTTGTTGAGTGGTTATCAGTTCAAGATATCCTAGATAATTCAGAAATATTTTCATAAATACAAGTAATTACTGTATTTGGCTTGTTTGGATTTTTATGGTATCTTATAATTGTAGTTTATGAGTAATTGGAAGGCTGTTAATTGTTCACCAAAAATACCATGAAGACTGAAGGTTTAGTCAATGTTAGTAACAATTCACCAAGTTTTTAGGGTGCACTGATAATTTCCTGGTTCTATTGCTTTGAGAATCATTTCTGTTCTTCAGTTCCATTGTCTTCCATCCAGACCTTTATTCTTTATGATACGCACAACACTGGGTTTTCAAGTGTGTGTTTCTTCCCCACTGAAATAAATTCTGTAGAACAAGCCCAGAAAAAGCAGATCCCAAATAACTCTGAGGATATTTTTTGTAATAAGTTATTTTGAAAATACTTTTTTTAAAAAAAAACCCTCCATAGAGAGGAATCTAGATTGGTCAGCTAAAAATTAATAGTCTGAAGAAATATCAAAGTCTGTTGGGTAAATTATTCATGGCTGAATAAAATGGAATATAAAATGGAAAATGTTGGTTTGTGGTAATGTAACTGTAATCAGCTGCCTTGGCTTTTCAAAAATGCCTTTAATCTATCTTCTTAAAGTCTAACTATCTTTTTTTCCCAAAAAAATGAGGCTTGAGAAATGGATAAACTTGAAACTACTTTACAGGAAAAAACTTCTGATCATTAGCAGAAGTCATACTTAGTTTAAGGAAGGTCAAAGACTTCTAGAATTGAAATATATCTTGTCCTGTTTGGAGAGGAAATACCTTTAGCCTTTTGCTCTTATCTGTTTGAAAAAGCACAACCATAGGGGAGATGATGGTATGTGTCAGACTCTTTCTGAATTATACGACTCTTCCTTGTAGCTGTACGTAGACAAGCTCTGGATCTTGTAACTCTGTGTTTTTCTGTGGGAAACACCAACCAAGCTTGTTTGTTAGAAACTAGAAATCAAGCTGCCTTGTTCTGGCCAGATTTCAGAATCATTTAGCTGTTTTTTCAAAACTGTAGCCACAGCCCTTTTCCCAGGCTTTATCAAAGTCCCAGCCCTTAAAAAAAATAGTACTAATGCTTTAGCTGCTGTAAGGACGAGTAGCCACAGGGAAGTCAAATGCCCTGTTCCATCCTTTAATGTCTGCTGACACGAGGCATAATATAAAAAAAAACAGAGAGGCATTTCATGCCATTTAACTGCATTTATATATTCAAATTAGGGAATTTGTTTCCCCTCCCTTTGGATATCCAGAAGTTAGACAGGTAGCCTGAGCTGCACGTCTAGGTGTCCTGCCTCAATATTCACTGGAGGAAAGAGGCAGACGACATCGCTTCTGGAACTAGTGGCTCATGGCTCCTGGCCTGAGATGAAATGAAGCCTTTGGGTGCATGGAGCTCTTCAGTAATTAGGACAGTGACTTTAGCTAAAAGCTTATTTTTGAATAGTGAAAGTTACAGGGGATAAATCCCTTTCTCCGTGGCATGTTCTGAAAGCAGAATCTGCGCAAGAATTATTTTCTATGAAGCCAATGTTAAGGGAATTGTGATCCCAGAGCACCATAGCTTAGATCCTTGCTCTCATGGAACATTTGGGTTTTTGTCCCTGACCATGGCGTTGCCTTTGTTAAAGTTTTTTTTTTTATTTTCACATCTGCCTTCTGAAATAATAACAGCATGTGTAAAAATAACTTGTGATAATTTCATTTACTGTACTATTCAAGTAATCCTATACTGTTAATTTGACCTTTCATGAGATAGGGATGTAGAAGTAAAATAAGGTTGCACAGCACCCTAGAATTTCGAAATATCAAGGAGGAAAACCAGAACCATTCTAAATATTTACTTCAAGCACTTGAAAGTTTAGTTGTAACATTTAGATGGGCTATTTTATAATCATACTCGAGGGCTGACTGCTTCTTGCCAAGGATGCAGAGTCCCCTGTCTTCTGTGCTGAGGACAAGCTATGCAGACAGGCATGGCAAGTCTACTGCACTTTTGACCTGCTGGTTGCCTTTGTTTCCTGTCTACCTGCATTAATATTGGTTCATTTGCACAAGTCTTCACATACAATAAAGTAAATACAACCTCACAGTGGAGCTTCTGGCTGCTATTAGGTGGAATAATTAACAAACGTTTCTCCTTCATTCCTGTATATAACATTTACGTGCAGGAGATGCTGAATAGATGTGAAAAAGAAGAATAAGACCACAGGTCTCTCTGTTCTAGTTCATTTAGCTTTCAGTCCATGAAGCTGTCCTCTCTGGGGAAGGTCTGATGTCTTCCAGTGGAAGGCAGGAGGAAATGAAAACAACCCTGTGGAAAAAGAAAAGAGGAATATTTTTCCTTCCTTGCTGGATTATATTCCTTTAGGGCTCAGCAGAGGTCTGTACTGCATACTGAATATGCAATAGATGGTTCTGCTATTGCTAATTCTGTGGTAATAACCCAGCAAGATAAAAAAGCTAATAGGCTGCCCATGTGTTTAAAATAGTCTTCCAAAAACACTTTTTAAAAATAAATGTATTCCAGAAGATGGACTGGAAAGAGACATTTTTTATATCCTAATTGGAAAAAAACGACCCCACATTAAAATTGATGTGTTTCTCCACTGAATTCAGTTAGCGTAGACTTTTAAGAAGCAACTCTTGAGAACTGTGCAGGGAATGTCTAACACCAATGCAGAAGCAGGTCTGTGGCAAACCCAGGTATCCGTGGAGTATCTGTATTTTCACATGTGACACAACCCAATGAACAGCTACTGAAGAATGAATACCTGCATAATTCTATTTGTCAACTTCCTTAGAAATTAATGTGGTAAACGGTTTGCTAGATTTTCTACCTAAAATCCTCCTATTGATGTCTTTTTCTGCATGTCAGTCCCAAGGAGTGTCAATGGTACCGTCTTATCTTTCAGCATTTCTGTCTACTTCTGTGATATCAGCTGTTACAGCTTCTTCACCAGTTTTTGCATTCCTTCTGTGTGTTGCCTTCACTACAAGCCATATGTTTCTTGTAAATGCTTCTGTTAACTTTTTCTTGATGCTTTTTTCCTATGGTTTCCATGTGGCAGCGCACAGACCAGCCCCTGCTCTTTTTTACCTTTTGTTAGCAACTGTCTCTAGATTTCCTTATTTTTACACACATACAGAGTCCTTCCACTCCTCTGCCTGCAGTCTCTAAAGGTGTTTGCCGTTCCTTTTTTCTCTGTAGACCTCACTCTCCATGAGTTTTTTATTGTGCAGGACATTGTGTACAACAAAAGTGCTAATTATGGCTGGCTAAATATAATACACCACATGTGGAATTTCTGTAGAAAAAAGATATAGGTTAAGCAATGGCTGACATTAAAACATAAAAATATTTAATAGTTCTATGTATGGCATTTAAACAAATGCTTTGTCTGTGTAGGCATGGCTTTCTTAGAAAGTATTTTAGCCTTACATACATAAACGAAGTGGCAATCCTTTCCTAATTTTTGCTCTGTAGCTAAAGGTCCAGAGTTCTCCATCCTGACAGCAAAATGAATCTGTGCACACATTTGTCCATCAGCTGTGGAAAAAATAACTGACAACAAAAAAAGTAGCCAGGATCAGAACTGAAGGCACATTTTTCCACAATTCAGCCCACAGTTTTGCCACTGTGGTGTTACGAATGCACAAGAGCATGCTAATGTTTTCTAATATATGAGAGCAAATATAGACTGTTCTTACAAGAATGGAGAAATATTGGACCAAAGTAGCAGGTGAGAGGATTGTATAATTTCAACAGCTTGTTAAACAACAGATCATATTTTCAGAAGGTTTCATCCGTCTTCAATCAAGATCTCACAAGAAAAATCTTAAATTACATAGTTTTTCAAATTTTATTGGTTGTGTTAATACAATATTTTAATTTTGAACAGAAGTACTAGGTACAACAGGAGGCTAGAGACACTTTCTAAGGCATCTTAATAAGTTACCACATAGAAGCTAAAAATCAGGTATAGTGTCAAAAAGGAGAACTTCATGTTCTGCACATACAAACGTTTTTGTGTGTTCTGAAAGTCAGATGACACATTTCTTTCTACAAAGTGACCTGACCATATAAGCAGGTGATCCTTTCATATTTATGTAACAAAACTTTCAGATTATATTATTCTGTGATCAGTTTATTGTGTCTGAGTGGCTTTGAGACATCCTGAAAGCTGGAAGATTATTATTATTAATGGATATATTTAAAATAAATCTTTAAAAATACACCTATATTTTTAAAGTTCATTTGCTATGTCATTAGTTTGTGTTCTATGCAATCACATGGTTAGATTGCTCATCAACTTCCCAGTTAAACAAATGAATGCTATTTATTTTTAATTTGAACCAGTCTAACATTTTGTTTTAAATAACTGCTTTTTGATCTCTGAATACATTCATAGCATGCTAACAAAAAGAAAACTGTTACTCTACAAAAATGAAATGCGGTTAGGTTTTCTCATACGGATGCAATAAAGAACACTTCTGGTGGCTTGACATTGCACAGCTGAATAGTTTCTGACAGGGAAAATAACTATAGTTTAGTCTGAGCTTTGGCAGTACTACAAGTTATTAAATACTTGAAGTAATCCAGTAAGTGAAACTTTGATATAAGCAGGTTGCTTCGAAATATATTATCTCCATAGTTACAGACATTTTGATTATGGTAGCAATTTTTCTATTTGAATGTATTACTTGCTTCTTAATTTTTATACTGGTTCTGGGACTGATCGATGGCCTTTTGGAGGTTATCCGTTTTGTTTAATTGCCCTCTTTTTTCTTACAGGGGGGATGAACTTGTTCTGAAAAATATAACAGGATGCTATGGTAAAAATAAAAAGTTCAGAGCTGCTGTTCAAATCAACTATACTTAAGCTCACTTGCTTTTTTTCTCCTTTGAAGTTTATCTGGCTTTGTAATTACTTTACTTTGTGAAAACACTAGTATATCACTGTGCATATGTTACCTTAGCTATCCTTTGGGCTTCCACCACCATGGCATGCGAGTTCATCAATCTTAATGTACTTCTGTTGTGCTGCAGTTGGGAATTGCTGCCTCTAAGTGCAGATGAGGAAATCAGGACACCTGTGTGGGAGCACACAGTGCAGGCTCACAGGGGTACCCAAGGGACTCCCAGACAGAAGAGCTCTGATGCTGCTGCAGGAACGGCTCCAGCCCCGCACGCCAGCACAGCCGTACCGCTTCCAGCATCTCAGGTAACATCCCTCTGGGAGCTGTGTGGTGTCCTGCAGGTGTATGATGTGATCTGAGTGGCTGGTGGGCAGGAACTCTGAGTTGGGATGGGGACAGCAGCTCAAAGTCCATGCTCTAGCCAAGGAGCAGCATCTCTGCTGCGTTCCTTCTGACCTACAAACCACCCATAGTGGTTTCCATGAAGCACATGGAAATGACTGACTTTGTTGTTCATGGAGAAGTCTTGATTAGGTGAGGTCTGCTGTTGTTCCAGGGTCACGTTCTCAGCGTATGCAGTAAACGCCTTCACACTTTGTAGCAGGAAAAGTGAAAATCCATGCTTTAGATTGATTACACAGATGATTTGGAAAAGAATAGAGGAAGGGATTCACATGATGGAAATATTCAGCCATAGGAGGAAAAATCTGTCAATGAAGGTGAGAGAACTGTAGCTGATGTAGGTAGGTGATGAGTAATGAAGCATATTAAGTGGGAAATATCTGAAGCCTGGTGCAAATATATTTTACCAAGTCCTTCCAGATATGATTGTGCTTTCTTAAAAAAGACCTACTGTAATTCATATCTCTTTCCAGTGATGAACAACAGGCTAAATTCATGCATAGAATGAATTTGTTCAACAAACAACATATTTTTCTCTGGTAATTGCAGTTATTTTATTGCTGTCATGCAGAAATGTGATATGAAGTGACATTGAAGGTAAAACAAGGAAAAGGTGATGAATGATCACCTTAGAATTCCAGCAGTGTTAGGTGAAAAGCGGGAGACAGATGAGAGGAAGATGGAAAAAAAAAATACAAATTATGTTTATATCGCAGAAAAAGATTAAGTTACACCATTAGGTATTTCGCTCATGTTTTATTGAATCTGATTTGCTGTATACTACACGCAAATATCATCTGCAAAAACAGCAATGGAATAAATTTTTAATAAATGGGAGTGTATGCAGTGAAATAACCAATGCTGAAACTTACTGAAAGCAGCTGAACTATTATGAGTCATCTTATAAATGACAAGGTTTGCATAAGGTCATTCTATATCATATTACGAAATAATACACAAGTTAAGTTGTTCTGGCAGTCATTTATGATAAGAGATATTTTTCTTGAGCTTTATTAGTATTCAGCATTACCATGGATGTAACACAGGCATTTTTCAAATATTTCTATGGGATAGATAATTTTAACATTTTATTCATTAGAATAATAAAATACTTTTTGTACCAGGTCCTGTTTTGTATAAGCCCAACCTTCAGACTCTTATTGTGTAAAAGACCATGTAGTTTTATCCAAGCGGTCTTTTGGGACTTTTAAATATTTCTTTTTTTTTTTTTTTTTAATTATTATTAACATGCTCATAGTGTAAAGTTATTGTTTTTTCTTGACATTTAAAAGGGAA
The DNA here is from genome assembly GCF_001431845.1 of Calidris pugnax. Lineage (NCBI taxonomy): Eukaryota > Metazoa > Chordata > Aves > Charadriiformes > Scolopacidae > Calidris > Calidris pugnax. Next base: position 14,292,067 of record NW_015090803.1, read on the forward strand.
CAAAGTTAGCTTTCCGGAGCTGAGCCAAGAGTCTTTACTAGGTTGTAATTGTAACCATTTTGCAAAAATCACGTAGAAGTGTAGAAACTTTTGCAAACGCATGTACATTTTAAGATGTTTTTTTATGTTTTCTGTTATTGTTAACACATTTTCATTAGGAAAAAATATTTATTAATTTTTAAATCCTTAGGAAGAGGTTTAATGAGGAATCTGAACATTACTCACAGTACCACAGATATAAGGCACAAATATTACAAAGGAAGACACTACTGCAGGTAGCTCTTCTGTCAGGTCCCTGGTAGGTGATAAATTGTGGGGCTGGCTGGAAGTTGAGAGAGGTGAGCTTTATAGAGGTCATGATGAGAGCTGAGGGATGCTGACCTCAGCCGTGCAGAGGAGGGTACGGGAGAAGAAGGTGAGCCTTTGTACTGAGCTGTGAGACTGGTGCCAGGTTCCAAAGGTCAAATATTTAATAGCACACTTTCGTTTTACAGCTTTATTCCACGTATGAAGGCAGTCTAGGAATCCAGCGTAGATAAGGAAATGGCAGAAATGCATATTTGGTTGTGCTTTGATTTTGGATCTGGTTTATGTTTCTCTACTGTAATACTAAAGTCTTGAGGAGCACTGGGTTCCCAACTCAACAACCTACGACAGAGTTGTGACCTAAACATCCATACTGCAGTGAGCTGTATTGGGGGAAAAGAGGGGAAATCACTTCTAGTTTTCGTGGTTGCTCAGACCTCCCTGGGCTGGTGGTATGGTCAGAGTCATTTCTCTATGCCAACTGAAAAAATTGTTGGTCTACAGTTTCTGCAGGCACTCTTTCATGCATTCAGTTTATTTCTAGTTATAAAAATGCGGCTCTTAATTTAACTTATAGCATAACTATGTATCTAAAAATGTATTTAACATTTAAAATTTCCTACTCGGTTCTCCCCAGCTAAGAGAAAACTCACCTAGCAGAGATGAGTCTTTCCTAGAGAAAGGAAAATTTAAATCCTTAACTTATGGGTACCAAAAATAGTATTGTGACAGGCAGCATTTCTCTGAAGATCAGCCCACATGGAATGTGTGAATGCAGGATGGAGCAGAAGAGGCTTGCAAAGAAGTCCTATCCTGCTTGAAAATTGTAACAAAACTCTGTTGGCTCCAGTATCACTTGGAGCCAAAATTTCTCTTCAGGGCTCCTTGACAGAGATCTGTGACCATATGGAAAATGTGTGTGTACTGAAAAAACTGGATGGTCTCACTAGGTCAATGGGACATGTAGGTTCTCATTCTGCATCATCCTGTAGGAGACCTTATCTCCACTGACAGCACAGGGAGTCCTGTGGGACTAGCAGCTGATTCCAAGACTTCTATTGATTGTTTGAAATGGAAGAAACGTGAAAACCCCATATGCAACCTGCACACTCCATTCCCCCTGGTGGGATTACAATGGCTCCTTCGTAAAAAGAAAGATCACATGTTCATAGGGGACAGGACCAACCATTTCTTTTTTTTTCTTTGTACATTCTCTAGCTCAATGGAGCTCCATGATTCTTTTCTTAATTATTGAAAGATAAATATTTAGTACCAGAAAAAATTATTCCGGAGTGCTGTAATGTTTAATGGCAAGCACATTTTATCAGTTTTACAAAAAATGTCAACATATGATCTGTAACATGGGTCACATCTATACACAGCAGGACAGAGTCCTGTGAAAATATTCAGCGTTTGTGCAGGTGCAAACCATCAAAAATGGTTTTATGCAATATGGATAAATATTATTAACCCATATTTCCAATTAAATGACATTTTGTCCCAATAAGTTTATCAGTGGGTTCCATAAGCGTGGTCTGTGACTCACAGAAATGAATCCTTGCTCAATCTTACCATAGATCAACCTGTTTGTGGAGAAGGGAGGGAGAAGAAGTGAGAGGAAAGCACAGCTGTCTCGGTGGCTCAGGACTCAGTTTGCTGTTATTGGGGTTGATGTCACTTACTGTTACCTGCTAAAAACTCTTTGACCTGTCAACTAGGACGTGATTGTTAACAAAATGCCATGAAACACATCTGAAACGGTAATACAACAAGTCAATGGAAAATGCCTACGTTTGGGGGTATATAAAACACTTTGTGATCCTTTTCTTTTTTTTTCCTTGATAAAAATGGACTGCTGCCGAAAAGCTAATACCGAGAAGTATTATCACATGAAAGAACTGTGTGTTTTAAGGGAAAAGCGTGTTCACTGAACTCAACTTCAATGTCTTAAAGCTTGTCTAGATTTAAGATTTCTCAGGGGTCTACAGAAACAAGTAATTTATGTTTATGTAAGGAGGAAGGGATTCTTTGCACAAGTACAGCAGTAATAGCTCTGGTATGTACTTCGAGGTCTGCGAAATTGCTTTTTCTGGGGAAAGCAGTTCATGAAATTTCCATAGCTAAGGCCAATTTGCATAGTCCAAGTCAATGTTCTGGGGTATTCTCTGAGGGCTAAAGGGCTGAATACACCCACGGTACCTCCTCCCACCGGCAGCGGTCACAGAGGCCCGGGGTAATAGGCGTCCTCTCTTACACATCCTCTGAAGTCATATCACTTCTGAACCCATCTTTATGCCCCATTCTCACAGAATTACAATTACTAACAATTCTAGCTAATAACGTTTTATTGTTCAATAACACAAAGGCAAAATGGAGGCTTGTTTCCAGGGAATCAAAGGAAAAATTGCATTATCTTTAAGGTGGCAGCAAGTTTTTACGCAGTGGGTGTGAACAGTTTTTGCAGGATTTGGCATCACATCCCTCGCATTCAATGCACATGGGGAAAGGAGGGGAAAGTATACAACTTCTCTCTCCAAGGTATAGCGTTAAAATACAAAGAATATACCTCCTTTCTTTTTGGCTTTGCATTAAGGGTTCAGCTTTCACCCTCCATATTGTCCAACAATCTGCTAAAAGTTTCCAGCAGCTACAGTTTTCAGTGAAGCCAAGTACAGTATGAGGTTTTCCAAAAGGTGAATGAAACAATCCATTGAAAATGTCAGTCAGAAGCCAGAGTATAATTTTATTTATTTATTTGATCCTCGTTCAGAACTCATATGATTAGCATGTGGCAAACTGTAAAAGGAAGTGGAACAAAAGTGCCTGAAATAAATTTCACCTTGACCTGATTTCCACTTGACTGAATTTGTTGTAGTAAACTGGTGACACATAGTGGATAAACAGTAACACATGTCTGCGTTTGAGAAGGGAGACCAGATGGTAAACACACTGATATAAGGGCTGTTACACAAGAGCTCTGTGTATAATTCAGAAAGGTCAAATCCCCTGAAAGCCAAAACAGGTTTGATAAGGGAAAGGGATTCATTGACAAGAAGGAGTCAAGTGGGCACAACCAAAGGAGATAAGGCTTCCCGCTCCTCAGTGGGTTTTGCTCGGAAAAGGCATCTGGCCACATCTGTCTCTTTTTTGTAAAACCACTGTCGGAGGTGTTAGTTGCAGAGATATTTGTTCTGAAAAGTGCTTCCTCAGAGGAAAACACTGCTGGTCTGCTGGTTGAATTAGTGCCACAGTCCTGAAAAACACCTCTTGTGCAAGACTAAAATTCAAGCTTTTTGTGGTTTGGAATATATTTTGACCTTCCAAAGACATGGATTTACCGGATCTTGGCTGCTGCAATGTGGATTATCTGCTCCCACTGGTGACTACCAGCTGATGGTGAGCTCCATTTTGGGTAAAGGAGTCTAAGCTGAATTTGGGAAGGATTGGGAAGGCAGCTGTCTTGGAACATCTTCACCATCTGCACATAGCCTGGTGTGCGGGAAGGGTTATTGTCCTCTTTTCACATATAAAGACCAAGTAATTTGTCCAGTGGCTACTTGGGGTGGAGTAACGAGCAGAACAGAAATCTTCCAGGTCCCAGGTAAATTCCCTGCACACTGAACTGCCTTCTGTCAGAACCTCACTGGAAGGATTTGGTCAAGGTGGACTTGAAAAGGAAAGGAACTACTCAAGCTCACAGTTACTTGAAGTACTCATGGTCAGTAAGAGATAAGAAGAATGAAAGTTCAAATAAGAGGTCTATGGTCGTGGTGGTGGTAAGCTCCTAACCTGTACTCCAGCAGTAATTCAAGAAATCTAAGTGAAAAAAAAAGCAGTGTACATGAAAATATAATTTTCTTTGCAGGCACCTATAATTTATCTTGGAGTATGGTTATAAAATCTTAATTTTTGCTGCTCAGAAATGCACTAGAATACATCTAATAAGAGAGATAATAAGTAATTTAGTAGAAAATAACTTCTGCAGATTATGAAAATTTTAGTTTTCAAAACTAGTCAAAGGAATTTTATTAAAATGAAATTGGTCATATAATAGTTATTCTACTTTAAAGTTAGCTTTTGCTGTTAAAAATATACCTAGAGAGTGTTATTTGTAAACCACATTTTTTCAATCAATTCTTGGCAGGAGACTATAAATTTAAAATTGAAGTTGCTCTGTTTAAGGACTCCCAGAAAACAGAGATGGAGTGAAAAATTAGGTGCTGAAGTCAGGCATGTTGAATGTTCAGCTTGTATCTGTTTTCAAGAATTAACAATGCCAAAGTCATTTCACTTGTGACTTATTTAACAGCTGTCTGCAATTGGAGATCCAAATTTAGTCTCTTATCGCATCTTTTACTCGAGGGGCTACTTACTCCTTTAAAACATAAGTGATCTAAGCCAACAATTTTCCCCAATAATGCAAGACTTTCTTTTTAGCAAAAGCAAGGAACTTGCTGGTATCCTTGCCAAACAAAAGACAACTCTCTACCTCTCACCAATGTGTCTTAAATTTTTTTAGTACTTAAAGCTCCAAAGGCTCAAGGAATTGTGGCCTTGATACTTACAGAGCCTAAAATGGGTAAAGGTTCTGTTCTGTTTTCCTCCCCAGCAACAAAAATGGTCGAAAAAGTCCCTTCAACTACCCTACACCTCCATCCCTGGCCTCTATTTGACATCTCCTTGTGGTGACTTTTACATATGACCAGGGGGACTCCATGGAAGACCAAAGAACATGGTCTGCATTCCCATGGGAACCTGTAGAGGGAAATTAAAATGTGACTCTCTGTGCAGTTCTCTCACTACAGCCAGCCTGCCTCTCCTGTGCACCTGCATCATCTTCTAATTCAGTTTCATCATGAGCTCATGTACTTTGAACTCAATTTGCTCTGTGAACCAAAGCACAAAAACTGGGGAAAATATGTAAGTCATTTTAAAAGTGCACTCCCAATCTAAATTGAACTGGATAAGCATTAGTTGTAGCTACAAACACAAATCCAGCCTGCAAATAATGAATATCCAAGAGCTTGTTGGCAATTCTTTGGCTGAAGTGCATTTGTACAGAGAAGGTGCTAAATGGAAAAACAAATCAATACAAATCTAGGCCTGTTTCTGAAGGGTTTAGGGACACAGGGAGTACTGACTTGTTGGGTGTAACATATGTGAGAAATCAATTCATTGTCATTAGCAGAGCAGTTGGTATATCATAAAAATCCAAATGCCTCTTTCTCACTCACCTGGGAGATCCAGGTGAATATTGAGACTGTTGGTGTATAAATTAAATAGCTCTAATATCAACTCTAAAATCAGCTGCAAAAAACTGGCCATAATCAGAATTGTCATTAAAGGAAGAAATTAAGGAATGTGTAAGCAAGATAGAAGTATAAAGTAGAGAAGTATACAGAAGAGATTCTTTCTAAGTTAGAAAATACAGAGGGTTTCTGGAATCAGACATGTATTTAGTAATTGGTGTCATATTTCTGTAACAGCATATTAACCTGAACATATTATTACAGTCGTACCTTTATTCTAAGAACCTGGAAATATACTGTGATTCTTTTGCATCAAGTGACATTTAAGAGAAAGGATCACTGAGGTTACCTGAGTGCTACTCTTTCAGAACCACTTATTAGGTCTGTCTTTAAAGGTCACCAATAAAGGGTAAAGTTCCTGGCTTTTTGCTTTTAAGATTATTTTTTCCCTGATTTTTACTTAATGGAGGATATTTCAAGCTTCTGTATCCCAAGACAGGGATTTAAAAAAGCATGGCAAGATAAATGGCCATCAAGTCCACCATGTGTTTTGTAGAGAGACCATGTTATCAGTGTATGATGTGGATAGTTATCAGTTGCCCATAAAGGACATGATATTGAATGGCATTTTTTTTTCTGTTCAGTACCGGTATGTTCCATCTGTGCATCATATGTCTCCATGGCTAGGTTGAATTAATTATCATTTCAGGCATAAGCATATAGTAGGAAATATTAGAAAATTCATGTGTTGCCACATGAGGACCACATTTAATTTTCAAGTAACTGCCTCAACTCTAAAGTTTGTTGATTTGTAATAGGAATTCAGTCTGGGCAGAGAGAGAAGGCAGAGCTCACAAACCGTTGCATAGCAGCTTGCAGCAGTGTCTGGTGTGCAAGAATAACAGCCCTGTTGGTGTCCTGTGGTGTGGATGTAAGTATCCAACATGTGACCAGCTGTTGAACCTTTCTTGTATGTGTCACTAATGACTTGTTTCATTCATGGAAAGCCACATATATGTTATATTTGCATGTGGGCATTTGCTGAACGAGGCCTCAGTGGGGTGTGAGCTACGTCAAAAATAGATAAGAACTGAACTACTTTTATCAATCAGCTTTATTTGATGAGAACAGATGTTAAAAAAAATGTATGTTTTCCATAAATCCAAATGAGGAACTGGCAGAGGTTTTAATTGCTGTTTTATGAGTTGATTTATCATTTGTTATTTTTAGAATTCTGATAGTGTCATTTACATTTAATGGTGATGATTTGAGAGTGTCAGTGACAAGATTTGCCCCAGCTGTACTTGACTTGAGAGGAAAATTTAGACATCTGCTTTTTGCCATCTCAGCTCTCCAGGCCGTCAAGTTGCTCTTGCTCAGGTAAGAATTTAGTCTTCAATGGCATCTTGATCTGATCCAGTAATTACAAAGGTGATCAGCTTTTGGGCTTGTACGAATTTTGAAATAGAAGGTTAAAAAGTGAATGCATGTGTGAAAAGAAAAAAATTACATAGTCATGTGGTTTCAAAATACTCAATACATTTATAGAACAACCAAAAAGCACTTTATTCAATTCTGTGTTACCTTTGTTACCATACCTGGGATCCTTGGAATGCTTAGGAAAGGTTATTTTATCATTAAAAACAATTGGATAACTTTACTGGTTTTAATATATTGCGCTTTTTTTCTTACATATTTGCATATTGCAGTCCCATTTATTATGAGAGCCATTACTAACAAATGAAAAAGAAATTGTCCTCAGCATGCAGAAAACAATATACTTTGCTTAGATGAAAATAAATTCAGTATGTCTTCAAGATCAACTGTTATTTTTTCAACTCCTTGTTATATGAAGACATGCTTGTCTTCTAGATAATGACCTGTGAACTCAGAAATAAATATGTTGCTATTAGATATTTCACTATGACATCTACATAAACTCTATTTAAAGAAATCATGTGTTACAAGAAACATCTTACCATTCTAAATGTTGTCTTTCCTTCCCCCTTTTTTCCTCTTTTTTTCTCTTCTATTGGACCTACTATAACATAGTAGGGTTATGCTCCTACATGATTTACTAGTACTATGTTAACAGGCCAGGTAAAACGTGTGCCATAATTAAAGAAGAAATTGAACTAATCCAAAAGTATAATCCAATTAAAAACCTGAGTGCCTCAGTGAGAAAGATGTGGAGGCTGTCACTGGAAAATGTTCAGTGTGTAAGAATTGGATATCTTGTCAAATGATGGAAATAGGAATTCCTGTAAAATGTGGCAGGTCAAATGTAAACAGGAAATTATAAGAGAAAAATAGAGTTTGAAGAGGGTCTCTCAAAGGATGTTGAAACTGTTTGCAAAATCTCTTTAATTACATCAGGAGAGAAAACCAGCAAAGGAATCAGTAGATCTGTATGCCAACAAAGGCTTAAATCAAAGTACTCAGGGATGATAAGACCATAACAGGGAAGCTCAGTGAATTTTTGAATCAGACCTAATTGTTCAACACTCTGAGGAGAAGCCTATATTTAACATTTGGTTTTTTTAGCAGATGGGTCAGAGGAGTATGAAGTACACGTACAGGAATTATTAGATGAAATCAACATTTTAGATTTCATTATTTGAATATTGGCTGAATACTGAAGGAAATCAAATGTGAAATTTCAGACCTGTGGGCCAGGTTGTGCTATCTGTCATTACAAACCTCTTGGTGACTTACTAGTGTACCTGCCGTCTGGAAACAAGGCCATGGGGGAGATCCTGGAAACTGCAGACTGGTGAGTTTGTCTTCCTTCCATGATAAGATAGTACCATCTAGAACAGGGTGATAAGATGAAGGAGTGCATGAACGAGTTCAGGCTGTTGGAAAGGAGCCAGCGTGGTTTGTGTAAAAGGCAACCTCACTACAATGGCCACTTGGCACTCCCTGGATAAACACTTGGGGAAAGAAAAGCTGCTGGACATCCAAAACTTGGATATTCAAAGAGGTTCCACACCAAAGATTACTGGAGAAGCAGTTTCATGCCTCACAACTGTGTAACCGTAGCTCAGTTTTACTAAGAAGATTGTTGTTAAAAGTGAGAGGAGGCACATGAACTGAAGGTACACGAACTGAGGAAAGAGGTTTTTGAGTCACCACTTAAAATCCTCAGCAATCTTTGTTCAATTTATAATGGCAGTCAAAAAAGCCAAGCAAGTGTCGTTGAGTAATGAAATCAAGATTGGAGAAGTAATTCTGCCATTGTACAAAATCACGTATACCCTTCTCTTGGTTATTATGTGCAGCTCTGGTCTCCAAGAGATTGGGATAGTAAAGTCAAAGGTGCAGACTTCAACTAAAACGCTTTAGGGATAAAGCAGCTGCCTTCTGCAAAGGGGCTAAGCCAGCTGGGATTCCAGCCTGCAGAACAGAAGGCTGGGGTGGGATATGATCAAAGTTTATACAATTGTGAAGAGAGCAGCTAAACAAAATGTGGAACTGTGCTTCACCAGATCTCACAGCAAAAGGACAAGCCAGAGTAGGAAACTGGTAAAGGGAAGTGGATACCAAAGGAAAAATAGGCAGAGATATACACTAATGCAAGAATTCATAGTGCTGGGGTGGGGGGAAATGAAAATGGTGTAACGCAAAAAGTGTCCATGTTAGGGTGCCTGATTCTCCACTTGTTATGATTTCTGAGCCTCAATTGGAGAGACCATAATGTCTGCAGGAATCCAGTTTGGGGAATCCCATGATAACACTATTATGGGATCCACACAGTGAAGCTGTGTAAAAGGTTCATAAGATTTCCATATTGTAGCTCTATTACATGATGGTTTTCCACGAGAAAATAGAGATGTCTAGAATCACTGTTACCCCAAACTTCTGACACAGGTGCCTAGTACATAACCATTCCTACCTTTTCTGATAAACTTAGTACTATTGAGTGCTGTTATGGACGTCTTCTATTAATCTGCATTGTGTCTTGTGTAATATTCTTCAGAAAATGTGTATAAAAAGTTATAAGTTATTATCTAGCAGAACTACAGTAAGATCCTTGTTGTGACTTTACCTTGATGCCTATTCAAAAAGAGAACTCAAAAGAGAAAAGGAAGGAAAAAATCCTATGCCTGAAAGTTATTTGGACAGATTTTTGAGAGATTTATTGCAACACTACATAAAAGCCTAAGAATTATGTCTGCAGGAAATTAGCTATGCATTCCAAGGGACATTTTAAGTGGAAATTCGGAACTAACTCTTCTCTAATCTACTGTATGAAAATACAAGACTAGAGAAACTTCCTGTCTTTCATCCAGTCCACTTAAATAGAAAAAAAACTTGACAAAGCACATCTTATTTAACCTTCATATGCAGTAAATGTTCTTTCACTGTCTGTCAAAGGTCTAATTAGCAGCCTGATTGTACCTCTGAGTCTTTAGGGTAGATTTACAAAGGCACTTCTTAAAGAGGAGCATGGTGTTGTCCATCAGAGAGGGTTTTTTTGTTTCTGAGAACACAAGTGGACTAAGATCAATATCAGTCAAGCAGCTTGCAAAAAAAATTTCAGACCATTCTTCAGAGACCGGACTCCTGTAGCAGTTGCATTGGAAGCAAAAACAGTCTTTAACAAAGAAAATGGAAACTAGTGCTGGGAGATATGGCTTAGTGATAGTGTTGCTTTTTGTTTGTTGTGTGGGTGTTTATTTTTGTCAAAATTAGGTTGAGAGTTGGACAAGATGATCTTGAAGGTCCCTTCCAACCTAGAAGATTCTGTGATAACTGTATAAACGCAATTTGGTATTCTCCATGAGTTGTTGAAGCTGGCTGGGGCGATTTCAAGCAACCTTTGTCTTCTTTTTTAGGTTAATATATGTCTTCTCAAGACAGATTGTTAATTTATTGTAGCCATTGTCACCAGTCTTGAGAGGACCACATAGAAATGTAGGCTGTAAAGCAACCTTGGCATGGCTTATTTGCCAGGACCCATATGTGGCAGGTTAAAATCAGGTTTATATTTGCTACTGAACAAAATTACAAGTTAGTTACTGCTAATAAAGACCATTCCTGTTAACACTAAGATTCCACAGATTCCTTAGGCAGCCTGGATGAGCTGGATGGATCCATGTAAAATGGTAGCCCGGGACTTCCTCTGCAGAGCTGGCTCACATCACGTGTGCAGTGGTGGTAGGTTACAAAGGACAAGCAGAGATGGGAAAAGATTGGATCAGAAGGTTTATGATATAATGCACGATTAAACAGAGCTGGCTACCATCCAGCTTTGTGCACGACAGTCAGTAGCAGGCTAGGATGGCTGAGTAACAGATGGCTGGTACGGATGTTAGAAAGGTTTGTGTTTAGGCACCCCACACTAAGCCAGCTAATCTACTTCACAGATGTCCTTGCTTTTGCAGCTGTTTTCCTTAGATGTCCTTGAAAATTCAAGGTCTGATCCAGGACTAACTACTCCTAGATGCACCTGATATGACCTGTATTTCATGTTGCTTTCACAGAGTGGTGAATCGGGTGTTCCATATAAGCACAGTGAGGAGGTAGCACGGTGGCTGTATTTGGCTAAAACCTGTCACTCGTTAGCATAAGACCACGTCATTCGTCTCAGCAATACCTATGATATTGTATACCTAAGATGTTCTGACAGAGCATTTATACCATGAAAAGTATTTTTGTTCCACACAACTTTAAAGAAAGTGATATATTTAATCAGACAGTGTGAGACTAGCAGATTTCTTGGCTAAGGCAATTGCTATCAAATTCAGAATCGCATCAGAATCTCAGGGTTTCTGTGGAAAAAAGAAGTTAAAGTTAGATTATAAAAAATGAGGCAAAAATAATAACAGTAAGATAGACTACCAGGTAGTTGCACCTGAGATGTTGAAACGGGATGCTCTTCCTGGGATGGCTATAAAACTTTTGCATATTTCTAGATGAAAGATCTTGTCCAAATTAAGCAAAAGTATCTATGGTGTACGAATTCAGCTATAGCTATCGGTGTAGGAAGGGCAATGCTTGGGTTGCAAAAGCCAGTCTGTCTTAAGGGAGGAGGGCCCCATATGCACAGGTATTTAAGATGTTTTATAGCAACATGTAGCTGTCAAAGTGGTAAGGTATTTTTGAGAAAGGGCATGCTGGACTGTAGCTAGATGCAAATATTGCCTGCTACTTGTCCATCCAGATACCAAAAGGCTGTGGAAATGCATTGGCACTAATGAATGAAATCTGCAGAGATTTTTCATGTCAGTTAAATTTAAACACAGATCTGAAAACTGTGAGGTTGTATGGATCCTGGATTTACAAAGCTCTGCTTGGGTAGTGGAAACATTAACCCTAATCATAGTTTTAACTGCCTGTTAAGCATTGTGCTCTTTTTTTTTTCTAGTTTATAGAAAACAGGCCTGTGATATATAAAATGTAGTCTTACATTTGGGCATGTGCTAAAAATATCTGTCTTATTTTCCTTCTGGAAAACTGCCAGAGAAACAAATCCAAAATTTAAGAAGCTTGTAGGATAGAGCTTCTAGGCGTTTTTTTAAAATCTCTTTCTCCACTGAAAATTGGAAGAGTTGCTGCAGGATTTTCCAGTGAAGAGAGAAAGTGTCATAAAACAGTGAATAGTAGGGACAGAATACATTCCTGCTAGCAAATTCTACAAAAACTGTAGTTTCTTCTCAGGGCTTCTTCTTTGGTAACTGAAAAAAAAAAACTACCATGGGGCTTGGAACACACACAAAAAAGTGATTTGTACAGGAATTGAATTATGATAAGGTGAAACATTTCCAGAAAAAACTGCATATATATCAGTCCTTTATTTTTCATCACTGGCAATCTATTAAGTTATTTCTCTTTCTCTTTGTTTGAATAGATGATCTAGGTTTGTCCCTTTTAGACCTATTGGAACAAAAAATGAGGCTAAGGTGGATTTATCTTTCCCCAGAACTAATGAATTCAGTCTGCTTTTTAGGTAGCTGAAAGACAGCTAAGGCTATGCTTCCACAGATGAAAACCCAAGTATAGTGCCAATTCAGACAATCTGTGTGGAAAGATGTTGCTTAATACTGTTTCACTCAACTGTATATGCAGAAAAGAAGCTTCTCAGTTGGAGAACAGAGAGAAGGGAAAGAAGCGAGCTTCAGAAAAGCTTGCAAAAGCCTGTCTGGAGACAGTGGGCTCTGGGGTGGAGGTGTTGGCTGAGGGCTAAGAAAGCGTTTGTTTCGTTGTTATGTCCAAGAGAGAAGGATTTTGTACATTTTTGCCATATGCCTCAGCCTCAGAACTTGGTAGGAGGCAAGGACTTTTTCTGCTGCTCCAACCACATTAGAGGTGCAACATTTCTGCTCCATTTGGGCTTTCCACTGCTAGAATTTAGTAGTATTGTTTCTTTTTTAAACTGGAGCTCCTTCAAAGACGCCCAAGTCTAGCACCATTTTTCATCCTAATTAAAATATCCCAGCAAAAACAACTATTGGTTAGCCACTCTGGCTAGAAGGGCTACTGCTCTAGCTTTATAATAATATTTTTGCATAACTTCTTTCACCATGTGCCTAGCAAACTGCAGGCATCCTTGAAACACTAAGAAAACGGGCAGTTGCCTAAGTGTCTTTGAATAACCCAATACGGTTGAAGAAAGTAAATCACATTAACTTTTTATTGTGAGAACTTTGGATGGACAAATAAATTAAATTCCAGTTTTCTGAGCCAAACCAGAAGACAGGCTTTGTATAAAGTAACTATTTAGCTGCTGGTCAAGACGAAACCCTTAGTTTATAAAGGGACAGTCCAGATAATGGAGCCTTGACAATAGATAACGTCCCTTCCTTTCATACGTATATACCCTGTATGTCACTAAATTTATGGGCAACCCAGTGTATCTTTTCTAGTTTCCCTCCTTGTTGCCATTATGGCTCCAGTGAAGAGAATTTCCTCAAAGGTTGCAAGGAGCCATGAGTGTCTTCTTATGACTTAGCAGCCAGTAGGTACAGCATTGTAGAGCTGTGAATAAGCCAAATGAATCAACGACACTTCTTGTCCTGTGAAAAATGCATGGAATTACTATAGCAAGAATTATCAGTGTGTCAGTTTAAAATCTCCTTTGAAAAAGGACAAAATCCCAGGATTGGGTAAATACAAAGGCACTCCTGGGGAGGGACAATACTAAACAGACCTTAACACAACTTCTTGGAGTGGTTTTTGTTCTTCCCCATTTCTACTAGAGATCGATGATGAAGGTAAGGTCTAAGTCTGCTATTTTTTTTTATCAAAAAGAGAAGAAAGCTCTAGTGTGAGAATGAAAGACATCTTAAATCTCCTTTAAGGGTTTGGATCCACAACAGGGTTTCTGGCAGACCAAGAGGGTGAATCCAGATCTCCAAACTCCTGCCTAAGGCCTCCAGCCCCAAACCATTTATTCTCTTTCATATTTTTCTTGAAGCTATGGCCCTGCCAGACTCTGCTTAATGTATGAAAATCACAGGCAGAGGTGATATGGCTATTCTCAAGCAGCCAACGTAAGCAGCCTTTGGACTAGAGTGGAGTGGGCTTAGCTTAAAATCTCTGGAATTTTAGGGATAGACCAGAGAAAGCACATTTAGCACAGCGTTATTGAGATTCACTAGCATGCTGCGTTGTTAACCTGCCAGGCATAAAATTCACTTTATTGTTTGGAGTTTGTAATTCCACAAAATCCCTAACAATTCTCGGGTTTACCATCTGAAGAGACCTTGAAGTTTACAGCACAGGTTTATTCATGATCTCCTGAGAAATTTGCCCCTCCGAGATATGTCACTGGCAGGTATGACCTTTTGGGGAAGCTGGTAGTCTGCCTTAATGCTTTGCTTATTTCTTCTTCAAAGCTAAAAGGTAGGTAACACAGAAAACAGTCTGCCTTCTCTGGTATTAGAAAAGGTTATTTTGACTCTTCGCCATGGACAGTTGATTTATGGCAATTCTCGCATTTGTCTTACCAGCCCATGTTTGCAGAAGCTAAGGGGTTTTTGCAGTACCTGAAATACAATATGAAAACAATGAGGGTGTTTACACAGTAAATTTGTTCAGATTAGAAGTGTTGAAGTCACTCTCCTGATTGTCCCCCCCATGCTGTACTTTGGGTAGCAATGTTTCTGGGCTTCTGAAACTGGATTCCTTTGGGTGAAACTAAATAATTACATGCTCCAGCAGTGGAGCTGGTATAGTCCAACCATCACCGGGCATTCTGTCCACTGAACCAGGCTAGAGATGTGTAATAAAAAGTAAAAAAACACGTAAAATGGGCATCAGTTCCTTAGCACCAGATGGGGGGACCAGTTACTCAACAGATCCACTCCTAGCAATCTGTAGTACATGTTAATAGTGGCATAATCAATATGTCCCTTATGAGACTGTAATGTTACCTGAACTGATATATAAAAGACATAACTTCATAACTTTTGCAGAAAGAGTTACTTCCATTTTAATTGGCTAGTAAAATACATTCACTGGATGAAGAAGTCTGTTTTGCTGAAGTATTTTACATACTAGAAGCACAGATCTGGGTCACAATAAATAATGACTACCGGAATGTGGTAAAATCTGTACACTAGACAGCTAGCCTATAGCAGAGTAGATGGGACTATGTCTATAGCTAGTAAATAAATAAATAGCTCCAATACTTCCTTCATCACTAAATTACTTTAGGAAAGCCATTGCGTCTTAAAGTAGGAGTGGAAACACATAATAAACAAATCTGAATTAAAAATAAAGCTTCTCCCTTTCTCTGTGACCATCATTAAATTTCTGGATTAATTTGCCCTGGAATGTGATAGACTAGACACACTTTTCCTTCTTTACAACAAAACTGCATGCTTTTTAAAGGATTTTAGATACTTCAAACAACATACTTATCATTTTGTTGGATCCGGTTTAATATAGACAATAGACATATAGTGAGACACTGTTGGGAACAATTATAGACTACAAGTTGAGGACCTGTATTATCAGAGATTTTAGATCATCTGAATAGTTCCTTGCTGTCTTAGTACCTGTGAAAATGTTTTCTAGTTTAAGTCCAAGTATGAAGGACTCAAAACCTCATGCTACCTCAGCACTCATCTGAAATTAGAAGGTTAAGATCTGTAAAGAGAAAATCATGCTTACAACACATACCAACCTCCGTATCCGGTCTTCAGAAAATGGCAGAGAGATAACTGACATAAGCACTGCGTACACTGTAATACATTTCTTCAAAATACATGTGAAGAAAAGTTAAATATATATTGAAGTCTAATTTGCTCTTCTTCCCAGTGGTCCTTTTTATCAGCTAAGTCTGCTTTATGCAGACTTTTCCATTGGCTGGTAGCAATTCCTGGAGTTCCAGGAGTGATTGAGAACCCTATGATTAAACAATTCCTGTATCAGTGTCTTCAATCTAAATAGACTGGTGAAAAAAATCATAGCAGAATACAGAAATCAATGGGATGAAGCGATATGTACAGATTACCTAGATGATCTATTGAAGAGCCAGCAAGACTGCTGATAATATTCTCATAAATTGCAATTTTTTCTATGCATGAAGTGCCTGCGGGACTATGGAGACACCTCTTTTGACGCTAGTATGTTTTAAAGAAAGCAAGATGGTAAAAGTTAGTATCCCTCTTAATGTCAGCTCAAGGGTAAAGCTACCACCATCCCTACCCCTGCCTCCTGAAAAAAAAAATAAAAAATCAATATTGAATTTAAGATGTCCATGATCATGTCCATGATCCACTGAGAATTGTTGCTTTTTCCCAGATCACAAAGTTTTGCTTTAAACCATATGAAAGCTCACGGAATGCAAATAAAAGCATTTACACTAATAAATTGGGATTGACTTGACTAGAAATTCGGAGCACAAATATATCATCTCCTTTCTCCTGAGAGCTGATAATGTAACCAGAAACAGGTCACAATCAGGCCTGCCCTTAGAGAAAAATCTGCCCGGGCAGACACAGGATTTTGGTAGTGACCACCCCTTCAAAACACCAAGAGGCAGGTTCAGCTGGTGTTACAGCCCCCGGGGCCCCATGTTGCTCAGCGAGGATTTCACATCTCCATCTGTTTATCCATGGGGATTCTATTTTTATTTCCCTGTATTTATGAAAATGGAGCTTAAAGCTACACTTCCAATGATAGTATCTTCTCATTTTTTGACACACATGGGTCATGACATTTGTGTTTATGTGTAACCCAAGCCCAACCAGCAATACGTGCAAAGCAAGGGATAAGCCGCTAGAGCAGGGAGAACTATTATTAGCAAGCAATTGACTCAGCAAACGTATCTCTATTTTCTCTTTGTGAGTTACCTATTGGTCCTCACTGGATGGTTCCCAAACCCACAGAAGTGTTTCTAATGACCACTGCATACCTGTGGCATGAGCACTTCTATGAGCACGTAACCATGACAGCTTCTCATCCCATAAATAACTTTGCAGATAAAATGAACCTAAAGTTTCGCAGGAAGTGAATGAAAAGTGACTTTCAGTCCAATTGACTCAACTGCAGCCCGTATCCAACCAAATTTCCACAGCTAGCTATTTATGATGTTTGCTACCTACAGAATACTAAAATAATTATACAAGGAACATGCAGAACTTATTTACATCTACAAGAGCTGGAATGTTATGAAGTTGCAAATGTCCATGTCTGCACACAGTACTGGAAAGTGCATTGGCTAATGTCCTTTTGTACTGAAGTAATGCAATTAAATGTTCTCATTGTGGCCAAATCTTAGAAGGCGTACTTTAAAAGCGTATTTCAGGGTGGTTGTTTTGACTTTTGAAACACAAAAGCTCGTGTCAATGACAGTGCCTTTATTTTATAAAGTATCACTGGACACAGAGGGCATACTTCAATGAAACATTAATGCTTGTCACAGTGGAAAGTATTTTTATTTCTCAGTTGAGCTAAATTTCTTGCTCTAGTCAACCCATATAGTAAAAAATAGTAGTCTGTTTTCAGGACATGGTACCAGTTTAGAGCTAAAGCTCTAATTGTGACATCAGGGAGCCAGGATTTCTGCAATATGATATTGTCTATTTTTTGTCTGTCTGTCTCTCCTCCTTAACTCTGTCTTTCCCCTTTCCTGGCCTTCCCCCCCAGAATATCTTTTTTGTATGGGAGAGCAAGGATAATAAAAATAAATGGTAGCAAATGGAAGCAGCTCAACTAACCACAAATGTGGCTGATTAGAAAATTAGAGAAAAGTGTTCTACTCTCAGGAGACTTCTGTTCTTGGAAAATAGTGAGGAAGCAGGACAATGAAGTATTCTTGTTATTGTCTCCATTTATTACATTAAAATAAGTATCCCATTTTTGTTTGTGCCTCAAGTCCAAATGGATAGCAGAGTACAGCAAATGAAACGTCCAACATACAATTAAATATACAAGCCAAGTTGGCCATTAATAGTTCTCTCAAGCATCTGGATCCTGAGTATACAGTTATACAAGTTGAATTAATATGGTTGTTTACTCATATTCTTCCGGAGCATTTTCAGCCACCGGCCCTTTGCAATAATATTACACCCAGCCAGGCTGGAGTCTGGTGACTGTTTTTTCTTATGCAGACCCCTAAGAAAACTCCTGAATAAAAAAAAAATATAATCTATATATATAATGCAGCATCATCCCTCTTTACTTACATCCAAGATGCAAGTAATGTGATTTAAAGTCTATTTAACCTTCAGTTTTCTGTGTCCTTTTTAGGTATATTAAATATAGTAGAAAGCTGACTAACACAACAATGGTTTGAAAATATTTTGATATCCCTTCAATCTTTAATGCCGTGGACTTTTCTAAATACAGCCTGTCTTCAAAATATTAATTTTACTTGGAAGCAAAACCAAAGCTTATTCTTCATCTGTAGAACTTACATTCTTTTTTTCCTGGATCTTTCAAAAGTACCACCCTTATTGGGGAAATTCAGTCAAGGCAGTTTTTTCCAGCCTGAGGACTACAGTTGCAAAGCCTCTACATGAAAATTCAGCCACTGATTCAGGCTCTTTTGATTTTACTGTCCATTTTTTCCTCCACATTTGAGAGGTTACTGAAAGGCTACGTACAAGCTGTGATTTCACTGGGTTCTCCAACTACCGGTAAAATGTCAGTTCAAGTGTTAGGAAGCCCTTACACTAAAATCCTTTACACTTCTCTGGAAGATCCCATCCTCTGAAGGGAGTATTATAATTATTTGAAAACCAGAAAAAGTCAGGATCCTGGGATTTACTTCCCAGTGGAATTTAAATCTGAGATCCATAAGGATCATCTAAAGACCATCTATTCAGGATATCAAAATGCCACACTAAGTCAGTATCACATTATACACTTTGATCTATAAAAGGAGATAAGATGTTTCAATCAGCACTGAATAGCAGCTGTCTTTAATGGCTTTAAAGATAGAATAGACTATTTCAACTATTATATAGTGTCATTTTTAACATCTCAGTATTAGGAGTGGTAAGCAGTGACTGTAAAGATATATAGTATGGTATGAGGTGAAGCTAAAACATTTCTCTCAATACACAACCAAAAATAGCACCTGAAATGCAGTTTGGAGATTCTGAAAAGAATCTTTACTCTGAAAATAACTTTGTGAAAACTTCTTTTTGGTATTCTTGTTTCTCATGAAACTTCAATTTTTGAACAAAAATTGCAGAAACTCCAAAGTTTCCCATGAGATAAAAATTCCAACTTTTGACTAGATGTTCTTGGGAATAAATAGACAGTTAAACATCAGTTCCCACTTCAACACTGTAGGTAGGAGAGCAAACATGGACATGTAGGTAAAAGAGTAATAAATTGCTGTTGTGGTAGGAAGATTAGGAGGGCTATAGCCTTTGTTTTTATATGTCTTATGAGACAGAGTTCAGAAAAGTGCTTCTTGTGAAGACCACAATCATGGAAATCTATTGATTTAGTTCTAAGCAAAGGTTAACAGTTCATTTGGTTACACATATCTGTAAAAATCAGGTTTTACAGTATGGGGATCTCCAATGCAGCTGACAAAAATTATCAAGGTCATAGGCCTGCAAGGGGAAGCTTGAAAAATTCAGAGAAGGTGAAGAATTTTGTAGCGAAGATTGTTGTTATGTAGCTATTTCACTGGCACAATTTTGGTTTTGGTGCAGCCCCGGTAGTCTTTAAAAAAGATTTGGAAATCTTCTTGAAAGAGACTCTGCACCCTCTGAGTATATTTCAGGCACACCAAGAGAAAGCTGAGAGTCTTTGCTATCCTGCTAATCTCAAAATTGATGAGGGATTTCAGCTTGTTCAGAGGACACTGGAGCGGTTACAGAAAGAATTAGTTTTCACTGGGAACTGGCTTGCACTATAATTAGTGACAGCAGAAATATCATGCTCTTCCCCTGCTTTGTGCTTCAATTTTTGTCCCTAAAGGAGGAAAATATATTGGTTCCCGTCAGATTTGTTCACCCCCTTTCCATGTCATTTTTGATGGGATTCAAATGTGACTTTTTTTTCTTGAAAGCTCCCATTTTCCCCCACCTTCCCTCATACTTCACATTTTTTTGATAGCCCAAGCACTTCCTACCATCTTCTCTTGCCTTTTCTCTTGCTCCAGCTCCCTCCTTTTTTCCATGTTTTCCTTCGTACATGAAGAAAAAAAACCCCACGAACCAACACAAAACACAAACCTTCTTCCTGTTTTTAACCACCTACTTCAGAGTGAAGATTCTGGCTGCTTCTTTTTTCATGAATTATCACAGCTCTGCACAGTGTAACACATTTATTACCTATGCCAATTTCCTGAACAGAGACACACAGCAAGATCAGTTTTTTCATGATACAAAGCATCATCCTAATGAAATTTCTTCCCAGGAGGAGGGAGAATTTTCTGTTTTCATGCTTCCAGCCTTATCTACTTTAGGATCAACCATTCAATCCAAGCTTAATGAAGTAATTAGGTCAGCGCGAGGCAGTTTCCCAAGAGCAGAGCCTTTTGGAATTTTCTGTTCGTTCTTAAATGCAGAGACGTTATCCAACACAGCACAGTCCTTACAAACAACGTTGTGTGATGCACATTCAACCTGTCTATAACACAGCACAGCAGCAAGTCATCGTCATTCAGACTAAACCTGGTGACATTTCAATATCTCTTCCATTTGTCTTTTTCCTCTTGTTTTTCAGGACCCAAAGAACCTATTTTTCTTGCAAATAGTCATGTTCTGTATATTGCTACCAACAGTCCATGGAGTTTTTCTCAGCGATGAGGAGATTGTGTATTGCAGCTCAGTGGAGTATGTTTTCGCTGTCTAAATGAGGACATTGTGGCAGCATCTACACAACAGTGCGCACAGAGTTGTATCTATACAGTATCTGACAAAGAGGTCCACATGTAACTCACAGTGCCATTAATATATTCTCCTATTAATAAATGATACAAATGTCTTGTGACATTCTATACGCTGCATTTCTGATACAATTGTACTATTGTTTAGTTGACATCTGTAACAGTCAACTACTGTTTCTGTACAAACTAGAAATGCTAGAGTGAAAAAGATACTCCTACGTCAGTTTAGCTATAAAGATTAATTGCTGGAAAGCCAGAAAATGCTTCTGTGTTAATCAGTTTAAACAGCAATAGTCTCTTTCTGGAACTAGAAATTCATTAATTAATCATCCCAACTGTAAATGCAGTCTAGGCAGAAAAATCAATACAAACCCCAACCATTCTTTTAAGGTCAAATGTTATCAACCAAAGCCCTGCTGTTTTACTTACGCAAGACTGCACATCTCGTTAGAGATAAGGAAACTACTGCTGGAAAAAATTTTGTATGTGATGATGAATTTTCATAGAGACCAGAAAAAAAGTCTTTTCAGTTTTACTGAACTTCCTTTGTCCTCATCCTTCTAACGCCATTACTGTCTCATTTTGCACTGCCCACCCATGAGCGGAGAAGTCATTGAGCCTAAGGCAAAAGGGCAGTTTTGATCATTATTGAATTTGTAGTTTTAACAGTTATTATTCTACAGGAGGACTTGGGAGATTTTCCAAAAATATGGATGCAACTTCTGCATAGTGAAAAGTTTTACATATGTTCTGGAAATACATGAATGATTGAGTAATAAATAATTTTAATAAATAATTTATTTACAAATTAATAAATAATTGAGCAATAATAACAGTTTCTCATAAAAAAGGATGGGATGGGGACACTCAAATTAAAGATAATAGATGTAAAAGCAGCTAAAGCCATTATTTTTCACACACACAATAACAATGTGGCACTCAGTAGCACAAGATACTCTTGGTACTGAATCCCAAATTTCTACCAGATTTATCTCAATCAGAAAGGTTTATCCTACAGAATAAATTTGAAAGAAAAATCCATCCAGGACTATTAAGCACTATTAAGTCCCTCCAAGACAGACTGTTGCATTTACACGAGACATATATTCTTACAGTTTTCATGCATTCTTTCCTTAAATATCAGCTTCAGACCTTTGACAGAGGCAGGATCTTTGGCCTTTAGTCTGTCTTTAACATGAGTATTTCTTATCTTCTGCCCTAGCTTTTACTTTGTATGACTCACTCGTCAGTATTTCTGTCAGCAGATGGCATTACTCAACATGAGCCATGAATGTAAACAGAAGAAAAGGGAGTTGTTTCAGAAAAGGAAGTCTTCTTCAGAGTATGATAACAGAGCAGTCCCATCTATTTGCATTTTGGAAATTCCACTCTGAATGTTAAGCAAAAGAGAATAAAAATGGTTCTCAAATCTATCCCTAAAAAAGCATTACATAATGTGAAGCAAGAAACTAACATTCTAGAAAAAATATTAATTGCAAGTGTTGTATTTAACTCAGATCTGTTCTTGAAGTGTAAAATATATTGTAATGCAAATAATTTTCTAACTAACATTAGCAGCAGCTGTTACTTAAAAATCCTGTAGGAGTAATTAACCATGATCAAACATGAAAGTGTTTCAACTAAAAAAAAAAAATTCTTGTTTTACTGAGGTTCCTTTTGCCTACAACTGGTTTTGTATAATTAAATCTATCCACAAGGATAGATTTCAATGAGGTTTCAGTTGTTTATTTAAGATTTTTACTTTTTCATTTGTTCCCTTTACACACTGTCAGCCCAAATGCTGCTCCCAATTCTATCTCTCAGGGCTGTAATAAAAGATTCAGCTATTGAAATAAATACACATTGCCAAATAAAATACTCTATCATCGTTAAAAAGGTAATATAAAAGAATCTAAGTTACCAGGCTAGTGACTAGTTTCACTGTCCTCACTCCTGTTACAAATGTCTTGCTATATGAATACACATGATGAAGCGTGTGTGCCTACTTCTCCTGACACTGCTCTTGGCAGAATTCATTCCTTCAAAAATTCAAAAAGAAATCAGATTATCAATGGGGAATGGCAATGTGAGCAGGAGCGAGAAACTATCTGGGGCTTTTGTTCTCTTCAGCAACCCTAACAGAGTTTTTATGAATATGTTCATTCCCAAAAAGCAGACCAAGGCAAACACCAGAAATTCAATGTCAGCTGCACTGCATTCAAATCAGGGTTAAACTAAATCAAAGCAGCTCACCTCTACCTACACTGGGTAAAACAGCTTGTGGATTTTGAGTGAGAAACAAGGAAAATGTATAAGCAATCAAATCCCTGGTTATGTAGGTTACTTACCAAATGAAGTCATTACTCTTTTTGAATCATTCCTTGGTGTTCTGGTCTCTTCAGGCAGATCAGGAACCTTCTCAGCAAACATGCAAGTTACCTGTAAATTTACAGGCTTTCAGAAATGGCTTTTTTGTTGGCCACAGTACCACTATAATAAACTTAAATTGACTTTAAATCTGTGTTTCACCTTATTTAAGTTTCTCATTTGGGAATATTTACAAATACAGGGAATGTGACTGACTTCATGTCGAACACTGACACTGGTTAAGCCATTTCAGACAACTGTCTTAGGTATGACCTCTCTTCCTTCCCCTTCTCCTCTCCCCACCCCCTGAAGGCTTTCACCTTTCTCCACTTTCCCTTTATGAGTAAAAGATAAGCCCCTCGTTAGTTCAATGAAACACACTTGACCCATGTGCTTAAAATACAGACCTAACACAGATGGCAAAAATGCCCGTTCATATGTAAGTACACCAAGTGTACAAGCAATACAGAGCAATCCCTTTAGGAAAAGTAGACTACTAAGAAGTTACACCCATATCTTATGGGCCACTAAAAGAAAAATCATCTATTTGGGTGAAAGTTTTCAAGTAGCATTTTATTTCTTACAAAAAGATCTCACTGAAAATTTAACAGAAAACTTTTTAAAGAATTGACTGAAATGATGCTGTTCATTTTTCCAGATGTTTTCAATGAATGAGAATTTTCAACAGCACAATGACTACAAATATACTTTAAAAAATTAGGGGAAAAAGCTCTATATGACAAATCACTAATCTATGGTCATGTTTAAAGGAAGAAAAACTCTGACAAGTTATCTTTGCTTAAGCTGGAATACTGCAGCTAAAGATACTATGCTATTCAGAATGTAATTTACATCACTTAAAATTCTGTTTGTAAACAATATATATTTATCTGGGGAGCATGATTTCAGAGTTCATTTGTTCAATTCTATAAAAATTTCTTTCTGAAAAGTCTTTTTCATTGACTTTGTGTCTACCAGTGAGACGTAACTTTTCTTAGATTAGTATAATGGAAAGAATTGCTGCTGTATTTGGTTTTGGGTTTTTTTTTGCTTTAAAAACTAGCAGTTTATTAAGATGAACATTTTATGTATGTTTTGCTAAAACTGGAAATGCATTGAAAACTCTTTTCGCTCTTACTTCTGTATGGTTTTAGGGAGATAATTTTATAGAAATCTTCCTCATCAAGAAGTATCCAAGAAAATTAATTCCATTCAAACATCTGCAGCATTTCTGTGTATTCCTAATTTGGCAGATCTTGCAGGGGTGATTTTCATAATGTGCTTAGCACCACCCTCAGGAAATCTTTAAGATGTCTCCCATAAAACTGGAGAAATGTCATATCACTACTTTTAAAAATACTTAAAATACTTGCTTATTTCTTTCTACCAAGGAAAGCTAATGATATTCAACATATGAACTAGCATGAGAACTCGTGCATATTCCAAGTTAAAAGAAACCTATAGCTTAGGAAAAAAAAAAAAGTATTTCCACAATGGGTAAGATGAGCAGCAGGTGAGAAAAAGATGTATGGGGGAGAATCGCATATTATAGCTACCCATAGCTAATTGCTGTTTAGATGAAACATGTGCATCTGTTTTCAGCAATTAGTGTGGAGATCAATAGAAAACATATATATTTAATTAGACATATGGTTCATTTTACTGTAATTGGAACCCCATGTCACTTCTGGCTCTCCATATGCAGTGTGCTCTAAATTGTTTTCTGGGGTGTATTTGCATCATATGGAAGGTGAAGAGCAGACACCAGCTGATATTCAGATCTCATTGTCTTGTGGTGCTGCTAAATGTAGGCATTTACGGTGACTTAACCAGACCAGAAGCCAATAAAACTTTGATTTTGAATGTCATTTAACCCTTTCCCTGATGACTGACCACACTGCCTGTCTTGTAACAACAACAGCTGTTAACACCACATCTGTTCACCAGTGTTTGAGCTCACCAGTACTTTAAAGAAAGACTAAAATCTCTAAAAATTAAAGAAAATTTTCATTTCAACCCTTCTGAGAAACAGATACATTCAGCATAAGGAAGAATGGCAGTGGAATTATTTTATTTTACTCACTGAATGACTCTTAATCAGTGATTTCCATTCTTTTTTTTTAAAAAAAAAAAACCAAAAAAGAATGGAAAACAGAAACAGAAAAAATATCTTCCAGCAAGGTATGAATAGACAATCTAACTCTAGCTCCCCAGATTTGCCCATTTACCCTGGTTACTGTAGGTCAATCTCATGTATATTAAACTGTAAATGGGAGGAAGCTTCCTCTGTGGTGTCCAAGAGCAGATATAAAAAGCAACAGAATTTGGAAGGGAATTAGTAAAGCTTCCCATTCTCAGTGCCCAGACTGTCTGTTTGCATAAGTGTGACATCATAACATATGTTCATAAACATTTTAAGCACTTAACTCCAGTGTCTAACTTAGATTATTTTATATGCTAATATAAATATTCCAATATACTTTACCAGATTTTTTATTAATTTAGCAGATATAAAATGAACGAAAGAGGAACAATTTAATGCAAATCACAGCTTTCACATAGTTCTTGCTCAGAATACCTCACGTTGTAAACATCTGGTTCAGGCTAGTGGATCTATTTTGGGCAGAACTCTAATTAATAGTGCAAGAAAGCTCTGTTAGAGAGGATAAGGGAAGTGGCAGGAGGAATGTTGCATCAACAGTGGTTGACAACTGTTTCTTAGACTTTCATGTTAAAAATTATGTCCTCAGTCCAATTAAAGGTGCAGACACCAAACAGTACGGCAGTGAAAGTATTCTCTGAAAGGATCAATGGGTACCTTTGACATCTACCTGCCAAATGGCCCAGTAGCTAAAGATTGCAAACAGAAACTAAGAGTTGAAGTAAAACAGATCTTGTGTCTGGGTGAAAGATTTTGAAGCCACTTGTCAGGAGAGCAGCTTTGCAAGCAGATATGGGATATTCTGGGTGAGGGAACTTTCCAGTCCTCTTGTTTTATGCTTTGTTAATGTCGGGAAAGGATTGCTATTTCATGGGGAGAGAAAAATAGCAAGAGCATTAAGGCACGAAATCTTACCTTTTGTTCCCTTATACACAGCTACAAGCACATTTTGTAAGGTGAGGTGGTCAATGTGCATAAACTGTCTTTTTGTTCAGGATTATGTTTCAGGGATGGCAAAATCTTTGAACCAAATACTCTAGACTGAAAACTGACTATTTCCTCCCAATGCCCTGCACTAGAATATTTGATTATATGCACTAAGAACATGACTTTTCAGTCTAGCATGAGTGTCAACACACCTTGTTTTCACTTTACCTTAATGGACTGGCCTAAAATCTTCTGAAGTTTATAAGAGGCAGAAGATACAGCTTTGTCATTCCTTGAGTAAAAAATTTTAGCCTTTCTTCCCACTTTGTAGGGAAACATTCTAAACTAGTAGTAGGCACCATCACCATTATTTTTTGTGAATCTATTCCTGCCAGTGGAGAAGGTCTGGACAATTATTCTTCTCTGGAACATTACATGCAGAAATATCTTTATATAATTAATTTGGGGAGAAATTTGCCAAAACACTCTTCAAAACAGAGCAAAGTTGAATTTTAAATGTCCGAAGATCATTAGAATCAAAGAGTAAAGGTTTTGCGGATTTACAGGCAAGTTTATGAGGAAGTTTCTAGATTGTGATGTTGGGTATAGGTCCTGAAACTCTACCCGTGCCTCCTTGGAAAATATAAGTCCTTTTCCTCCTGGATTCATCCCTCTGTAATGGTACAAGTTCCCTAACAGGGTTTTGGAATCCCTCATTCTTGTCTTTGTTCACTCTATATTGTTGGAGGAGTCCATTGACCCAAGAAACCTTTGGTCTTAAGGCAACAGCTGTATAAAGACACACTTCCAGTAGACAAGTCAGCTGCATTAATTTTTGTCAGGAAGTTACTCTTTGTCTTAATTATATAAATGGCCTCAGAACAGAGCAGTCAGGGAGCAAGTGTTAGAAATGCCAGGGAACGTCATGTAGTTCCTTTCTCATGCATGGCTTCAAAGATCCACTTCCTTCTGCCTAATATTTTTTTCCTTCCTGGCCCTTTAAAGTGAAACTGACCAGATCAAAAGTATTATTACTGGACTGATGCCTATGAATATTGTTGGTAATTCCCTCAATTAATGGGAACTTTCCAAGTATTATTGCCATTGAATAAGTTGTCATCACTATCTCTGTTTTACAATGGGAAATTTCTTTCACTGGTATCTGAATTCTTGCTCACGGTGCAGCCTCAGATATTGTTGCTGGACCAAGGCCTGGGCGTGGAATGCACTGATTTCTTTAAAAAAAAAATAATTCCTCTAGAAATCTATGGAAAGTGAAATTGTGTGTGTGTGGTGAAGTTTGGGGTTTTTTTTGCAGTTGACAGAAGTGCAGCTGCTTCGGCCTGGAGACAGAGCTTGCTGAGCTGAACTCCCATGGGATGCCCATGTCTGCGGCAGGAACAAGGGCACAGCTCCCCTGTCAGTTCCAGTCCACTTTGCAAGAGACAGTAACAGTTGATATCCTTCTTCCCTACTTTGTTCAAAATGATTGTATATCTCACGATGTCATCAGTCTTTTTGACCGACAAGGCTAGGTTTTTTGCAAGGACCACTTGGGCTACTTTTGCACCAAAAGCATGTCCCCACTGGGGACCTGCTGGGCTTCCCAGCTATGTCTTGGCTGCACAGCAGGGTGCGACCCACAATGGAGGGACATGAGAAAAAAACATATTCAGATGAAGATGAGAGTGATTGCTCCTAGCTGAGATCAAGATGAAAATGATTGATAAGTGAGAGTGTTGGTCCTAACTCTCATGTAGGCGGTGGCCACCTCATCCATGTTGATAAAAGCACTGTGTAGCATTGGATGAAGACCACGGAGGAAGGCAGCAGAACTACCAGTGTCTGTCTCTGTACTCACCATGAGCCCTTGCCCTCTGACCAGAAGTTAAGTGTTGGTCTGATCCAACACCTTCTGCACATTACCACCCACACAGAGATTATGCCTCTGTTCAGGCTGAAAGGATTACTGTTTACCTCAGCCGCTGCCACGGGGTAGATGTTGGCAAATATTGAGTTCTTTTTTTGTCTAGCACTTCTCTCTTCTTCTCTTTAAACTGATTTTAAAGAGAAGATATGATTTTGCATCCTGAGGATAGGTACAGAGCAGGTAAATGTTTTCAGACATAACTGCATTGCCTAGAGATCAAAGATCTGTGCTAGGAAATGCAAAACTACCGCTGCCACCTCAGTGAAAAGCCCACTGCTCGTAGCCATCTCACTAGCAACCTCTCTAAAGACTTAGCTGCTCTGGGGAAATGGGAAAATGTCATCTCCTCCCAGCCCCTAGTTATTTAAATGCTCTAGTGTCAACCAATATTATTCCGCTTTCATGTTTTTCTCCATTAGACAGCTGCTGGCTCTGCCTTTATGGGAAAGCCACCCTTGAAGTCACTTGACCTCTTGGTGCCTTAGTCAACACAGATGGAACATTGAATAAAACCAGGATGTTGCTAGAAATCATATGACTCATTTGAACTGGGGAGGGAGAACATTTGGAGGGGGTGTTTTTCTTTCTCCTTGGATAAATAAGAGTTTGAATTATCTAATTATATGCAAAGGAGTACAGAATCAGTTTTGCAAGGATGTGTTTTCACAGTCCATCAGTCATCTTTAAAAAGTCAACAGCTGTATAAGAAAAAAAAGCATACATTTTGATCTGAAGTAGTACCCTATATTTCCTGTATCCAGATACCATGATCATTGCATGGGAAGAACTGGCATATAGATGGTATCTGCTTTATGTATCAAGGCTTTAATTTGTTTTAGAATTATATTTAGAAGTGCAACAGAATTCTTGTTACATGTAAAACAATTGAATAAATTGAAAATACAATTTTTTCTGAGACAAAACACCACAACCTATAGTGAGGACTTTTTTGCTATCGTGACCCAGCAGCCTCCCCAAAGAGTTGCCAGCAATTGCCTGGAGGTCATGAGCTTGTTTCCTTCCCTTTTTTCTGGCCTTCTGCCAAAGCAGATTTGTTCAGACCTTAAAACCAGCTCTACTTGCTGCTTCAATATATCAACAATAGCTAATCATCCTACTCTGCCAAACCATGGAGTGGCTTTACTGAAGTACCATGGGAAGTAGAGTAAAGATACTGTGTTGTCTTGGAAGTGGACTGAATATAAAAAAATACAGAGCCATGAAATCAAGAACTGGCTGCCAACACAGGTGGAAGCAGTAAAAATTGAAACCTCAAACTGCAAAAAATGCACACCTTATCTATTAATCTGTCAGAAGGACAGTGTCTAACTATTTCTTTCACATCTATTTGATTGATATTAAGTACGTTCTCCACAGTAAAAAGTTAGACCTTACTGAAAAAAAGAGGCATTTAAATATTAAATTGATGTGAAGCTGTCAAATGGTGAACAATTCCAGAAGGCTGACCCTTTAGATGCTTGTAATGCAGACTGAGAAGTTCTGGAGGTGCATGCGAGGAATTCTAGTACAACCTCATCGTTATGTATCTGGACACAAAATATCTCTGCTTGCAAGCAAAGATCAAAGTGGTTTTGATTGGAATGCAGTGTTCTACCATTGTTATTGCAGTGCACTGCTAAGCAGTGCCTGGTCAGAAGTTTTCCTTTCATGATCCCACACAAGCACTTTCTTTAGATTTGGAGAAGAGAGCCTTCACCTCATCGCTCCCTGATATTTTCATTTAGCTTTCACAATTGATTTCAACATCCAAAAAAGTTACATTGAAACCACGCGTTATTTACAGCTTCACATGATTCTTGGGACCACCAATACATTAGGAAGGGTTTGTGAGTTTTAGTGGGTCAGTTGACAGCCCTGGTCTGCACTATCTTCTGAACAGGAAAAGATTGAATCAGGATGATCTCAGAATCCTAAAATGCCTCAGAGGCTGCGGCCCTCTTAAAATTCTGACATCCATTTGTTGGGAGAAATAAACTCTGTAATAATGGCAGTAAAAGAAATGGCTGCACACACAGTATGAGAAAACAGCATACACCGGATGACTTGGAAGTCCATAAAAGCCGCACAGAAGAAACAGATGCGTCAGTGAATCAGAAAACAAAGGGCAACGGTTAATTCCAGAGGAGAGGATACATAAGCAGTTTCAAGACGTGGCTGGAAGCCCAAATCTTGAGAGAAAGCCTTTGTAGAAAGGGTGACATTAGTTAGCACAGCTGTAAAAGAGGGTCTGTATTCAGTCTCGGGGTCTACTGGTTTCTGCTCGCAGAAGGTGTTGATGGTCTCACTGAGAAGGAACCAGCTCACCGAGAAGGACAAAGCACAGGCTTGTGGCCAGTGTACATGCCAAGTTCTCACCACAAGCTCAGGAGTCCTGGGAAGGATTTTCATCTCTCCTTCCTTCGGGGAAGGTGTGACTCAAGATGGAGCTGTGCCTAAACACCACAATCAATCTCTGTGTTAACATGACAGATACTCTTCAAGTTAAATGTACTTGCAACACAAACTGCTTGGATGAGGCTGCTTGTTATTTACAGTGTACTCCACTGAATCCCAGCTTATCTCAGTTAGTGATGTGTCCTCTTAAGTACCCTATTCATAAGGCAAATAAAGTTATATTGACCATGATCACATGCTTGTTTTGTAACCCCTTGCCTATTGTGAAGCCCTGGTAGAGCTGTGTAATTCAGAGACCTCCTTCTTGACCTACTTCAGTGATAACTGCTTTTTGTTCCATCCTTTGATAAACATTATTTCACATCTGGAAGACAGTTGCACATATTTGAATATTTGTAACAGATGTTTTGTATATAATTTAAAAATAGTTTTTAAGTGAAAGTTTAAAGAGTTGCTGCATATTACTTTTACTGTTGTTTTTATTGAAAACAAATAATTTGTAAGCTTGCTTCCTCCACCATTACAGTGGTAGAAATGCACAATGAACCCAGTTAGTATAACAGAGCTTTCTGCCCAGCAGAAGGCACTTTAATGAAGTTTCAGTGAATAGTATTGTTATTAACCATTGATGCAAAATCCTGATGTAGAACTGCCACCTGAATCCTATACTAGAAGCAATTATCTCATATTGAACCTTCTTGTAAGTTATAAAAATGATATATGTTCCTCACAGGCTGTGGGTAGCCAAAAGTTATTGTTTATCAACAAATTTCATAAGGGGCTTAAACTCTGATATTAATGCTGTTACAGCAAGGATTGTTTTCTACGCAGGCATGCACTGTTTAGACATAAAACTTGCCGTAGACTTCACCCTCCAGTCTATTTCATTGATATTGTCTTCCACTAACTTTAAAATCTCTGTTGTCATGATTTCTCTTCAATTCCTAGTGAGGCACAACCGAAATCAATGCAGCATGATGATGTCAGTTGACCTTTATATTTAAAATCTCAAGGACAGGGTAAGCATGGGAACAGCAGTATTTTCACAGACCTATTTGGCTCTGCGAGCCACAGCTGAATCACACTGGTCAGTGGCACTGCTGCATCTGTTCTGTGCTTTTAAAAAGAGTTTCAGTCCTCAGTGTGCTCTTGATGGTATACATTTTAAGTGCGTGTGTTCTTAAGGAAATCCATTCTCACCCAATAGTTTAAAAGTAAAGAAAAATACCCTCACTCTTTGGTAAGTGTTAAAAGTGGCTAAACTCTGTTACCGAAAGAAAAAAAGTAAGTTCTTTTTACCTGCATCTGTGTTCCACTCTAAAGTGTGTCTGCAGAAACTACTGGCTCATAAAGTTGCTCAATTTTTCATTGAATTAGTCAAAGAGATTCTGAACTTTATTGTTAATGGGACTGAAATAGTTATTCATAATCCCAATATTCACTTCCTCAAAAACAGTTAAGAAAAAAAAAAAAGAGATCTTCATTTTGCAACACTAATAGCATGAATATATACTGGAAAGTTTATTACATTGTAAATCATTGTTATAAAAGAGTTTTCTTTGGAACAGTTATAAAATAAATTGATGAAAGAAGATAAATAGAATGATTCATATGTTCATGTGAACTCTGCTAAACTACTTATGAAGTGAATGAGAATTAGTGGTTTGTAAGAACTCTCTGCTTTCTTTAGCTATGAAGTTTTGGTGTTTGACGGAAGAGTCTGATTGAAAATAATGACCTCATCTACTGATTTACAATTGACCGTTCTGTTATTAGGGATATAATGAGGCTTTCTGCTAATTAGAGCTCATTGGGGCTCATTATCTAGAGACTGACATTTCCCATAAAATAAGAGGGTATGCTGGAGACATGTATGTCTCAGCTATAGTCTGGCATTCTGGTATCATTTGAGGACTGTAATTTTGAAAAATAACTGAAGACCTCATGGGCTGTGAAGAGGAGGAAGCAGACAGTATAAAGGCTGGGCACCGTGCCACTGTAAATACAGAAGTGTTTGCCATCCATCACATCACTGGTCTGGGCAATACCCAGAGTTATGCCTCCAGGCCAAACTCAAAATCAGGTTTTGTGGCTCTCAAAAACAATTAACTGAATCTGGTATTTGTTTAACCCTTTATTGCTTATGGAAGTTATAAGAAATGTTTCCATAGGTACATAGATAGAACCACACATACCGAGTGGCGTTCATGTAAACCTGAAGTAGGATATAGAAAGTGTTCAGATTAAAGAGCCGTAATGCTAAAAAATATTTCTTCCTAAATGTGGGATCACAGAGAGCTAAGAAAGCAGTGTTTGATCCCCAAACATTGCAAAGAACCTTCTAGAATAATTATAAATTTTTTCCTATTTTCTGCTTTCATAGGCTTTTGACACATTTCCAAAAGTTCTGCAAACCCAGTGAAGTCAGTGAAGTTTCTTAGACATAACTGAGATTGAAAATGCACCTTTGTGAGCTTCGTCTTGGAGAGTAAATGTGGACACCTGTAATTTTGAAAAATTCCTGTCAAAGCATTTGAATTTTCAAATGTTTCTGTAATATCTGCAAAAAACTCTGGTGCAGCGTTGGGCCTTGCTCTGCTCTGCTGCTTCGAGAGTGGTGCATACAAAAGGTACGAACATATCTCTCGTGGCTTCCTTCTGAGCAAAACAATGATTAACCATACATTCCTTTTCCTAAATGTGTAGAGTATCTTGGCAGATTTCCCACCTTCAAGTGTTTGTATGTCTCAGTGGAGGCATGTGGTCTAACAGCACCTTTTAATATTAATACAAACTTTGCCATAGCAACATGAGTGTTGCCACAAAAAGGGTCACCCAAGTCACTTGGAGAAATAATTTGAATCATTGGGGGAAAATTC
Organism: Calidris pugnax; assembly: GCF_001431845.1. Classification (NCBI taxonomy): domain Eukaryota; kingdom Metazoa; phylum Chordata; class Aves; order Charadriiformes; family Scolopacidae; genus Calidris; species Calidris pugnax. Next base: position 14,325,605 of record NW_015090803.1, read on the forward strand.
CAGATTAAGCCCAGTTTCCCAAAACTGTTGTAAGACACATGATTGTTTCAGTCCCAAATTCTGGCTCAGTATTGTTTTCCCCATCCATTTGCAAGGAACCACGGCTTCGTTTTTCATTAGATCTTAATAGCAAGAAGTAAGAATACACAGGACTCCAGCTTTAATTGCCAGTAATTTGTAGCACTTATGAGTGATTTATGGTGAACACAGAGAATTAACCCCTTTAACCAATAAGGCCCATAGGCTCAGGCCCTCAGTAGATGTTGTTTCCCATTACAGCAGCTCTCAGGAAAGGGTGTCTGTCAGGGTGGTAAAACTCCTCCAAGTGCTCAGGGCTTCGGTGAGGGGCTGGAGGGAAGGACTCAGCCCTCAGAGCCACTTCTGTCAGATGCAGGAACCAGCTGGCTGCAATCATCAGTGCTTTAGTCTGATACGTTGTAGGATGCAGAAGAGGCAATTAATAAGAAATGGAAACCAAAATGTGCACTAACACATCTACCAGTGCTGAGCCGAGAACTGGGTCAGGCAATTGATAGATTTCATAACCTCTGAGGGTACCTGACTTTCTCCTCGCACATAAGCAGGGACTGATGTTCTCCTATGTGAGTCTAACCATTGTTTTCATTACAAGACTTTTCATTACAGTGGCAGAGAAGAGCCCAGGTACATAACACACATTTCACATGATATTTCTTTTAATCCATCCCTTCACTTACTCTCTGTCCTGCGAACCACTGGCACAAGATTTTCCATAGGAAAAGCTGAAGTTAATAGGTGAAACCCTTACCTGAAGAAAATAATGCTGATACCCTCCAATGTCATACCAATAACTCTTACATGACTCTGTGGTTCCTGAGTTCTGGCCAGAAGAGAGCTACAAATACAATGAGAAACTACCTCTGGTTAGGCCACGCTGCCATCCCTTCTTCAGACCACACCGTTACTCAACAGGGGAAGGTAAGTTGCGATGCAGTATTTACTGTGCCCTTGTCTTAAGTTTGCCCACATATTAAAAACAGGAACAGAGGAGATATCAAAAACCACAGGCAGAGGAGGGAATTCCAGCTGTTCTCTGAGCTCAGCTACCTTGAGGACGCTACTCTTTTCATGCTTTTCTGAGAGAACACTAAAGAAGAAGCAGCAGGCTTTTGGTTTTAAATGAGATGCACCATACAATTTAACTACCTTTTTTTTTTTTTTTTTTTAAGCTTTGTAAACCCAAATGGCTTCAGAAAGATTTTTCAGAAAGAAATTGTGGGGTCTTCAGAGCATCTTTAGTTTGGATTGTTACTCAAAGATGAAAAATCTCTTTCCTTTTGAAGTCCACTCATCATTTGTCAAGGAAAGCACTGAGGAAAAATTTATAGGATGTGTCTGGTACTTTGGGCAAACATGAAAAGATTTATCAGAAATGAAAGAAACCGTAGAGTTTACTTTTATCACATGCTCAAGGATCACAAAAAATATTTCACAAGAATCAAATAGCTGGAATGGGTGGGGTTGTTCTGAAGCAGCATGAAAAGACAAGAAAATTCATCTGTGCTGGGATCTTAAACTGCTGCTTGGTGAGCATTTTGACAATTTCTTTGCTGAAGCTGAGAGAAGGTGCTACAAGTGGCAACTCCGAGATGATCATGTACAGAGTCTGTCCTGGTTGCTGTTGGCAGCATCACAGAGGAGCCATCTGAGAAGGCATTATTTTCCATGGGAAGATGTGGACACCACTCCCTTCAAGGGATCTTGTCCCAAAGGGACCCTGAAATAGGTAAAAGAAGGCATCGTCCTGGACCAGGTACATCACAACAAGCAAGCTAGAAAATTGCTGAGCTCTGATGAAGTTATTAAGGTTGCCAATTGAAGCATGCAAAGAAGTAATCTTAAAAGCCACCCCACCAACTATGTATATACGGCAACAGGCATTTTAACTAACTAATTAAATCGCTTCCAAGACCTTGTTAAATGTACAGGGTGTTGAAGAAACATCTCTGCTGAAGAAGTCCAGGTCCTCCAATATGCTGTCAGTTGAGACTTGGAGTTACAACACCAAAGCCTGCTGTGTGCTTCTAGCTTCCACTGAGGTGGGAAACATACAGATGCTATCCCACATAGGCACTGCAGTCCCAAGGTTCACAGGAAAAAGCAAGGAAAAAAGATCAGTTCTGTCCTGACTAGCATTTAAACAGCTTGCAGTAAATATGTCTGGGGACCACACACTAAATACATAGAGAAAACAAATTTTGAAGTACCTGCTTACTAGGGACACCCCATCCATGATGAGCATTGGACAAGGCAAGGGTGGTCTGGGATCCTACCTTAATGCATATGCACAAAACAGCTGGGTTATGGTCACAAAGACAGCCCTTAAGTCTACCATTTCCTAACTTCTCAATTATGTGGCTTTTAATATTGTGTTTTTTCTGTGTGTGTATAGTTTTAACATATGGCAGCCAAAGAATTCATATGAGGAGATCCAACCTTTCTATAAACCTGCTGAGAATTTTTCTCTTCCTTGAAAACCACAAGAGTACTTGCCAGAAGTTAAATGGATGTTTGTTTCAGTTTAGATTTCTCACTAGAGTAAGTGACTGCAAATCAAGACATCTTTTCTCTGTTACAAACTCAAGCTAGGAAAGTTTGGAGAGATCGATTAAACTTACTTTTCTGTCCATTCAGCTCATACTCCTTCCTGACTTAGCTTTGATGTTTAAAATCTTCGGGGCCTAAATTATTGCATGTTTCTGTCTAAATCCTGACATCATAACACATATAAGTGTGTAACTCAGGGCTAAGCTCTATCATGTTGCAGAAATACGTTAGTATGCTCCTTTTAGGAGCCTATGTGATGTTTTTCAAGCAAAACACATTGATTAAATCTGGTGTCTTCCCCTGTCCTTATCACTGAGAAGACAACTTTGATAGGGCTTCGACAGGATGGGGATATTCAAATACAGATCTTCCCTCTGCCTGCTCTATGAGTGGGGTTTAAAACTAGATCCTGTAACCACTGCAAAGCTAGAAATCTTCAGGTTTAATATCCTCTCAGTCTCTCTTGTCCTACTGTGTGAAAAATACTTAAATATTCATTGAGCTTGTTCAAAGTGTTAAAATGACTATATTTAGATCCCAACCTCTGCTCATGCAGCTACTAATGTGTGTAAAGTGGACCACCTTCAATAAAATAAAAGACTTCGCTAAGCTTATTCTATGGTTTAAGTGTAAAGGAGCTCTCTGAAGAGGAAAGCAATTTTATTTCAAATCCTTGCTCTATATCAGATGTAAAGAAGACTTGAACATAAGGATTCAATGCTTTTATTTCAGCTACAATGACAGCCTTCCTCTCTTGGCTTTTTTTAATGACACTTGCATCTACCCTACTTCTGAAAAAGATTCGTGGCTATGAAGTATACGTTAAAGCAATCTGCTGTCCCTCTACTCAATAATTTGTAGATGAACCACCTTTTAGAAAAGAGCAAAATCCTACTCTTGCCTGGGAATTCCCTGTTGGCCATCTTAAGCTGCCTCCCATGCATCTGGCTGTCTTTTCTTAGCTTCCTGGGCTTCAGATATTTAAATTCACTCAATCAATTGCCTGGCACTAATTTGGCAGTTGAGTACTGCCCATTTGTGCTGCTGCAAATCAATTCTCCCATATGTTCTCAAGCCAGACAGCAGGCCGGGTGAGCGGCTGTAATGGCTGTTTGGAGGCTCCAGGGACATCAAGGGTGACCCTGTCTCCTGGCTGGGGTAGAGTCCCCAGAGGTGGTAAGTCCAGGGGGTGGCACCAGCCAGGCCACAGCCCACCCCTCTCTCTAACAGCACGCGGGGCAGAACCCAGCTCCACAACACGAGGCGATTGTGCAAAAGCCAAGTAGAAAACATATGGAAAGAATGAAACCAGGGAACCTTGTAACAAGACTGCTTTTTGAAAGATGAAAAACACAGAGAACAACCGGAGAGCCTGAAGCAAAAGCTAGGGGTACTGCCAGTCTTTTTCAGTGCAAATAGAAACCCTTGGCCAAGATTTGAGGTATGAAGCATTTGTTAGCAATACTACTGCTAACCAGTATCACATTGGTGCACTTGCAATACTTTCATTTGAGAAGGCCTGATCTTATGAAATGGGGTGAAACTAGACTTCCAGAACTTCTTGCACTAGACAAGTACTAATGAAAATAGTTTGGGTTCCTTGGGATTGTTATCCACATTTTTCTCTCCTGTTCCCATTCCTTCAGGTTCCCATAAGAAAGTGTGGTCTCCTAGGCTGTGTACCAAGCAGCAGTGTCAGCTCAGCCCAGGTAAGCTCTGTCAGGACCTTACCTCCCTGCTCCATTTGCTATTGCTCATTCCCTTTATTTGAAGAGAGAGAGGAACGTGTCTTTCCCCAGCAAACCTGCTCATCACAGTCCAGCAGAAAGCCAGTTGAACCAGTGCAGCTAAGCTACCCTCACAGAATCACAGAATGGTTAGAGTTGGAAGGGACCCCAAGGATCATCGAGCTCCAACCCCCCTGCCATGGGCAGAGACACCTCCTACTAGACCAGGTTGCTCAAAACCCCATCCAGTCTAGTCTTGAACACTTCCAGGGACGAGGCATCCACAGCTTCTCTGGTCAGCCTGTGCCAGTGTCTCACCACCCTCACAGGAAAGAATTTCTTCCTAAGGTCTAATCTAAATCTACCCTCTTTCAGTTAAAACTATCACCCCCTGTTTTATGGCTCCACTCCCTGATAAAGAGCCCCTCCCCATCTTTCCTCTAGGGGCCCTTTAGGTAATGGAAGGCTACTATAAGTTCTCCTTGGAGCCTTTTCCTCTCCAGGCTGAGCAACCCCAACTCTCTCAGCCTATCTTCATAGCAGAGGTGCTCCAGCCCCTCTGATCACCTCTCAAAATATTTTGCTGACCCATTGGTTATGGCAGTGGTGCTTTGCATCTTTTCTGGTGATCACAAGCAAAACAAGAGCTGGCAAAGGTAATGTGTGTGATGTTCAAGGCACAACTTGCAGCTGCAAGTATCCAAGAATGTTAGTTTTGCGTGCATACTGTAAATATGAGTGAAGTTTCTTTCTTTGAATACAATTGTCAGTCATCCTTCAAAGCATAAAAATATTTTGGTACAGAGTAAATTGCAAGCACGCAATTAATTGAATTATTTTTTGCAGCTGAACTGCTTATTGGATTTCATCTGTGCTTATATTGCACAGGTTTTTTTGCTTTGCTTCCTGTTCTATATTTGTTTTATGATGTGTAACTATATCACAGGAAGGCTGTTGTCAAGGGGTACATGAAACTAACATTTTCTAATTAATAAATTAAGAATCAATAGTGGTTACACCTAATATTTCTGAGAATCCTACTTGGAACATTTAAAGTTGATAACTGTACATCATCAGTGAATAAAGCTAACAATGATTCATTGTCCTTAAATAAATAGTGTTTCTCTCACATAGGCAAATTTAAGAATTTTGCTTATATAACCAGAGAAACTAAGATTAGTGCTTAATAAAGTTAAACAATTTAGATAAATGAAATGATAAAAGAACATATGTTAAAAAATACAGATAAATGCCCCCAAAACTACTAAAATTGAAGTACTTTGTCCAGGCCAAAAATGTATTTCATCCCTATTCTGTAACAGCCTTAAAAAGGCTTGGGTAGTGTCAACATTAAGCTTCCATCTAGTGCACCCGAAGTGCAGTAAATATGTTTTGCTATTACCTGTACCTGTCTGAACTCGCTGTACTACTCCAGGGCTGCTCTCCACGCTAGGACGTCTGATGTCTTTGCTTTGAAACAACCAGCCTGTGTTGTGGGAAATGAACGGGTCTGTGGCACACCTACTTAATTTTTTTGTTATGCCTGCGTTATCAGAGAAGGAATGTACACATTGCAACCTCTCCTGTTTTCTGTTAATGCAGAGTGACTATAGAATTCTTTCTGGATTACTCTGCAATCTGCAAGAACAAGCAATTACAGCAGGTACAAGGTATCACCTATCAAACCCAGTGTACTTATCGTGTAAGCAGTGAGTGCTTACATGATAGCTGTGCTCTGTAACTTCGTTATCTTAAACCCTGCCAAATGTTTTAAAGACCCATTCACAGGGTTCCTCATCAGTATATATAAAAAAATATTAAAAACCCCAATATCAGCAGATGATACGTAGCAGCTGTGTTTTTTAGCAGATCTGGGCACTGAAAAGCACCAAAGATAATGTTTTATGACACTCAAACTAATTCTTCGCTTAAAAGCACAGTGGGCATTCTGTTACTCAGTGCAACTAAAATGAAAACTTTTTCCTCAATAACATAATTGAAAACATCAGAAAAAATAAACAAGTTAGTCATCTAAAATGAATGCAAGCCATCTTTGATCCTCAGTTTGACAGTTCCAGGAGTATGTTTCATTCTGATCTAAATTACAGTGGGACAACTATTTTTTTACACTGCAGTGTTTTTTTCAGCTCATTAAAAATAGAGATTATAAACACTTCCCATGCTGAAAGCTGACTTTCTTCCTGCTTTATAGCCAAATCCTTATCCATGACAGAACTTTACTGTTTATTCTGTTGCCCATTTGTTGAATTAATATTACCTCATTACCTTAATAATATGTGTATTTCTCAAAGGGCATTTAATTCTTTATAGGTTATTCCAGGATTTCTATCAGCTGCTTATTCATCAACTGTATTTTTGTACATACACTCAGATAATTCTGATAAATTAAGCTTAATTTTCCATGTGTGGAAGACACAAAAGAGTAGTTTAACCACAGTGGAGAGACACCAGGTGTTCATGAGGGTTTGGGCTCTTGTAAAATTACTTTTCAACTCTCCTAGGAGCTGTCAGAGCCTCTTCTACTCACACTTGTAACCGTTTAGAGCCGGGACTAAATTCCACCAGTAGTACTCAGTTTCTCCACATCGGTGAGGTTGTGATTCCTCTGGCAGCAGCGTGCAAATGAGTCTCTCCCAGGGCACCCTTTACCCACAGAGATCCCTGAAACCTCCTTTTTGTCCCCTGTCAACCAGGCAAGAAGACTTGCTCCCCCCTCTCCTAACTCCTACAGATGTGCTCTGGGACCAGTGGAGGATTGGGTACAGGGAGCTGAATGATGTGCAGATAGAGGAAAAAGAGCAGGGACAGTTTCATACATTACCAAGAGCTGATGAAGAGCTTGTTCTTGCCTAAGAAGCTTTGTGTTCCCTGTAAAGTGCGGGCATATTACTGAATATAATGAAAAAAATAAGAAATTTATCCTTGCAATGGCATATGATGCATAAAAAGCTTATTCTTGAGCCTCCATCACAGAAAAACTTAAGCTCAGCATCTTCCCTGAGATAACATCTGTCCTTCATTATCTTCACATTCAGTCTTCTCTCTGATGTGTTTGTGAATAGCTCTTTTTTTCTGTGATAACCCTGATGTTACAGGACTCTCACTTACATCAGAAAACAAGGGTTCTTTCTGTTGAATTACCAGTACTGACTCTTTCAGAGTTATGTTTTTAATGAAAGTTTCCATAGATGGTGGATTTTATTTGGATGGCATTATACTTCTATAAAAAACAGTAGGTCTTTATTGTTTCCATATATACCTCTTACAGTTGTTTTTTGAGCTGGTCACAGGAAAAGCTGATGTCATGTAAAACTTCTGTGAAGGGACCCTTCCAAAATTTTTTTGGATCATTATCACAGAAATGGAATAGAGAAGAAAAGTGTCTGAAAGAAATTTTTACTAACCCACCTTTCTCATTCTGAGGTACAAGGCTCAGCTTAGCTGTTCCTGGCCATGCTTACTCTCACATGAGCCACAGAAAAAACAGAGAGTGTGGTGTTCTCTCTAGCCATGGCTAATTTAATGCTAGGTTTTAACTTCACTCTCTGCAGATCTCTACACAGAAAACTACAGACATCTTCCAGGCACCTCCATATAGTGAGTTTTATGACAGTGTGCAGCACTAGCATAAGAGACACAAGCCCTATCAACTTTCCTATTCCCTCGATTAAGTCAAAGATGAATTTTATTTTCAGTTTAGCAGTGTGCAGGATCGCAAACTCCATGTAGCTGGAGAAGATATGAAGGTGTTACTGTCTCCCAAGTTTCTGAAGATACTGAAATAGCTGCATGAAATAATTTTGATGCTATTAGGCGAGGGTAATTTTCCACAGTAACTTATGGAGAGGGGCTGAATTAATTTCATATGACTTCAGGCATGTAAGCAGTAGTCGCTGTGTATAAGCTGGTTGCCTACACTTCTTCTGCAGGGACTAGAAAGAGATAAGAACATCCACTGGGCAATTTGTCTCCCTCAGCAGCCTTTGGATCTACATAGCTGCAGCTCTTTTTGGAATTAAATTGTGGTAGGCACCCTTAAAAATGTACCCATACCAATTATGAGGCCACAAAGCAACGGAATCTGTGCTTAGATATACTTGAAAATCCATCCTTCTTATTGGCATCAGTGGATGGACAGCATGATTCACATGATGGAATAAGTGACATGAATGAGGCAAGAACCGAAAGAAATTTTAAATGTATCTTCTCCCTAGCCTTAAAACTGTTATATATATACTTCAGCAGGAGTGTGCGTGGTACTCTGCAGGCATAATAGAGCTCCCAGGGAATTTACCATCTAAGGTTATTTGTCAGTGCTTTACATGAAACTACTAAACTTGGCAGGATCCATACTCCTTTCTAATATTATGAGGGATAAAATAAGCAGCCAGAGATCCCACAGACTGAGTAATGCTAAAAGAAGGTGTTTTATACTGTAAATCTGGCACCCTCCACTTCTGTATCTTGAAAGTAGAGATGCATCTGGTTTCAAGATGGCCTGGAGTGGAAGTGGACATCATGGTCATGTATAAAATTCTTCTATCTCAGCTTGAGAACTTGGCTGCTCCCGAGCCGCAGGTGGTCCTCTGCTGGGGACACCGCCTCTTGCCAGGAGCCCTAAGCCGAGATAGGAGAAAGGAAAGCTCCAGAGTTTCCTGTTTTTTTGAACTGAAGTGTCAATGACCATTATTTATTAACTGACGAAGGGGCCTTTTTTTCCTCTTTTTTAATTAGAAACTACAACAACTCGCTTTTCAAAGCTGAAAATACTTGAAATGATCCCAAGTAATATTCCAAAACCACTAGCCTAAAGCTGGCAGTTAGAAACCTAATGAAATCTGATCGACTGGCTGGGCCCTCCTTTTCCTACACACACATTCACATGCACACACACGCTCCCCTTGCTCCAGCACCGCCAAAAAAAAAAAGGAAAAAAAAGACCCCAGACAAGGCGACCACATTCCTTTTGAACAGCCATCTCCATTTGTTACACAGCGGACAACTTGGGATCTGTCCATGAGAGATTACACGTACTGCTCCAAGAAGCAGAACCTCCTTCACAAAACCTCCCAAAGCAGACCAAGGAAAGGACATTTCATTTCACAGGCTATTTTTAATGTTGTTCCAGGCTCATCACGGGGCTTTATAATCCTCTTCTGTGGGGACTATCTCCATGGTTCGAAGATATTCCTACTCCTCTTTGGCAGGGTGGATTTAGCATTTATCATGGGAGGGGGAAAAGCTAAATGAAGTTGCGTTGAGTTGCAGCTGCTGCTCCATCACAGGCTCTCTCCTTCTCCTTTTAGGATGATTGCTATTCTAGCACAGGCTTCTGCAGTGCACACACACCGGCTCTCAAGATGTGAGGGTTTTTAGGTTTTGGTGGGTTTTTTTAATGGCAGGGTTTGACAGACAGCTTGCTGCTGAGGTTCAGCCAGATCCAGCTGGTCAAAGCAGTGCTGCTCATTTACATCTGTCTCCCATGCACTGAATTCTGTCAGGTTTTATTTGTCATGGATGGAGTTAATTGTGAAATGCTCAATACTGAGAGAATATGGAAGATACAACATAAAACAAGCATCTGTTCTACAAGAAAAATGAAATGGTGACACAAAGCTGGCCTAAAGCTCAACCAGTTTAAGTGGCTGCACAGGCCCCATGTGTTCGAGTGCTCCAGGATTATTTAGTCTGCCCAATCCAGTCCCGTTTGTGAGTTCCTCTGCCATAGCCTGTCAAGAGAAACAGCTTCTGAGCCTCTTCTTGCACTGTGGCATCGCAAGAGGTGCTTGAAGAGTGTGGTAGGACACAGATAAGTAAAACTATGGGGTATAAACAGAGATACAGTGAGAGCTGGTGTATGGTAGAAAGGGTTTGAGGAAGAGGGACTTGCGGGGACTTGTGCCCAGAAGTTGAGGAGGCTGGAGATGCATCAGTCATGAGACAACATCAGAAAATACTTTCTAAATGTGAAGCAGGGCCTTACTTCTTGAATTTTGCTTAAGGCATCAGCTCAAGCCTATCTGGTATGCATGGTCTATGTTCCTTTTGCACAGGAACGCCTGTATGCAACATGCTTACAGTGGGGTCAGGTCATCGGTATGTCATCCAGTGGTTCCTCTTCAGCAGCTGCAGGATCACTGTTAGCTAGTCACAGAGCCTTTGTGATATATTTGCCACCAAGTGGAAAATTATTTTTAAGAGATTTTTCTGAATACATTTTGGTGCCCAGAACTTTCCGCAAGGAAAATATTTCATCTTTCTGAAAGCATGGAAAAAAATCTTCTGTATAGACCTTCAGTCAAGGACTGCCTCTAGGAAGTGATGGTTCGTAGGAATATATAAAAATGGCGTGTGGCACTTCTCACACAGTTTAAAGACCTTTTCCAAAAGCACACTATTTATTAGAAATTGTGTCTAATTTCTCTTTGCACGGGGTTTTCTCACATGTGATTATAGCTGTGCTTGATTATATCATGTTTGATGTCGGTCTGTTAAAGCAAATCTCAAGTGAGAATCATTCGAGGATACCCATACTCTGCAGAGTTAGACTGTACTTCTTCCTGTGCTGGCATTTCTATAGGCACAGACCCACCAATGTCCACAAAATATTCACAATGCACCACACAATGAATATGCCAAGACATACACTTAAATCTTAAATCCTATGGATTCAAGTGAGAACTTCAGTATTGTAAGTTAAACACACACTTAAACTTTTTGTAAAATGGTGCCTTAAATACCTGTTAAAGCCCATCTCTTTCATACCAGAGGGCCATAAGGATTTGGACTTAGTGATACCACTTCAAGGTACTTTGATCTGTTGTCATAGTTTGGGCTGGACTGGCCACTGAATGAACAACAGATGTTTTCTTGTTGTGTGCTGCACATCTGGTTATCTCCTCACCCCAGTTGCACTCCAGCAGAGCCTGTGGGCTCTCTGAAGTCCTACTCATTTAGGTGGGATGCAGCAGAAATGCAGTCCTGACCCATCAGAAAGGCTAAAAACATTGCCACTCTTGAGTCAGGAATGAGAAACCGTACCAGATGTGAAGAGGAACAAATCACAGCTAATTGCAGAAAACTGACTGCCAGCAATCCACAGGAAGATGCAGAGCTCAAACAGGAAACCCCACAAACTTCAAGAACAGAAAAAATTCCTCTAACCCATGGTGTCTTTACAGTCTTTCCCTAAACTTAATCCCTAGTCCTTTTAATGTTAAGTTCATTACCCTTTTGCTTCTTTTCTGTGTATCATTCTTTGCCACTTTTACACAATTCCTTTCCCATCCTCCTCCTTACCTCCAAAAATGTACAAGTGAATAAATAAGCAGTGACTGTGACCTCTTTCTGACTTTATTCTCCTTTCAACAGAAACATGGTGCAGGTTGATGCTTGAGCAGAATTCATGATAATTGTAATTCTCTTGAAACAAATGTTTCCCTTTTTCTGTCACCTGGAGCCTTAGGATAAATTTAGGAATAAGAATATGATGTCTATAGTTGTTTGCATTGTTTTCAGGATCTATATGTTGTCTATCTGGTTTTATTAGTATATAGTATATTGTCCACTATGAAAATAGAAGGTGGAGTCTCTGTGGAGCCCTAGCTATCTGTAGCAAGTCATTAATTTCTCAGTGCTTCAGAAATTTGGAATTCTCTTCCACATTCAGGGGGTCAAACCCCTTCAGCAGATCACCTTCACCATCTTTCTGAACAGAAAAAGTGATATTATACCGGTTTTTCCTTTGCCTTCAAAATGTCATACAATCGTAGAATCATACAATAGTTTGGGTTGGAAGAGACCTTTAAAGGTCATCTGGTCCAATCCCCTGCAATGAGCAGGGACATCTTCAACTAGATCAGGTTGCTCAGAGCCCTGTCCAACTTGACCTTAAACGTTTCCAGGGATGGGGCATCTACCACCTCTCTGGGCAACCTGCTCCAGTGTTTCACCAACCTCATTGTAAAAAAATCCTTCTTTATATCTAGTCTAGATCTACCCTCTTCTAGTTTAAAGCCATTACCCCTTTCTTGTAGGACCTCTTTGAGTATTGAAAGGCTGCTATAAGGTCTCTCTGGAACCTTCTCTTCTGCAGACTGCATAACCCCAACTCTCCCAGCCTGCCCTCACAGGGGGTGTCCCTCCTCTGGACCAGTTCCAATAGATCCATGTCTTTTCTGTGCTGAGGGCTCCAGAGCTGGACACAATACTCCAGGTGGGGGCCTCACCAGAGCAGAATCATATGAAGCATGCAGAAATGATATTTATTTTCCCGTCTTTTTATGTCAGTAATACCCCATCATTTTTGTTCGTATCATTTCTCTTACATCATCAATCCCAGAATAAGAGAATCTGCCTAGTCTGCCAAAGATATATGAAACTCTGCCACATCCATAGAAGGCCAGCTTTTTCACATCGATAAAGCACTGGACACATAGGAGGTAGGCAGAGGGAAAAGAGGTTGTAATTTATACCCACAGCACCCCAAAACCATGTTGACCAAGCACAGGGCTACAGATATTTCTATTCCCCAGCATTCATAACTCTATTCTAAATACAATAGATAACTAGTAATTGGCATTTTGCCAGGTGTTTTCCCAAGGAACTTATGGATTTACCTGGAAGAAGTGAACTGGATTGCCAGAATACATCAATTAGCACTTTCTGAAATCCCGTGTTCGACTGCACGTTGTAAGAGTGTGCTCATAGGTCCCGTGGTAAGACAATGGAAAACCAGGTCTCATCTTGTCCAGCTGGCAGATGTTAGCATTTGCACTTCCTTGTCTACATTAGAAATTCATAACACATTCATTTAGAGCATGTTAACATAGGTGCTCAATGTGTTCTGATTTCTTTGGGTCCATAAAGACAATTTCTTGTTTTTAAAAAATCAGAAAAAGAATTAAATAAATACAAATGAATAAGTGTACTTTGAATTTTCCCACACTTTAATAGTTGAAGAAAGAGCTTTAAATCTGTAGTTGTTTCTGGGACTTGCAATACCAAATCTGAGATCAAGCAATATAAAAGAACATAAAATTTATTGGAACCATGTTTAGCTTGTTCCTAAACCCCAACATTTTGTATAAACTCAGATTATTTTTGTGGGAAATTAAAGTGTACTGCTATTAGCTGGATTCAATTTCTAAGGAATTACACCAACAGCAATCTTCTGATAAACAGTTAGAGATCACTTGTAAATCTATCGCATGGCTCAGATTCAAACTTGGTCAGGTTCCCTAGTGTCTTCATTTGCATTAATGAGAGCTAATTCTGAATTAAAGAGCTTAGTTAGTTGCAAATTTTTGAAGGACAGAGATAATGTTGATTATCGAATGAACAAAGCCTAGGATTTTTAAAGAATTTAAGGAATTAAAGACCCAGCTTGCAGTGGAATGTAGACACCTAAAGCTCCTAAAGCTTATTTATATTATGACTAAAATATGTTTTGTTACAGAGTAACCTCCTTCCAGAAATGTCATGCTAACTATTGTTAAGTTGTGACCAGAGACCTCTCTTGTAGGCAGGAAAATTGGAAGCACATGATCCGTAGGTAGCACTCTCTGGGATCTGCAGCCACAACCATGAACAAAAATGCCAGCCATGGCAGTATGAAGCATTAACCTGTGCCAGGGACAAGTTCCTTGTTTCACATCATGCTGTCTTAATAGATCATGGATACGAGCAGAAGAGGGACAGCTCAGAAGATGCAAACTCAAGGTAATGATTAGTGGGTGCACATGTCTGCTTCTGCCACCCAGCTTCTTAACGGTGTAATGGTCTCAGCTATTAGAAAATGTTACTGGTGTTTTTCCCACCCACCAAGAACTGCCTCAACAAAACCTCAATGAGAGATGGGAGTGAGAAAAATAGTAGTTTAAACACGAAGAGAGTATCATAGAAAGGCCTTCAGTTTTCCTTTTTCATTTGACACGCTGAACCCTCAAGCTTTCCCTGGAAGTGTTGCTTTGAGTTGAAAACATGGCACTGTGCAACCCTGTATTTTGGCTAGAGGGGGGGAAAAAGGAAACAGGTGTTTCTTAATGCTAATATTAGCCAGTTTTTGAAAATCAAATTGTAGTGTTTCTACCTTGCATGTTACTGTTGGCAACAGGGTTCTGCACACCAGTTTGTGATACCATTCACAGCTCTAAATCACTATTGTCCTCACCTGTGCTGGCAGGGGCACCAGGAGGAAGCTGGTCTGAGCTGTAAGGTTAATTAGGCACCAGTATTTGAACCTGGTGCTTGCCTGCAGTGCCCATGGGTCAACAAGGTTAGAAGTACTAAGCAGACCTTTGCCAGTTGCTCCCCCAAATCCTGGGTAGTCAAGAAGAGCAACAGCGTGGTGAAATTCGAAGTCAGGCAACATTTCAATCAAACATGGTGATCTAAAAGGGGAAAGATGTTTTGGTGGGAGAATAAGTTTGGTGATGGGAGACAGGAGTGTGAGATGAGTCTTCCTGCTGCCATATAGTACAACAGTAATTGTCGAAGGGGACAGGCTGTGCAGTGTCTTGTTTATTGCAATAATTTTATTGGTGAGGTTTAATAGGATATCATATGTAAACTTATGCGATTATTCAACTCACACTCTCCTGTAAAAAGGGAACTTTTTAAGCTGTAACTAATAATTACAGGGCAACAACTGTAGGCAGCCATCACAGCGTATTTTCCCTCGACTCCGATCATGAGCAGTAGCATCTTATGAACCGGTCTGGTCTGTGTTACTGAGAGAAAGAACAAATAGGCACCACCAATGTCTTAGACACATTTTTAGATCACGCTTGGCAAAAACCAAAATGGTTAACACACACACACTCTCACTTCAGATTATGTTTCAAATTGAACTGACACTTTTCTCTTTCCATTTACTTTAAAAACAAGTAATAAATCCTTGACATGCCTCAAATGAGCAGCTGGCTAGCCCTATTATTTTTCTTGAGATGAAAAAAACCCCACAAAACAAAACCTAATAGCCAAAATGGGACTAGTTAAGTTGCAATACAATAGATTAAGTTTTTGGCTGTAAACCCTACTTGTGGTATACTATAGTGTTAGCAATTCTTCTACCCTGTGGATAAGACGAAAAAAGAATATGGTTGTTCTAGAGCATATACAAATACACAAAATACCCCAAACCTTATTCATTTTGGGAGTGTTTGTGCTTATCTAACCATAATTGCTAAAACTATTTTGGCAGTGTAACAGTGCATTATATAGTTTATTGCTTTTTGTTTTGGAAAATGAAAGCTGCTAAGATATTGTGGTTTGGAAGCTGTCCGCAGAGCGTGTACAGTGTTTCTCACAGGCATACACTTTCACTGTATTTTTCTTTTGTCAATGGATTACAGACCTCTCATATAGTTAGACTTTTATGTACTATTTTAAAACCCCTTTCTGAAAGTGTAGGTAGATTCTCAGCTGGTTTAATTTGAGTCACTTCTATGACATCAGGAGAGTTATGTATTGTATCACAATAAAATTAATAATAAAGCATTATATCACCCCAGGAGCTGTTGCTTTTTATGTGTTATTATTACAGTTATTGATTCCTTAATAACTAAATCTTTATTCCTCTTATCTTTCCCTAAAGAAGGTTTCCTATCTATAAAAAGATATCCCTTTCTGAAATTTATTAAATAAAAGAGAATGAAATTCCACAATTTTTTTTTATTGTGTCATGTCTGATGCCAAGACACATACAGAAGCAGTAAATGCAAAGAGAGGTGAATAGAGCAAAGGAATCCAAGGGAAAACTATGTGAGGGGTGTGCAGTGGGGGGCTGGTTCTGATGGGATTGCAACAGCAACAACAAAACCAGGTTTTATAGCGAGGAAGGGTCACAATGTTTGTGGTATATGGCTTAGGTTATTTTTTCAGGACACTGAATATAGAGAGATATGATGAGGGATACTGTCAGGATGGAGCTTAACACTTATTTGGATTTGGAAAGGCTGTTGAGTAGCTTTAAACATATGGACGCTGGGGCCATCGGAGTTGTACCAGAGTCCTGCTTTGCTTGGGGACCTGGAAGGTGGCCTGGGGCGTTCATGGGTCATACATGTTCCTCACCTCAGTACTTTAATCTCTTACAGTTGTGTTTTAATTACTTCTCATGTCTTTGAACCAGGATTTATCTTGCACTGGTGTGCTGGGTGGTGATGGGGAGACTCCTTGTTGATTTCATTTAAAATGAATCCATGTGTGATGAAATCCCAAGGATTACTAGGGGAAAAATAAGGTGTTTCAGTCCAAAGGTTGTAACAGAGGTGTGAGCTCTGTTGGATCTCCATGGACCCGACCTCTTCATTTCCCCAAATAATCCCAGTGGCAATCCCTAATTTGGGATACATGCATTTGGTTTGAGACGTTTCACAGCTTTCTGTATTTCCTCCCCTTCACAAATAAAAGGGCAAGCTGCAATTTAAGCCCATCTCAGTGCCTTTTTCATCTTTTCCTCCCACTTGTTTAGCACTATCAGTTGAACAGTAGCTTGAGCAAGAAATAACTGACAGTCTTTAAAGGGGATAAAAAAGTTCTTTGTTTGTTCACTTTTATCTCAGGATAGAGAGACTGGTGAAAGTACAAGGAAATAAATGACTAACTTATTAAAGTGCTTGTCAAAGAGAACGGGCTCCCATTCTGCGTAGCCCAACGTGTGAGTCGAGAGGAAGTGGGGAAATATTTTTCTAGTGGAAAAGTACTATCTCTCCGAGAGAGTCATGAGAGCAAGGGAAGGCTGAAGGGTGCCCAGGTGCCAGCCTCCTCCTGCCGTAGCCATTGTCTTACCAGCAGCTTGCCTGGCTGTGCCTGGCAGCCTGCTCACCCCCAGGCAGGTTGGGGCAGGCACCCCAAATTTCAGGCTCCGGGTATGCCCGGGGCCACGTCTGCAGGCACACAGCACGTGGAGAGGAGTCTGGCCATGAAGAAAGCCTGGCCCAAGTGTAGTGGAGATGCGGCCAGAAATTCAGAGCTTGAGGCATCTCTGTTTTGAGCGAGGATACAGGTTTTAGAGACTGCAACACATGGGGAATGCAGACTGCATTTTGTATGTGGTTAAGCAAAGCATGTTCATAACAACATAATCAAGCAGCTAGCACAGTAACTATACACACAGCAGTTGTTATAACACTATTCCTTTGTTATTGCCTTCTGTTACTGTAGTCATGCATTGACGTATGAAAAAGATATGTGGGTGTAATAAATATTAGGGTGTTCTCATCTATGGTATGCAACCAAGGGGAGTAAAATCAATAAAGAAGAGATAAAAAAGGAAATTAGTCTCAGAGGGTGAAGCTATGATTCAACATCGTCTAAAGCACCAGTCAGATTTATTTGGTGCTTTTGCTGCAAAAATAAATAGCAATAAGAATTGGCTTGTGTAGGAACGTAACAGCAGGTAGGGCTCACAACTCCACCTTCGCTGCCAAGGCCTGTCCCTGCCACCACCACTGTGCTGACTAAGGGGCTCCTTTCTCATGTTAACCCCAGCATCCACACCGGGGCTCCCTGGCAGTGCCTGGGGGCCAGCAGACACCTGGCGATGGGAGCCAGCCTGGCTGGCAGCCGGGAGAGACATTGACCTGGCAGCAGGGCTGGTTCACCCCCCTCTTTCGCAAGAACGTCCCTCCTCCCTGTCTCCACCGCCGTGCAGCCATGCGATTCCCCCAGGTCTCTATCAGATACTGGTCCAGGTGGGGCCCCACATACATATTTCTACGAACTGGATGCAAACTTATTTCCAACACCTCTTCCAGGGACCGTAGCCTGCCTGCTGGCCCGCCTAGGAAAGATAAGCATAGGTCTAGGCTGGGTTCCCAGATCCTGCAGATAGCTGTTGGGAAACAAAGGTGCTCTTCTGCGGCCCAGGCAGGCCCTCTAACCCCACCAGTGTTGCAAAAGGGGCCCCTCTGCTCACAGCAGCGTTTAGAGGAAAGTGGTGGTCACGGGTGCGTTCGGCATGCTTCACAAATGCCTCTCCCGTGGTGCCCCTCCGGGGATTTAGGCAGAGGAATGCCGGGTTCCCCAGCTCCCAGCTGCTCGGTCCTGTCAGGAGCGGCCCCGGTTCTGGGAATGTGCTGAGATGTCAGCCCTGGCACCGGGGAACGGTGGCGAAAGGGGGTGTTTGGGTGCCTGCAGGCTCCCGTGGCAGCTGTACGCTGGTATTTTTGGTGTCTTAATTTTGCCTTCACCACCCAAATTCTGCTCGGGGTCCCCAGCCTGAATCCAAGGTCTGGTTGCATCCAACCCGCTTAGAGTGCACTAACTGGTGCCCAGAGTCATCCCTTCCCTTTTTAAGATGGGTCTTCTCCTTTCTGTCCACTTACATTCCTTTATTTCACCTCTTGTTGACTCCATCCCTTTATCTGGCCCCTAAACTTAACCCCCTCTTCTGACTCGCAGGCCTGGTCCCACCCTGGCTGGTTCCAGTCCTCCGTGGGAGGACCTTGTCCAAACATGGCTTTACCTCCCAGTTTCCCTCCCTGGGGCCTTTCCTGGCTCCGGCCACACACCACAACCTCCAGCTGATCTGCCTCAGACCATTTCCCAAATATATCCCAATTTTCTCTAAGGCTGCAGTCAGGATCCCTCCAGGATCTCCCAGTCCCAGCCACAACCGCTGCTCTTCCCCAGAGCTGTGGAGCAAGCACTGGTTTCCAGAAGAAAGAGCTGCTTTTATGTGGGAACTGGGGGGTTTTGGGATCTTTATTTTTCTCTTGGTTAAGTGTTTCCTTTCTGGAAGTCTCCTCTGTGAAGGGACCGCAGGTAAGGCACAGCAGCCCGTTGCGTAACCCGGTGCAATTATGTGTTTGCTCAGATAAACAAACAGGGCGCAGAACCCAGCCAGTTCCCAGATTTCATACTTTCCCCAAATGTTTTCACAGGAAAGAATTCACATTTCGCTTCCTCTGTTGTTGCAGAGGTTCAAAGTATTCATACTTGGCATATGGTTTTATTTTATTTTGAGTTTTATTTATCCTTGTTTTCCCTGAATATAGAAGCCACCGTAACTAAGCTGTACTGTAATTCAAATACATGTTTAACTACATAGTAAAACAATGAAAAGCAAATTTAAACAAAAAGTAAATGAACTCGGCATTAAACCGCAGAATATTTCCAAATGGAACCATTACTGCCCCACAGAATCACTATATTGCCTGTGTGGTGGAATAAAATGAAAATTACCTCTGTGAATGTTTTTCAGCAAAACGACAATGGAGACTATACAAATATACTTATATATGTGATATACCTACCTATGTATAACATAACATTGGCTAATATCACTTGAACTTTATTTCTCTATATAATACCCTTGATTACACAGCTGTTACCTTCAATTTATGTCAGTACAAGTCAGAGAAGGACCATGCCTCACCACTAACAGGCAACCATGTTCTCAAATGGAGCCTCTGTAATGAGCATGTTGTTGATGCTGTGCTTCCTATCTATTTCTGCTGTGATTTTTTTTCTTCTTAAAAAATGATTCCTTTGTGGGAAGGAGGATTGAATTGATTTAAACAACTGTTGAAATTTTCAAAAGTAGAAAAAACATTTATTTTCTATCATTTTCTAGTATAACTTTATACTCAACAGATAATTTTGTCCAAAAGTCATATTTCTGAGTTGTTTGGAAACAAACTGCACACAGTAAAAAAAAAAAAAAAACAAACAAGATCTGAATATATAATCCAGTATTTTATTCCACATGAGATTCTAAAAAAAATCAATCTTCCTTCTGTCAAGGAGTGAATTCCATACATTAGGAAGATAATACTTTTCTAGCTAAAATTGCATTAGACATGGGATTTATTAGTGCAGGCAGATGTCAGTCATTCATCCTATTTGTTATTAGTCCTTTGAAGCCAAATGTTAAGTGTAGGTTAACAGAATTCCTAGCAGTCACAAAAAACCACCGTTCCAACTGGAGAAGAAAATGTTGGCAAAAATATGGCAGAGTCATAGTTAATCTCACAGAGTACAATGAGTTCTTCAGTAAAAAAAATAAATGGGAGTTTCTGCACTACAGTAATTTTATATCCCCCATTTAAAATGAATTAATGATCAAACAATTTGCTGTGCAGATGCATTCTCATTGCATTAATTGTGGCAGGGTGAACAAGTTCTAACAATATGGTGATTAAAAACGGTCATATTTCAATCCAGACCTGAAAAAGACTGGAAGGTTTCAGCAGATAAGTACTGCGAGACAGCAGTCTTTCATCTTTCTATGGCTGGCTTGAAGCAGCCCAGGTTAGTAGTAACCAAAAGTTTTTATTGTCCTCGATAAAGATCTTCTGGAGCCTGTTTTCTGAGTGAAATGAAGCAGCAGTTTCAGTTCTATGGACCAGTAAATCTCTCTCTGTGGGTTATCCCAGCACACCGAGCAGGAATATAGTGTTCAGGACTGTGCACTTACTCATGAAAGTCACCCATGCTAAACTCACACGTAAAACATACAAATCATTTCAAATAATTAATCTTTTTTTTTCTTTTTTTTTTTTTTTTTTGACCTTGTGAGACCTGCTGAGCTTCTTTACAGGCTGCGGGAAGCGTCCTGTAAGTCACATGCTGAATGATCTTAACACGAAACCAGAGAGCGTAGGAAGACTCCGATGTACCTTCACCTTCTGCACTATTTCTGTTGGTTGGTCTTCTGTAATTTTTTTTTTTTTTTATTTGACCTGCTGAGACCTGCTGAGCTTCTTTACAGGCTGCGGGAAGCGTCCTGTAAGTCACATGCTGAATGATCTTAACACGAAACCAGAGAGCGTAGGAAGACTCCGATGTACCTTCACCTTCTGCACTATTTCTGTTGGTTGGTCTTCTGTAAGTGAGTTATATTAGCACTCGGTGAGAACCTTATACTGCTTGTTTCTGAACTTGAACCAGCCAGGAAAAAGTCTGCATTACATTTAGAGAGCAAGCTTTGCCTTTTTTTCTTTATTAGTGCAAATGATTTTGCTCTGAGTCAATACAAACCTCAAAGCTGCAAGGCTTACGGGAAATGGTAAGTCGGCCTCTGCTTTGCATGTAGGAGAAGAAAGTGGGAGGGAAACTCCCTCCAGTTTATTTGTATGAGTGATAGTGTCTCTGCTTTGCCATGCTGCATGGTAGTCACGTTGAGGAGCTGATGTTCTAGTCGTGGAGGCGACATCCTGTAGTGAAGCTAAACTGGTGGCAAAGAGAGGAGGGCAGGAGCAGTGCACATCCCTGAACAAACAGGCACAGAACTCTTGCCTGAGTAAAATACAGCCTTCAACATGGGAGAGTGGCTGAAACGATTTTTTCACCCCGAGTTGAATCATTCAGCCCTATCTAGATGTTCCTCCTATTGAGAGCTTCTCTGTGGGGCTGCTTAGGCAATAGCTGAGTTAATGAGCTAAATTTGTGAAACTGGAGCATATAGTTGATGTCACAGAGATATCTGAGGTCAGACTCCTCCTGCTTCTTTGAGGAATCTAGGCAGATACGTAAAAGCTATTTGGAGTGAGAGGCAATTATTGTCTAATTGTCCTGGAACTAATCAGTTAAATTTTTGGACAGCAGATTGGACTGCATGCCTGATGTTCATGTATTCTCTTCTAACTTCAGATTCTGTAAATATCTTCCCAATTAAAACCAGCCCATATTCCCAGAGATCTCAGGGTGCTTTCAAAGAATCACTGAAAACATCACTGGTGGCCAGGATTGCTTACGACCCTCCGCCCTCCAGTTGCAGCCCGAATATGACCCTGCAGGAATTTCCCATCTGCCGAGAAAACCAAAATGTTCTAGAGGAGACTGGCAACTTGCCCTCTTGTTTTTATGTCCCTGTCACATCGTGTGCCCAGGGGACCAAGAAGAGGGAACCATATGAAGTAAACTCTGTAACTGATATACCTCTCAAAAATATCAAAAGCAGGAGCCTTAGAGACAGATTTTTGCTTTTGCTCTTAAACAGTAGTAAAAAAATAAGCTGAGCAAGAGGATCTTCTTGACTATTTTCAAAGTGCAAAATGTATTTTTTTGAGAATTAGGAAAAGAAGAATAACAGTTCCAGATTCAGGAAATGTAATCTTTTAGAGTACAGGCAAAGCCCTGAAAGTCTTGAAAAGCAAAGAGGTTTAAGAAAATAAACCAAATAGCTACATAACCATTTTTTTAAAGTTGCAGCTCATGCTACCAAGGAAGGTGAGAAAATCAGAGGGTCATTTTGCACACATGACAATGTCACTTTCTACTCAGAAATTGCAACTCTATGAAGACTTTTCACTCTGAAGGCAAGAGCCTGAAGATGCTTTTCTATGGTGCCCACGAATAAGTGTAAGCTTGGGCAAGAACGAATTTGATTATAAGAAAGCTGACTAGAAGGCAATCAGAGAAATTAAAAGGACACACATTAAAAGGGTTCATTCTGCAAATGAACCCCATTTTGAACTCTAATGGATTCTGTTTTGGCTATAGTGTTGTGTGCAAGCTTGATTTGTAATGTTTTATGTACATGTAATGGTAGGTTAAAGTTACATGTTTATTAAAAGAAAAGCTACAGGGCTTAGCCAATATATGATCATCCTAGATAAAAGCTGATTCATTTTGGCCCAAGGGCAGAATCACTGGAATAAATCCTACTAAGCGCTAAAATCAGAGAGAATCAAAGCTACAAATCTGGCATGCAAGAGCTTTAATCTAGAAGCACTATATACATTGTATTCTAGTTTGGATTTTAATGTACTCATTGCTTGAGGAAAAACCATCTGCTTTATATTATGCCTGCAGTGCAGAGTACATTGATTTCATCACATCTCTGTACAGAATAACAATAAATGGACTGTGAACCATTCTTCAAATAACTTCTTTAAGAATATAACAACTGGTATAATGTTTCAAGGTATGAAAACATAAAGAGAATGAAATAGAATAACTTTAAAAATGCACTTTGAGAGCGTGTTTCAGAACTCTCTTGGTCATCTTCCATTTATTTTATTCTCCATTTTGACAGTTGGCTATCTTCAGCTGTCACTGAAGAAATTGATTAAAAACTTTCACTTTGTTCCTATTTTAGAGATACTATATTATATTGGGAAGGGATATTGATCTGCAACATGAAAGCTGTGGGACATGTCCTGTGTCTTTTTTTTTTTTACGAGAAAGTTATTACTTACAACAGTAAGGAAAAATTTAGCAGAACTTCAGATTTTCAAAAACAGATTAAGGAAGAAAACATTTCCTAAGCTTTAAGAGTTGCTGGGTTTAGAAAAAGTGGATGTCAGGTTGCTTTCTGGACCTTCCAAGGCAAAACAAAAACCTAAATGCACAGTGCAAAAGAAGTCTCAGCAACATGTTTTGACACAGAAGCCAATCTAACTATCTGGAACTTTCAGAAAAGGCAGAATAGATGAGATGATGTGCCCAGATTTACACGAGCTGTATCACTGTGCGAGCGTTGTCTACAGCACAGGGTGACATACATGATTATTAGGTCACCGGCCAGCACAAAGAAAGTCCAAAGGAAGAGGTAAAGCAATGAAAATAAATACAGTCAACAGCACAGTTTCCCACTCTGATGAAGAACGTGTGGTTGCTCCGAGCAGTGCAGGGCAATGGTATTACAGCAGGAACTCATCCAGAAAATATTGTCAGATCAGAGCCTGAAACCACTGTAGCAGTCAAAGCAGTACTAGGCTGGACCTAAGTGACTGCATGATGTTAGAGGGAAGCCCTTAAGTGCTGTCATTCTATCATTATATGATCTAGATACTTCTAGATTCCTACTTTGGAAGATAGTCATTGACTGACCATGATTAGGCCAGTAATTAGAAAATATGTCCTAGCCATCAGAAAAATTCAGTGGTGCTCGATAACTTTGTGTGTGGATGATATGACCAGATTCCTTTGCCACTGAAGGGCTGGCTCTGGTGACCCACAAGTCCTCCTCAACCGGTTCTGTTTCCACCAGACCAGGCTCCAGTATCTGAATCACTTCCCAGGCTTCATTGACTGTAGGTCGAGATCTTTGCTGACAGTAACGATTGCAGTACTCACACCAAGCTCACATGTAGATTTCTAAAATTAGGCCTCTTCACGTGGTGCTGCCTCCCCACCCTTTCACTCTGCTGTTGTTTCTGTTGTGCTTTTTCAACCGTATGAGTCAAGAGAGCGGTAAGTTATGACCAGGCAGACTGGCTGGCACGGATCATTCTGATTCATCCATGAATCTGTAAATCAAAAGAAGTTTCAAACGCTCAGTAAAATGGTCTCAGATGCTGAGGTCTGCATACAGGGAATATGAAAACCTTTTTTTTTTTTTTTTTTTTTTTTTTGACTCAACCTTAATTAAAATAAAGGGCCTCATACTTAAGTGGGGAACTAGAGAATACATTTTATCACCGGGTAATCTCCAGTGCTTTGGTCTGCATACAGGGAATATGAAAACCTTTTTTTTTTTTTTTTTTTTTTTGACTCAACCTTAATTAAAATAAAGGGCCTCATACTTAAGTGGGGAACTAGAGAATACATTTTATCACCGGGTAATCTCCAGTGCTTTGGGTCAGCCCCATTACATGACTCAGTGCTTCACAAGACAACAACCAGGGCTGCAGGTTCCTCATTTCCATCAAGATTTAGTTTTAATTATGGGGAGAGGTCAATGGCTCCCTTTGGAATGAAATCTGCTCCTGCAAAGGCAGTAAAAGAAAAACAATTAAGCTTTTCCGTGCGAGCCCACTAATTCCCCCTGCTCAGACCAGAAAGGCCCATCTCTAGCAGCTGCGTGGGGTTGCTCAGAGCCTGTGCCATTTCATGTCAGCAATACCTGCCTGCCCCTTCTCCCGTGGGGTTCCACGAGGTGCCATTGACGTCTGCCTCTACAGGCTTGAAAACCAGAAAGTTTACAAATAAACTTCAGCAGCTCTGACTTCAGCAACGATGTGTCAGAGCTGGTCTACGCCGACTTCTTTGCAAGGGGAAAAAGGGAACAGGGATAGGCAGAAAAGAGGGGATGACTCCAGCACACCTGAACGCAGATAAGGACTTTTTTCTATTTTTTCCAGTTCTCTCTCACTGTTCACCTTTGCCCAAAATCTCTCCTTGTTCAAGCACCACAGTATCCCCGCCCCAGTCCTGCTGCGTGTGGCTTCATAACTACCATCTCAGCTGCTTGGCAACTCAGATTCTACCTAGTTTTGGAAGTCCTGATGCTGCCCCACGTGCCCTGACGTTCCTCGTGCCAGCCCATGACTGCCTATTGCTGCTGCCCAGCAGCTTCTCTGGCTGAGCCTGATTCTCTCAGGAGAGGAAGGACCAGAGTACTTCTGTGAGTACATCAAACAAGATACATTTCTTTGAATCTATTCTGACATATTTATGAAGATACAAAAAGTGAGAAACATCTAATAAAAAACATGAAATATAGGCAAAGGGACACAAAATGACTCTACATTTACATTTTGCTACTTTACATTTTATTTTTAGCCTGGGACTGAAAATAAGGTTGATGCAGGAGACCATAGAATCATAGAGTATCTCAAATTGGAAGGGACTTATAAGAATCATGTTTATACCCTAAAACTTAATTTTTTCATTTTGTGGACAATGCATACTTTTTCCACTGCAGTAGGCAGAGGAAGTGACCATACTTTTCTAGTTCCCTTTTTGGTACCTAAAAGAAGACTACGAAACTAAATGAAATTATGCTAGCACTTTGCCTGATGTGACATTGTGTATATTCTTTTCTTCCTCTATATAAGTCAGTGGCTCTCAACAGACAGCAGAATCCAAATAAACTGGATAAATCATGGTAAACATAGACTCGAATAGAAGAGGGGGCTTTCGCAAAACTAATCAAAGCAATGGGGAAAGACTGAGTCAAGGGGATGAAAACAAAATATTGTGCTATCATTACACTAAACACAAAGAAGGATTCTGAAGACCAGACCCTACTCAGCATCTATCTGGACCCAGATGTCAGAATGTATCTGTGACACTGGCAGTCTGGCACACATGGTCAGTGGCTTCATGGCTTCAAAGGACAGTCATTTGGTGTGTAGGACCTCAAGGAAAAAAAAAAACCTTAAGTAAATGACCTTTCTGCCAAAGATCACGTTGGTATTTCAAGTAAATCAGACCGTGTTTTTAAAAAAATGCAGTAAAACCTTAATGAGTGCCTCTGCATTTGGCATAAAGCCAGAAAAAAATGCTGCACCACTGCTTTTCAGAGAAAGTGAAGTTATTATTGATGGGTGTGGGATAATAATTATGCACCTCTTTGAAGCAAAAAGTTTTTCAAAGGCAATTTAAAGCATCAGGTAAATTGCATGCGTCTTAAAAATAAAATACCTCTTATATTGACAACACACACACTTAGCCAGGAGGAAATCTATAAAAGGAGCAGATTTATTGGAAGAAGTGACAGGAAAGTTTTCTAAAGATCGGGACTCTATAAAATACAATATTTTTTTTGTGCGTGACTCTTACTGCATCTATTCCAGCAAGCTGCTTTCAGTGGGAATTTGGTTCCTGTGTTTACATGTGTGCATGTGTTTTTTTTTTTTATATATATATATATATATTTAGAACTGCTATAGGCCCAGACCTTGGTGCGTGGTAGGAGTTCTTGGCCTCACTCACTTCATGGGGGAGATGCAGATTCTTAATACACTATCTGAAACCTCCCTGCTCATATTTTAACTTTATTTAGAGTAAAGTCTTCTCTTGGATAGATAGTCTGACCAATCTAATCACTTACAACAGCTAATAGGAGGCCTTATATTGTGCATATATCCCAGGCCAGCCTTTCCATGCAGTTGTCTGAGTTTTTGATTCACACATCAACCAGTTTGTAAAACTCTGCAGAACTGTCCACAGAATTTTTGGCCTGGTCAGCAAGCTTGTCTTTGGCCCATTACCTCATCTGCAAACAGAAAGACTCTTCAGAATGAGAAATAGGAGATAAGAGGGGAGCAGTTATGGCAGAGCTTCTATTGGAGAAGTGGATGCATCATCTATGAAAAATATCCAGCACTGTTCCAGCCAGCTGATGCTGCCCAGATACATCCAAAGCATATGCTTGAGGGATCACAATCAGCTTTGAAAGACTTTGCTTCGAAAATATCTCTTCAGAAGTGTTCTTCCTCCCTCGCCAGGCCAGAGAAGTGGAGGAAGAAGAATTAGCACAGAAAATCGAGCTGAGTGCCAGCAGTTCCCACAGAGCTGAAGTGCTGTGCTTGCTCTGTCTTTCGTGGCCACCTAAGGCAGCCTGGACCAGTGGCTGTAACACCCAGGGGTACTGGGTTCCAGCCTGTCCCATGTCACAGAATCACATGGGGTTGGAAGGGACCTCTGGAGATCATCTGGTCCAACCCCCCTGCCAAAGCAGGGCACACATGAACTTGACTGGGCGGGTTTTGACTGTCTCCAGAGAAGGAGACTCCACCACCTCCCTGACCATGAGCCAGCAATGTGCCCTTGTGGCCAAGAAGGCCAATGGCATCCTGGAGTGTATCAAGAAGAGCGTGACCAGCAGGTCAAGGGAGATCATCCTGCCCCTCTGCTCTGCCCTGGGGAGGCCCCATCTGGAGCACTGTGTCCAGTTCTGGGCTCCCCAGTTCAAGAGGGACAGGGAACTGCTGGAGAGGGTACAGCAGAGGGCTACAAAGATGATGAGGGGCCTGGAGCATCTCCCTTATGAGAAGAGGCTGAGGGACTTGGGTCTTTTTAGTCTAGAGAAGGCAGAGGGGGGATGTGATCAACACCTATAAATACTTAAAGGCTGAGTGTCAAGAGGATGGGGCTGGTCTTTTTTCAGTGGTGCCCAGGGATAGGACAAGAGGAAATGGGCACAAACTTGAATATAAGAAGTTTCACGTAAACATGAGAAGGAACTTCTTTCCTTTGAGGGTGGCAGAGCACTGGAAGAGACTGGCTGATTCTCTTATTCCTTGTCACAGAGAGGGGAACAGTCAAGGTGTCACCAGCAGCAGCAAATGGATGATTCCCAGGGTCTCTGGCTCACAATATACTCAGAAGCAAGAGGCAACCTCGCTGAATGAGTTGCCTGCTTGATCAGAATGGTTTTGTATTGAAGGATGATCAGCAGAGGCCAGAACTGATGTGCTATCAGGCTGTCATGTTTAGACAAATGCACTGTGTTTTCTTTAGTGAGATGAGAGTGGCAGGTTTTTACACATAAAAATACAAGTTGCTTCTGCATTCCAGATGCTTTGGTGATAAAATTAACTTTTTTTTTTTAAGTTTTAAAAAGTTTTATCGGTACAACGTCAACCAGTTATGAGCACAAAAGGACTACAACCAGGTGATGGATTAGAAAGATAAGATGTTGCTAAATTCAGCGTTGGCCTCCTAATTCCCAGGTCTGTGAGGCAGTAGGTAATTCAAACTGTTTGAATGCTGCTTTAAAAGGTTGTGAGATTGCTTATGTAGATGCCTTGGATAGCCTATGGCTAAAATGGCACTAGATGCCTGTGTTTAGGTCCCTGAATATCTTCCAATGTGTCATTCATTGATGTGGGCAGGGAGATTGAATTTACGAGTTCGGAATTTCAAAATTTATTTGTGTAACCACTAGCTATGAATACCCTGAGTAGTTAAATTGCTGATCTTGATCTTGTACATTAGTCATGCTCTTGATATTCTGTAAAATAGAGAAGAAAGCTACATCTAGCATTACATCTGGTAACAGATCCTTTCCCTTTGCAGCAGTGAAGTATTTCAAATAGTCACTCTTCATTCCTCAGAGTTAAGAGTAAAATGGATGATGACATTATCGCTGACCGAGAAGGAAAAGATGCATACCAGTAAGACTGTGTCAGTAGATTGCTAATACAGCAAAGGTTTCAATTTCTCGGTGAAGGGCAGGGACTACATTCTTTGAAACTGCACAGATGCTGAGGAGAGGCTGAGGGGAAAAACAGAAAGAAGAAAAACCCCAAAAGCTGATTTTTCTACCGGTAGAAAGGTAATCTTCCAAAAGGTGTTTAGAAAATAAAGTACAAAATTCTTTCTATTGCCTCAACCAGTTCAAAGAGTATATCATTTATGAAAAATATCTGTCTAATGGACCGAGTAGTGGCAGGACTGGTACATGGAAAGAGACCTGTTTTTGTTCTAATGTGATATTTTCTATCTTCTCTGCCTTGTTGGCAGAATGGTTGTAGTGTAGATCAGAAAACTAAGGCTAAAAAAGCCCACAAGAGCCAGTGTTTTCCAAGCTTGATCCATATTCATTTTTAAAATGGGCATAAGAGCTTTTCTGTGTTTTATATGAATGACAATCGTTTCCAGCTTCAGAGGCAGTACCCTTTACTGCTGGGATAGGAGCAAAATTAGGAGATCCAGAGGCGAAATTCAGAGCCAGAGGCTGCCAGAAGTGCTTTAGGTGCATGCAGAGAGCGTGCTTATTTTCACAAATATGGTCTGTATTTTTCTACATGGACGGGCAGAAGCGATCTCTTTCCTGAGGCATATAGTTTCTAAGTATGGTGGGCCACTTCTAAACTCACCTGTCATTTTTAAACAAGCTAATTGTCTTACTTTGCAGACTGAGCTAAATCCACTGTGACTGGGCCTCCAGGTGAGGAAGAACAGCCGGGGTATGGACCCAGGCAGGAATGGAGGGGAAGGCAAAGTCAGCGGGTAAATCTAACTGTGCACTTGCTCGTTTGTTTTTCCCACAGGCCAAAAGGATTCCACACAACATCCCAGAAATATTTAGAAGCAGCAAATACAGGGCTTATGAGCAATTTTTGTATAGAATCTCAGACAACTTACACTGCAGTTTGTCAGCTTCCATGAGACAAAACAACATCACGAGCAGAGGAAGATGCACGTTCAGCTGCCATGAGAGCATCTTGGTGACAGCTGAGAACACCCACTGCCGGCTGAGATGCAGCACACAAAGCCTGCCAGATCAGGAGCAAACACCTTCCCTTTCCAATTTTTCTGGAATTTTTTTGAAACGTTCGGGTGAGTCACTTTCCAAAGGTTTTGTGTGATTTTTTAAAATATACATGAAACCAAAAAAGAAAAAGCAATTTGACAGGCCACTAGGAGCCCTTTAAAAACACACGGGCAAACATCCACTCTTGGGCTGCACATACATGTTTTTTCCCATAGAATGAAAGGCCCCAGTCATGGACTAAGCAGAGTCATGAATAAAAGATGGGAGAAATCCATTAAGTCATATAGATTGTTCCCAGAGTACAAGTTAGCTCCATCTAGGTCTGAGTGGCCCCTGCACAATGGCACCTCTAACGAACCCCCAAGGGACCATCACTGGATCTCCTATTACTCACCCAACCTTCCTTAATATTTTGGTCTATCTTTCTCCCACAATTTTATCTAACATCTCCCTGCTGCATCCTCTTCTGTCAGAACAGTTCTGCCTTCCCTTTTTGTCTTTATTGTCTGGGAAATGCAGGCTGTCACATCTTTCAAAGCATGAAGAAAACAAAATTCTTAGCGATGGAGAAAAAAGACGCTGGGTAGGACATTCGACATGAGTTTGTGATATAATGTTCAGCCAAACCAAACCAATACAAGTCTGGCTTGCGGGAAGAATTTCCTCATATAAAGAGGGAGGCAAGCGATTTGCCCGTGTGTGTACGTCTCTCATATGACGAGCAATGGGTTTAACCAATGGCTCTTTGTCCAGCACTGACATAATAGGCTGTATTCAGTTTCAGAAAAAAAACCCAAACAAAACCAAACCCTAAAATCTCAGCTAAAATGGAAGGATTTTGGAAATGCAATGATAAAAATGGGCTTGTGTTACAAGGGAAAGGATTGAGGATTTTTATTGAGAACTTGCCTTCTTTTCGTGAAAAAATAGCAGGTAGTCACCTGCCACTTGTGTTGGATCCGTCTATTTCTTTTAACTTGTCTCTTCATACCAATTATTTTATCACATGTGATATGGAAATACCAGTCCTTGAATACATACTGCTCAACTACAAAATGGCTAGTAGTTAGCCAAGAAATATTTTGTTGTGTGGCTGTCTGGGAGGTGATATCCTGAGATACCTACCTAAAGAGACTGGCAGCAATAAACGAAGAGCAGGAAAAGGTAGGATAAATGAAATCTGTCTCCCTGGGAGAGCTGGTGCAGACTGACCGCACTCAGGAGGGAACAGGATTTGCCATGGTCGCCCTGGTCAGGCAAATGAAGCTTTTATACAACAATGAGGAATCCTGTTCTGTCGGAGAGAGATGATGCAAGAGGATCTTTGCATCATTCTGTGGTTCGCTAATAATATTTCTGTTTACTGATGCAGTTGATTAAAATTAAACAGGTGATGTACTTCTACTAAGGGCTTTGCTGTGAAATAGCAATCTTGAAGGTTCCTGACTGATAAGCAGAGATTAAACAGTCTGATCACAAGCTATAGAAAGCCATAGGTCACAGCTTGTTTATGCAGCTCCCCAGGAAGCACTCCAGCAGAATGATGACAAGACTTTACATGAGCAGGGTAATGAGTACAATATAGCTGGAATTCACAGCAGTTGACTATTTTTAGTTTCTAGTGTGCCTAAAAAGCAGGCTTTGAGACATTAAGTATCAGAAAAATCAGAACAGGATGCAATTTATGCTGCAAGGCCAAGAATGTTAGCCTAAAGATGTCTTTAATGTGATCTTAATGGCACTGTACTGACATTCATCTGATACGAATGATTTTATTTAAGCAGTCTGAAAAAAAAAAAAAAAAAAAAAATTTAGAAGCCACAGAGACTGCACTGTGGTTACAAATGAGCATGATCCCAGAAGCAGATAAGTGGCTGATTTGCTCCCAAATGTGCAGGATCTCAAAATACATTCGTGGTGGGTGAGATTTTTTTAATCTCCAGCCAGGAGTTACTATTTTTCCTCCTTCTGCTACTAGGCAAAATGTGCCTGGACATTTTACAGTGTGTCATAAATTAAAGAACACCAAAGGGACCTTTCCTCTTTATTATAGCAATCTACACCAAAACCGCAGTCTGATTTTATATTGTAAATAAAACAACATATCTGGTTTCTAATTCCAGCAAGCTGAGCAGCTAGTTGTTAATGTGGCTCTGAAAAAGCATTTCATGCATGATTTAAGAAGCTGAGTGTAGGTAATTGTATCTGAAATTATACTACTAAAAATATAGTATGGCAAATGAAAGGTCAAATACTGGCTTCTGAGGGGTGGAAGGAGGTCCTTCATCATTTGTTGCGTGCTATTTTAAAGTAGCGTTTCTCAAATTTTGGGTTACGAGTCGGAAGTTATAAAAGGCTTCAAAGAGGCGATGGGTGGAAGAAGCGTGTAGAAGTTGTATTCCTCCAACCCGGGGAGCGAGGAGGGGACAGGAGTGGGCTGTAATACCTGGCTGGGTATGTTTCTCCTGGCCAGGGAACTGCTACCTCCCTCTCTCCGCTGCCAGCACCTCGGTTCCTCCCGGGCAGAAGAATTGACTCAGGGGCTGGGTGAAGACTGACAGGCCAGAAGGTTGGGAAAGACTGCTGAGAGGGAAGACATGACTCAGAAGCGACTGGCACTGGGAGAGCTGAACTATTGCCTTGGGTCTGGCACTGGGGAGAGGTCCCCATTCCCAGCACGCAGGGGGCAGAGGGGGAGCGGTGGGGACAGGGCAGGGACCCAAGGCAGGTACCCTACTTCCCAACTCTGCTGTCAGACCCATGACCAAAGCCTGAAAAAAACAATCAATCTCTCCACTAAAAGTGAATAAAGGACTATCATGCAAAAATTCCCCCAATGCTGCAAAGTAGGAGAAGCTGTTTAAGCAAACACACGTCAACATCGATGTCTGTGTGTGGGTTTTTCAGTGTTACCTGCTCTGAGCTGCCGTAGCAGGAACCAAAGGGCCACGGCAAAGAGAGGGGCTGGTGGAGCTGCCAGAAGGTGCAAAGAAGAGCAGCAAAGCTGCAAAAAGCAGGTAACAAGCAACCGAGCAGCTGTTCAAACTGGGTGCTGTTACCCAACAGGCTTTATCAATTGAGGGCTGCTGCTTAAGCGGACAAGAGCTGACCCAACAGTTGCCACATCAGAGGAAAACAGACTCTAAAATAGTTTGGTATTTGCTTTAGGCATTAGGTGCTATAAATCATCCTGTTTACCCAACTTGTTGGAATTTTCTTCCCCCCCCCCTCCCTTAAATGACAACTGTTAAGTGATCTGTGTTTGCAAGCAGGGAAGTCAGCTCATCTTGAGCATTAAGTAATTAATATAGGTTCTTCCAAGTTCCCGGGTGGGAGCTGAAGTGGTGCCTTTGTTGCGATGCTCAGCATTTGAATGCAGCCCTTCCTGCTGCCAGTCAAGCCCTGGCAGAAGGATCCTACTGGAACCACCAGGCTATTGCATAAAAGGGAGTCATGAGTTCCTCCACAGGTGTCTCAGACAAGTCTGGTCTAGGAGCTTACAGTTGGCTCTGTGGTGTGAGCGGCACTTAACAACACGGCTCTCCCCTGTACCCGTAAGGGGTTAAGAGCCTTGGCAGCAATTCCGAGCCATATCTTCCTTTCCTTGCCCTGTTTGCAACCTCAGCTTGCAGCAGAAGACGGGCTACCTTGTTCCCTGAGGAAACAAGCAACTTCTCCAGCCATAAAACAACCATTCTTGAGATGCAGATTCCCATGTATAAACTCCTTCTCTGCCTCGGCCGGGTGGGAGCAACCTGCCACAGTGATTTGAACCTTCATTCATACTGTACTTTGGCTCCTTCTGCAGAAGCTCTGCAGCTGTCTTCATTAGGAAGCAGCAGAGGCTACAAAAACATTGACAGCATCTAAATGGTGAGCTTAAATCGGTCTCAATTCTTTAGCATCTATTGGAGCAGATGCTACACAAGGTTTATGTGACTCTTGAGAGAAGGTAGGCAAGCATCTCCACTAATTCACAAATACCCTACTTTTAAAAATAAATAAAAGCACTGAAATATGTTCCAATGGTGCATCCACTCAGATCTGGATCTTCTGCCACATGTTTCACTTTCGTCCAAATCCTATCATCAGAGAGCAACTGCCACACTGATTTCAAAGCACTCTGAACTTCCACAAGTTTGGAAGTCACAGCTGAATCAGAAAATCTGTCTTGTTCTCATCTCTAACAAGAAACATTTTAAATGCTGGGTTTAGATGTTTGCAAAACAAAGAGGGAACAGAATTAACTTGATGAATGTGACTTCACACAGCTGTATCTGGGGGGAAAGGCATGACTTTAGAAGCATGTTAATGAGGTTTATCTACATTCTTTTAACTGATAATTGCCATATTTTTGCTACTTAACAATAATATTCTTGGCCTGAAGTTCCTGCTGTTGTTGTTTTACCTAGCAATATTAAAATTGAAGCATTAAGTTAGCAAAACTTTTCTTTGCCTGAGAATTTTTTATTTATTTTATTAAGAACTACTGAGGGACTGAAATTAGACTTGAGCCTTAAAGCCAAGGACATAAAAGTTTAGGTGCTGGTTATAAGTCTAGGTCTGAAGTTTAATGCAGATTCTTTGTTATATTGAATGAGGTGTCCCAGGCTCTTATTTATGAGCCTTTCAAGGTTTGATTAGATGCCAGTGTAATTAAAACCTTCTTTGGCACACGATCACGTGCCTTCACGATCACAGGCCGCTCTGTGTGTGTGCCATGGGCATGTTACACAGCACCACCACCACCTCCCACCATGGACTCACAAATGCAGTACCACGTTGTCCAATAGTTTTAGGGACTTCTGCAAGCAAAGGACTGTTCTATATTCTATGATGATTGGCACTACTGCAAAGCCCTGACCAGCTCTTCACAAGGTATTTGAGGCTCCAATGGTAGAAAGTCATTCTCCTCTTCTCTAAAGCGTCGTTTATGACTTGGGAAAGCAATTTGCAGCTTCTGTAGAACCAGGTCTCAGAGCCACTAACGATTATGCCGTTGAAGAGAACTTGGAAAATATGTGCTTTAAAAGCCATATACAGCAGCACAGACAGATAATATCAAAGGGAATATCCTCTCTGATAAGACCATCTATAGCATATTTCAGCTACAGAGATCTTCATCTACTGCAGATGTAAAACCAAGTATGAAGGTCAGGCCAGGGACTTTTTTTGTTGTTTTGAGGCTTTTACATTTAAACTTCCATCCAAAATTGATGACACTTCTCCCCTTAAAAGAATGAAAAAGATGCTGGTGAAGAGCAGGATGAGTGTCCTAATTGCTGGGCTACAGCCTGCCCTGGGTACCCAGCACCTCCTACTGAAGAACTCAGCTGTCCTAAGTGCATGTCCTAGCTCCTAGGCCACAGGATACATCCCTTATTCTCTCAGTTATTGATGAACTAATTGTTCCAAGTGGAACAATTTAAGAGGAGAGTTTGTTTCATTTCAGGATTATCCTATGAACCACTTTAGAGACCTTGATTTAACTCACATCCTAACTCCAAACAAAGTGGAGGACAGAACTAACTTGAGTTTTTTCCTTGCCCATTGGTTCATTTTGGCAGAAGACTTTGTTGGACAAATTTTTTCAGTATGTTCTGAAACCACTTACAGGTTTGGGTCCCGCTGAGATGAAGGCAACACCTGCTATGCAACTCCTTGAGGGCTTGGTAGCCAAGTAGCTCAGCATTGCCAGGATGTGAGTGGTTACGGAAGAATCAAGGTAGCTGGCAGCTGAATTAAGACACTGAAGGTTTAAATTTTGCTCTTTAAAAAAGCATGGATCGTGATTCAGAAAGCAGAAAAGAACACAAATATCCTCAGACATCTTTCCAGTACTTTAAGGTTGAGACCACCCTTTCTCTTCCTGTACTTCCCTCTCAAACCTTCACTGACTAGTGTCATAAATTAAATTCAACAGTTCCTTCTAATTTACTCTTACTTTTATTAGCAAGAAGCCAAGTTCCTCTGGCTCATACTGCCTACCAACAGATGCCCACTACTGTATGTTGAGGGAAGTCTTTGTGTCCATAGTCAGTAAAAAGGGGGAAGTTGGACAATTTATTTTCTATTTTCTCTAGTAATTCTGTAAATACAGGAGGAATTGTAGAATTTAATATTCTTATTATGCAGTATGAAGGATTGCAATTAGTCCCAATATCCCTCTGGCTTCATCTTCTGCATTCATGATTTATTTTTTTTACAATGAAACTCCTCAAATTTATTTGTATGGATTTTAGGCATCCAGTTATGGTCAGATACAACCTTCAAAACAGTTACTACTTGCTGAATATTGCTAATACTTTTATTTGCAGCCAGGCTGGATTTAAGAGAATACAAGAGCCTGTTGGCTTTAGTATAAATTATAAAAGCCACAGTAGCTCTAATGTTGAGAAACTTTTCCCTTTCTCAAAGACTGGCTACTTTAGAAACTAAATTGCATATAGCTTGGTTTAATGCCAATAACACCATCACTAGAAGTGACAGCTTGCAGGGAAGGATGCAGAGAGGGAAGAGGACAGGAAGATAATTTGTCAACTTAATCAATGGAAAGAATAAAAATATTAAAAGTAAAATCAGCCTCTTATTCTAGATAGTAACTTTAAGTTAGCTTAATAAACCCGTCCTCAGGTGAATGTAATCACCTGAGAATAAGACAGCTCAGCTGAAGTGTGTGAGTGGGAAATGTGCTTCCTCACTAGGAAAATGCATCTCCAAAAGAGCTATTTGGGAAAGCCTCTCTCTGAGAATAAGATGATGACTTCCATCAACAAACTGCCTGAGCTCGTGATGCAGGGGACTACTGCAGGTCAGGTACCACCACGGCTGTTAACTTTCACGTTAAATTAGAAATAGAAGTGCAACTCCATAAATCATAAAGAAAATGGCTTAGTCCAGAAGAAAGGGTCTCCCTCCTTCAAACAAGACTGGAGAGTGAGGTCCTACACTTCTGGGAACAGGTGGATACGTGGCTCGAAGGTATCCTTTTAACACCTGTGACAGACTCCAAACAAAGATGGCCTGCGTTGCTTATGTTATTGCCTGATTCCTTCCAGATGTCAGTAAACAGATTTTCAGCCTTGTTGAATCACTCATGAATCTCAGCTTATCTCTCTGTGCTATGCAAGAAGAGTAAACATGAGGACTCTACACACAGAGTTCACAGCCTCCTACTGATTCTGGGTAAGGCCTGTGTCTTCATACATTACAAGGTAACAGTGTAGTTGAAACCAATTGAACTCTTGTCCATCACGTCACCAAATCAAAGGACTACTGTAAGTTTGGTAAACTGCACAGGGGATTCCAGTGACACATCTGATTCAGCTTTACAACTGATTTTAAAAGACTACCACATAAAGCCAATATAGCACACAGAAATCAGTAAGAGCAGTAATTAGAAATAAACCAAAACAGTTGTCTTCTTAACTTAAAATCACTATTTATGAAATAGCAATAAACAGTTAGTAGGTTACCAACGGCCAGCTACGAATCTCAAAAGAGAATATGCTTCTTATTTTTAGCAGCATCTCCATGCAGAGATCTATTCCTGCCTCAGCGCTGTTCCACTGTCACAATGAATATAGAAGCCTTTCAACTGCTAATTGTGGCTCACTATATACAGTTTATTTATAAACTCATTTTCATGCAAGTATAAAATACTAATTCCATGGACAAATACACATTTGTTCACCACTCTAAATTATATACATTGCATTTGCATCTAATATTCAGAGAAGTGCAAAGTCCACAGTGACAAAAATAACAATAGTT
This sequence comes from Calidris pugnax, assembly GCF_001431845.1. Lineage (NCBI taxonomy): Eukaryota > Metazoa > Chordata > Aves > Charadriiformes > Scolopacidae > Calidris > Calidris pugnax. The sequence goes on from NW_015090803.1 coordinate 14,363,612, forward strand.
TTGTAAACTAGTAGATGAACTCTCAAATGACATTAGTAACTGCATGACACTGTCTTTTTTTTTATACTGCTGAAATCAAACAGTTTTGCAGTAAAAGAACATACATTTCAGCTACATTCAAGTGATTATTTTATTACCATATATTATGTCTTACAAACTTTACTGGAGATGAGCAAGAGCGCTACAAACCCCATACCTTAACGCCAGAGGTGTACTGCGTGGTATGTGCAGGCAGAGCGAAGGAGAGGGAGGAACCGGGGAGAAAAACAAGCTAAGAAAACTTGTACAAAAACGGATAGTAATACTGACGAACACTGGGTTATCATCTTACTTATAACAGACCTGAAGGGCTAATAAGAGATTGAATTTAGAAACATCTGTGCACTGTAGGTACAGCCTGGTGCAGATCGAGAGTGCGCTAATACAGTCAACGTTGTACGCGTAAGATAATGCACAAAATACGCTGATATGCATATAAACAACTAATTTGTTTACAGTAAGTAGGGCAGCACAGCTGTAGTGCTGCATCCTTGGCACTTAGTGATAGGACAACACGTATTTGGTTTAAACTAAACTCATAAACACGATATATACTGGTCTGTAAGATGTAAAACATACATTATCCCTTTGAACCTTCCGGTTTTATAGCATTTCTCTAATTTTCAAGTTGAGATGCAAACATGATACACTAGCTAGATATGGAAGACATTTCAGATATTGGGTTAAAACAAGACCTTCAATAAAAAAAATAAGAGAATTGCAACTTAATTCACATGATATTATTTAAGTCTGTTACTGCTGTCTTACACTGAAAACTAAATCTGAAATGTTAAAAAAAAAAGCGACCTTTATGGGCTTTTCCTGAATAGTAACTGTTTCCTTAATGTCCCTTTTGTATATGGTAATTTCACTTTAAAGAACTGCTGAAGTTACTCATCTGGAAAGTTGTAACTGAATTAGAAGTTTGGCCTCGAATATCACATCACACAGAATGGAAGAAAATACGCTCTTCTTCAAAGAAACCAGGTTTCAGCTGTGAAAGGATTCCAATTTTAAGTGATTGTCTTTGTATTAAACAATATTAACAACCATCTGGAGGGACCCAATTTACTTTTGCCTTTTTTAAACAAATTGGCTAAAATGCCATTTTATATTATATATAACAAATGTAATAAAATCGTTCTTAACATATAATGATGTAACACTTTAAAATTAACTGGTTTAAAATATTTTACAAAGACATTTTATTATATATGAACTATACAACACACAAGAGTATGAAATATTTTGAACATATACACATTTCGGTATTTTCCACGTAGATTATTATTTTGCACCAAACATTGGTGTCTGCAATTCTAACAATCCTCTCAGATAAAACCAAAGCAAAATCCCAGGATGGATGTGTTTTGTTTTGTTTTTTTCTTTTCCTGAAAATAAAACCTATTGCAAGGAGAATTTCTCTAATGACTTTTTTCTTTTCTCAATTTCGTATTTTGCACAAAGCTTTTCAAATGCATCAACATACATAAAAAGAATAACCTCTCTGTACTTTCCAGTGCAATTTGCTAGGGATAAAGTTTAAACCAAAGCTGACCCTTTCCCCACTACAAACATCAGAAACTGCAGTCAAAGGAAACGTCAACACCAATCGCTATTGAGACTCCTTTCCCCCTTATTTAAAATGCAATCCTTTTCCATATCCATTTTAATGAAAGTATTTGCATAGAGCAGCCTTGTATTATTTCTAAAGAACATTATGAGCATTTTAACACAAGATAAGGCACATGTTTTTCAGCATTAATAATCTAAAACTAATCCTGAGGATCTGCTCCTCCCCCTCAGCAAAGTCTGCTTTTTTTAATATACCCTGTATTACCTGAAGAAAGCAGAAAAGCGGTATATAATAAGCAAAAACTGAACTAAATTTAGCTGAACTAAATTCAGAACATTAATAACTCCTGATAATAGTGTAACAAACCCACAGATGAAGAATTAAGTCATTCTCTAAACAAATTTTCTTAAGGGGGTGGGGGGGAAGATACAGCCAGTAGCACTGTAGATGTTAGACAAAATTCACATAATATGGATGACATTTATAGTGAGTTTTGCTAAAATAAGCTCCCATCAGAAACAAGGTAGCTAAACCGTCAGGCACTTAAGGTTGACAAGAAAAGGAGGAATGCAAGGGGTCTGTTTCATAGAAAACCTGAAGTTGCATATCATATCCTTGTATTAAGCCTTCTATTAAAGTGCTAGAAATGGAGACTTAAAACAAAAGGATTTAAATACAAAATAAGTGATTAAAGAGCTTAGTATGCGTTAAAATTAAGTGCTTTTGATTCTCATGAATTTAGAGCTTTTTAACAGTTTTTTCAAAATGAAGTCTGGAAATAATCCTCGTGCGAAATCATCTTCCTTGTGCCATTGATGCTATTTGTAAAGTGCCCAATTATTTTTTCTAAACAACAAAACCATTTGCCTTATCTTATGTTGTATAGCATGACAGAGTCTGTAGTACATATGTAATCCATGCTGCAACGACGCAGTCGAGCTGATGGAAAACAGCACGTGCATACTTTTTTAGTCAGAAGTTTGAATTCCACCCGTCACTTTCAAAAGCCAGGTCTTGGATTACATACCCACCAGTACATAGTGCAATCAACCTCGCTCTCAACATGTAATTTAGCTGTTAAAAGTCTCTGACGCTCAAAGATAAAACTTGCCAAGGTTTTTCCTCAGAGCAGCCCGACACCCAGACAAAATCACAGATGGAGCTCTAGATCCGAATCACATAAATCCACTAGATGCCAAATCTGAGAAGGATCTGGGCTCTGTGGGATGATGAAGAGGCTGAAGATGTGTGGCAGTCTGTGCATTACTGATCACATCTAACTGAGAGGGATATGCTTCATTTACATTTCCTCCATTGAAACCGTTTTGGAACTGGAAGGAAAAAAAGACAATATAAATGGTTAGTATGGGAAAGTGATTTATTTGTAAGTTTTTAAAAATCCTCCTAAAGACACAGATTGGATGAAATCATCTTAAAATATCATGAATAGCTTTAAAACCTTTTTTTTTTTTTTTAATGATGAATGATGAGAAGTTAATTTGCACTAAACACAGCATCTGAATCATCACTGAAACTTACCCATATTGAAGTGAATAGGAACCCTACTTGTTGCTAAGTAAAAAAAAACAAACATCGCCACTATTTAAAGCATAATATAGTTTCCCTTTGCAGAAAGTACAGTCTGACTGCACATTCCTAATTTCCACATCCAGCTGTTACATTTTAAAAGCAACCTATTTATGTATTTTCATGTCTGCAATGGGATCCAGGCTTTACAGCTCTTCCAGGAATGCACAAGCAGGTCCTATTCTTAAGCCGAAGCACGTTCAGTCCACGGGCTGAGCTGTCGCAGGGTGGGCTTTTTTGACAAACAGCCTTCATATTGACAACGCCAAGTAAGAGCAACGAATGGCTTTCATCAGTCCTGACATAATTGTTCATGGGATTATTTTAATCGTCTGATGTAATGCTTCCTGTCATGCTATGGAAAAGTCACTTTATCTACAAAACGCTCCACTCAGTCATGCAAAGAAAATACAACAAAATATTTTAAACATTTCCATCATCTCTTTGGGAGTAGCTTATATCGTTAAGTACTCGTTCATTCAAGCTTTGTCCTTAAAAACATATATTATACTTTCATTCATTCATCTATCAAAATACACTGGGGTTTGGATATTTTTTTTTCCTTCTATGCAAACATTGAAATGAGAAGAACTGTGCACAGTTAAAGTTTTTAACAAGACTATAGCCACATGAACGATGTTTTTAGTCAAAGCTGACATACTTTTAAAGACAGCTACAATAACATAAGCTAGGATTACTTCTGACAGAAGCAGATTATTTCAATATTCTTCATTAACAAGATGAGCCCGCTCATTAAAATTTCTAAGAAAGTTCTCAACACAGAATCTAGTAATTAGCAAGGTTTCTCCTGTTTAATAAAGAATACCAAGCTTAATCAAGAAATCAAATTATCTGAGACCTTTTTCCCCTTCTCCACCACTGCAAGTGTTCTTAGACTACATTGGCAATGATCCTGCCGCAATTACAAGTTCAGCAGAAGGTCAAGGCAGATGACCACAACAGACCCTTCTGGCTTTCTAACCCTCAAGTCTTTCTCACACAGAAATTGCTGTGAGTTCCAGGGTTGAGGAAAGGATAGCAATCATGGCTTGAGTAGCAAAATCTGCCCTCTCTGCAGACTCCAACTGCTGCTAGGGATGTGCCAAATCCAGCTGCAGAGACTGCCCTGCTTTGGTTTGGCTGTGCAGACCCAGGCTCAGACAGCAGGATCCTACCTGCTTAGTCACATCCTTACTGCAGTTACCAATTAGCAATAACAATCAAACCTTAAGTTTATTACCGCAAGCAGTCATACATTCTCCCTATTTACAATAAATAAATGTATATTATTTGCTATCATGGCTTTGGCACAAGTGGTATTTTACAAGGTTATACAGCAGCAGCTATACTTCTGATTTACTAGTTCAATATTTCCAAGTTCTTAACTCTGATACAAGACTAAATACAATCTATGTAATATATAAACATAAGGTTATTTTTCTCTGGAGCAATGAAATTCCTAGGTTAAAAAATGTTTCTACACTAAAACATTTCTCAACATCACAGCTTTGGTTTACATAGAGCCTTCCTTTGTCATCAATCTATGAAAATCTTAATTAGCAGATGTGCCTAGAGGTCAAAACTGGGTACAGTCTGATACAAGAGATGCTGGATTTTTTCACATGTACAGTATATATAGCAGTATGGGCTGCAAAAGTCAATGGTACATTATTTAGGAACATGCAGTCCCTTGCCAGCCCCCACTGCACCCAGTTGGCACACATAAATTTTGGACCCACCAGGACCTGGGGAGAGCTATCAGCTACCTACGATCACTCTTTTACAAAAGGGGTTGGGGGAATAATCCTTCCTTATCTCATCAAGAAGGGAGCTCCTCTTTTAAGCTCATTTGGACAAATGTTCAGCAGTTCAGAGGTAAACAGGAGCCGACATGCACAAGGGTAACCACCACCAGTTCTGCACTAGGCTTCTGCTTATGCAATGCAGCGTAGCTATAACACAGCACAAATTTGCCTCTGAACAGTTTCAGCAAAAATAAATTTTCCAGAAAGTGGTCTTTGTTCATTTTTTTTAATGATAAACAAGCTAAACACAATATTATTATTGTGCCACAGCATTCTAGTAAATATGAAGAAAGACATATTGGTTTATTGCATTCAGAGATGCTCTTAGTCATTAGTCACTAAATTTCCTACAAATCAATGAGAAGAAAAAGTAAGCAAGAAAATAACAATTTGTAACAAAAACAATTAAGGCAGCACAGCAACAAAATAATCTACAAAATAAACGTATTTGAAAGCAGCCATTAAAAAGAAAGAAATGGAATTGCTTATGCGGTGGCAGTTGAAAACTGATGCACCAGACAGTATAGCTTTTGTGAAAAGAACTGTTCTATACTATTACAGGGATGAACTTGGACGACCCTGGAACCCTATTATCAAGCACCATGGAGGACTAATAGCACTGACCACAGCCAGGCAACATACAGCCAAGCTCTGTGCAAGTTTGTGCACTGCAGTTTGCCAAAGTCTCTTTATGCTATTTCAGCCCCTGGGCACTCAGGCAGAAGCTATTCATCTTGCTCAACTGTCCTATATTTTAGCTAAATTTCTGCAATTCTGCAATTATAGGGTTTTTTTCCACTTAGTGAAGCAGTTTTTCAAAGGGTATGTTTTGTACTTGTATTAAGCATACCGAAAAACTGGGGATATTCTACTCACATTCTTCACCTCTGCCTTGTGTAGGTGAAACACCAGTTAATACTTTAATTCTGTAAATGCTTATGCATGTGCGTAAGGATTTATGATGTGCATAAGGATCAGTACTCACCAAGGTTAAAAAAAAAAAAAAAAAATGAATTGTGGCTCTGTACTTGAGCAGCACTAATAGAAATAAATGCTACAATTGAAAGTACCCCAACACAGGTTATTCAGAATCAGGAACCACCTTAGTAAACTATTTTTTTTTATTTCTACGTTAATTTTATCTATAAAGATCTGTGCTTGAAACTGTAGTTTCTGTACAGTTCTCTGTAGTTTCTGCTACAGCCAGGCTCCTTTCTCCTACTGCTTTTACTGTGTATTCTCCTTATCCCAGTGTGAATAAGGTCCAACTTACCTATCGTGAATATAATTTTTTCCTGCTCTTTTGTCTTCAGCAGACAACTTAGACAGCAGCTTGAGGAACAAGCTGGCTTTCACTTATAGCAATATATAAAAATATTTCTGCAGTATGTAGAAATGCAATAGCTTATAATAACATAAATAGCATGAAATATTACGAGCTGATACTGTAAGCAACCCTAAAACCACTGAAGAATCTGAGTAGCTAGAGAACATTTTAAAAACAAGACATTTTTCTGGATCCTTACAACAAATTCAGTGAAAACAACTGTGCCAGACTGACACCATACTGCTTCTCTAAAAAAGACATATAAGCAAGTTCTAAGCTTTTGAACAACCTACTTTTACTTTGCTCCTACTGGGAAAAGACACATTCATAGAATCATAGAATTGCCCAGGCCGGAAGGGCCCTCCAAAGGTCATCTAGTTCGACCTCCCCGCAGTCAGCAGGGACACCCCCAACTAGACCAGGTTGCCCAGGGCCTCGTCGAGCCTCACCTTGAATATCTCCAGGGATGGGGCCTCAACCACCTCCCTGGGCAACCTGTTCCAGTGCTCCACCACCCTCACAGTGAAGAACCCCCTCCTAATCTCCAGTCTAAATCCGCGCCCCTCCAGCTTGAAGCCATTTCCCCCCGTCCTGTCACTGCAGGCCTTTCTAAACAGGTTCTCCCCAGCCTTCCTGTAGGGTCCTTTCAGGTACTGGAAGGCTGCTATTAGGTCTCCCCGGAGCCTCCTCTTCTCCAGGCTGAACAACCCCAGCTCCCTCAGCCTGTCCTCGTAGCAGAGGTGCTCCATCCCCCTGATCATCCTTGTGGCCCTCCTCTGGACCCGCTCCATCAGGTCCATGTCCTTCTTATATTGAAGGTGCTAACCCATCAGTTTCAAACTCATTGGTTCAGCGATGCCAAACTCCGCATCCCAGCAGCCACCCGAAACAATAAAACCCAGGATTCAAGATGCAAGCACTGCTGTCTACCTTACCTTGTTCAACAAAGTTTGTTGACTTGCCACCATGGGATCATACTGCATTGGATCCACGCAGCTGGGCTGTGCTTCTTGCGTGCACTGGTACATGGAGACAGCGCCCGCATAGCATGTCTGAGGGCTCAGCATAACCTGCTCGGAGTTCATCCCACCACACTCATGATTTTCAGGGACTTGATGCAAACAGCTGAGAAAATCCTCCAGGTTGGAAGAAGCAGAATAGTTCGATCTGTCAAAACCTGCGACGGGGAAATCCGCTGGGGCGAAATTCGAAAGCTGGGGCACGGGGGCTGCGGGCTGCTTGTAAGGAATAAACTCTTGCCTACAGGCGTAAGGGGAAGTGTTTGCTTCTGATTTGTAGGAGAACTCAGGCGCCGTGGTGTGCATGCCAGGGAACACAAACTGCTGGGGCTGCTGCTGCTGCTGTGAGCAGCTAAGAGGCACGCCGGTGCCAGAGCTCCAATTTGTGAACATCCCATTGACTTGCATGTGTTTCATCTTTTGACAGAGCTGCTGCTGCTGCTGTTGTTGTTGTTGCTGCTGTTGTTGCTGCTCCACAAGCTGTTTCTGGTGCTGATGAAGCTGATGTGGATCTAACTCTTGCTGTACCAAGCAACCTTCATTCTGGACCAGGGGCTGCTGCTGGTTACAGCCTGAGTATAATAAGTCAGACTTATTTAAGGAATCCTGAACATAAGTCAGGATTTCATCAGTTATGTCGATGTCCCCAATATCATCCACACCAGATAATTCAGTTTTAAAAAACTCCTCATCCTGCTGAATACACTTTAGATCCTCAAAGTCAATTCCCAGATTTTTCATGATGCTGTACAAGTCACCGGTTTTGTTCTCCAGGAAGAGCGCTGCACTGTCCTCAGGGAGGGGAAGAGTGCTGTCCTGGGAACACTCTATCAGCTCCTGTTTGAGAACGCTGTGATTTCCAGCAGGTAGGAGACTATCAGTCCAGCCACCACTCACACCACCGCCCAGCTCATCCCTGCTGTCTGCAAAGAGGTTCCGCTCAAAGGACAGTTTGTGCGGTGCCGGGGGGCAGAGGTACACAGACTCATCTTGCCTCAGCATCACACCTAGGAGGGAGTTTGGATCCACGGAATCGTTGTGCAGGGTTGTTTTGGGGCCTTTTCCCGTCGTGCTTTTATTCCTCTGCTGAGAGGGATCCAAAAGGCTCGACATAGGGAAAGACACCTCGTATAACACAGCCTCACCAGTGGCAAACATGAAGGGCAACTTCATGTTACGCTTCCGTAGATGTTCTGCCCCTTCCTCATCTCTGAAAATAAATTGTATATATATATATATATTATAGTTAAAAAAAAAAATATCACAGAATCTTCTAGGTTGGAAGGGACCTCAAAGATCATCTTGTCCAACCATCAACCTAACTGACAAAAATAGACACCCGCACAACAAACAAGAAGCATCACCATCACTAAACCATACCTCCCAGCACTACATCAACCCGTCTTTTGAACACCTCCAGGGATGGTGCCTCAACCACCTCCCTGGGCAGCCCATTCCAATGGCTGAGAACCCTTTCAGTGAAAAATTTTTTCCTAATGTCCAGCCTGAACCTCCCCTGGCGTAACTTGAGGCCATTTCCTCTCGTCCTGTTGCCTGTGACTTGGGAGAAGAGACCGACCCCCATCTCTCTACATATATATATATAGCATGATACTGCAGTACTAAACAGTTACTGTAATCTTTTTGTCCCCTGGAATTAATATCTAAAAAATGAACTATTCTATTTGTAGGCATTTTTCAAATTCCCAGCTATTCCAGCTCAACTTGGTTGAGCTAAACCGAGAGGCAGATTACGAAATAAGGAGCTTATGACTGTAATACCACCTTTACATATTACATTTGTAATTAAATCTAGATAGCATACACCAGTTTCTGTGCACTATGAGCTGAAATGAAAATAAGTGGGCTTTGTTCCATGCATTATGTTTTTCTTGGCATAGAAAGTAAATGAATACTTCAATACATCAGTATCTCTTTTTTTACAGAGATATCTCTACTCCATTTTACAGACTCCTCCACAAAAACCTGCATTATAATGCTGAATTCCATATTATGTAGAATTTAGTTCAGCACCTTAACGACTTAATTGCTTTATGTTACCTGTTGTTTCTTCTACACAACTGCAGTTGGATTTCTTAATTTTTACTAAAGGGGATGCTGAACTAAAAATAGGTTGGATAGAACAACTTGGTGCTAGTAGCACTGCTCTTATTCCTTATATGAAATTAAAACGTCTGAAGTTTTACACATACAGGACTATGCCACATCAGTACTGAAAGATCAGAATTCTTTCCAATGGTTGTTCATGAATCGAAAGACCTTTTATTTTTGGAGTTCAGAATTTAAAGGGGATATATTTAAAAATAAAGAATTCTTTTCTGAATATAAGCAAGCTCAAAAGTTTTTTGGTTTTTGATGCACACTGCTTTATGTACTGACAACTTACGTGAGAGGTCTTTGCGTGGCGATGATGTAATCCGGTCTTCCATTTTTGTAGACAAGACGAGCGTTTGCCTGTACCCAGGCCCATCGATTTTCTTTGGTTAGAAGCCTAAATACAGTCATTCCACTCTCACCTGTCTTCATCACTAGAGTTAAAGAGTGAGCATATTGTTTACCGTCCAGTGAACAAGAACAGGCATATCCAGCATGTCATGAAAATAATCCCATTTGTACGGCAATTTTACAAATCTCATGTCCTCAATCACTCATTTCTGTGTGGCACTAAAGTATTCCCAGTGAAACAGGGTGATCAGAGATCAATTTCTGTTAAAAATCTTACAAAAGATTTATCAAAAGATTTTTATCAAAAGGAAATTCTTCATTTAACTTCCTAACAGGAAAGCTATCTTTGAAACAGTCCCTTTGCCCAAAGGAAGTTATAGAAATAGCAGAAGTTGGTTTGAGCAGAGAAGGAAGTGAGAAGAGCAAGATGGGACAGAAACTAGAATATATAACCTAAAAGGGTCTAGATAGGAATATTAAATATTTCTTCATCCAGTATAACTTTTTATAGGGAAGGAAAAATCAGATGAAATGAATAGCATTTTGTTAACTACCACTTTTTTTTTTTTTTTTAGGAGTACTTCACAGCATTTTTTCAGTATGAATGTAATCCATGCTTTGATTTTTCAGTCTTTATTAGGAAATAAAGCTTACTTCGGACATGATTTTCAGCACAATAAAGCATATCAGCTGCATGAATAAACTGGTATCCTGTTCCTCTCATACACAGCTCTGCTTCGGTGTATCCCAGGACAATCTTTCCTCTGGAAAGTAAAAACAAAAAATTGCAACACCACTGATCAACCAACTCACAGAACAAACGCCAAGCAACTTAATTATGGCTAGAACATTTCAGACGTAAATGCTAACTACGCTTTGTTGCAATATCAACTGTATGTGGAAGCATAACAGTCCTAATAAAAAAATACAGTCAACAAATCCTAAAATTTTTACTAGTCCCCCAAGTTACCTTCAGTGACTAGTAACAGGTTCACAAAATTATTAGGCCATTAAAAAAAGGAGAGTGTGTCTAGAGCTTGGCTGGACTCTTAATTCCATACTTTTGGAAGAGAGAAAAGAGGCCAGAAGCTTTTCTTTTGACAAAGAGGCATCTTAATTGGGCTTCTTGCTATGTTGATGCATAGTTACGTTATGGTATCTAGTAATGGAATAGCGTTTCCAGTTCTTAGAGGGGGAAAAGAATGGTTTGGAAATGGGTAAAAGTCATGTTTTTGGAGTTAATAATATTTCTATTGTACTTTAAAACTATTTGAACTGAAGGAAAAATATGCATGTAAACCAAAAATGAAACACTTGTTCTATCAGTTCCAAAACCAAATTACATATAGATTTAAACATTAAACTCTTTTTCTTCCCTAATTCATTAGTATTCTGTCTTTTAGGGGATATTCTGTCTTTTGGGGAATTTGGGTTGGGGTTCTTTGTGGGGGGGTTTTTTGAGGGGGGGGAAGGCAGTGAGGGAGGGTGGTGGTGGTTGTTTTGCTTTATAAATGATTGAGAGTCAGAAAGCAATATGCTCTTTCAAGGAAGTGCACTATGACAATCCCATTTCAATTTTTCTCTTTCAGCAGGGCTGAAGACAAAATTCCCAACAGTTCCTAAACAATCATCAATATTGACTGAAACAGTAGGCAGCTTAATATTTCAAACACATATTTGACACCTGTCTCATCAGCAAATTATGAGAGTATTATGCAGAATAATATGCACCTACTTTGCATCACAGCCAGTAGGTGTGAAATCCAGTTTGTGTTTTGTTCTGAAGATGAAGTTTTTGGTTCGTATCTCGAGGATAGATGGTGGCTGCAGGGGAGTAGCTACTGCAAAGAGAGCGAGCTGAGGGGAGAGAGGAGCACCATCCTTCCCTTTCTTGTTTTGTCCGTGGAGAAACTTTAATCGTCCTTGAAAATTCATAGCCTTAGGATAAGGAAAAAAGTAAATGTTATACGTTGGAGATATTTAAGAGTAAGATATTTCTGTTATGATGTAAAAATATGTATTTTTTTAAGACCAATCAGATTCAGGCATTGTAACACAGCATGCACAGAAGTTAGCTAATAAGTACAAAATACAGTTCTTATATCCCTGAGCATATCACTTTGAGATATAGTAATAAACTCTCAGGAAAAAGAACTAATGGAATGGTTGTTTTGTTAAAAAAAAAAAAAAATCAAACCCAAACATGTAATAGCAAATGCCAACTGGATCTTCTCATAGTCTAATGAACGTGGCATTATACATGTATATACATATATACATTCTGTATACAATTAACATAAGATTATTTCTCTTGCATTTCTGTCAGTCATTAGTACAAAGTATGCAAATATGTACGACTGTAAAATCGTACATAATTCTATTTTTAAGAAGTCACCTAGAGGGTGATAAACTTGTATTTCCTTTTATAATCGACAATACTGACAAACAAACAAAAAATGTATTAAAAGAGCGAACACAGACTTTCCCAAGGAAAAGGAAAACTATGGTTCTGTTCATTACTATGCCTCGTGCATCTCAAGACAACCAACAGAAAATAATCTTTGTAACACTTCTATCATCTGCAAATCACACAGCACTTTACAAAGGCAGATGCTTATTCACATTTCACTGAGGAAACTGAGCCACGAGAAATGAGAGAACTTGCACCTGGTTGTAACAACATGTTGAAGGGGGCACATTCAGTGTCAGCAACTGAAACATACTGGTTCAAGCAGCTCTGACATCTATGGAGACTTATCAAATAAAGTAAGATGCTGTACATATTGTAAGGATAATGTAGATTTCCAGTTTACAAGCGTCCATGGAAGTTTTTACATAACTCCATACTCACCAGGAACCCAGATGAATTATCCAGGAGGCATCGTAACCTGCAGATGAAATTCCTTTCCATAAAGGAAGAGTTCTCCGGAGGAAGTTGGTCTGGGTTATAATAGGTTGCTGGCTGTGAAAAGCCATTATCTCCTACAGGAAAGGATTATTTATAAGGATTATTTTTAGAAGAACACCTAGCAAAGGCTATCTATAACAAATCATCTTCCGTCTCATAAACAAAGGGTTAGGTCATGACCTGAGCAACAACAATGTAAACTGGAAATATCCTCAGAACCTAATACTGATTATAATCCTAGGTGAGGTATCACTACTTCTGATGTGAGAACCTTTACAAGCTATGGTATTTAAAAACTGCAATTTCTATTTTTTTTAAGTGGTGGGGGTTTTGTTGTTTTGGTTTGAGGTTTTTTTTTTTTTGTTTGTGGTTGTTGTGTTTTGGGTTTTTTTTAATTTATTCATTATGTTTGTCAACAATCCAGATTCTGACTCAGCTGTAGAGAGCAGAGTGCTCAGCTGAGAGCACCCCCACATTTCTGCAAAATTGGCAGGATCTGCAAAAGGCACAGTAACTGAGTCAGTCAAAAACTCAGTAGATGGTATCAAATCATGAAACTGTTACTTTCCAGATAGCCAGGTGAAAGCTGTAGCAATAAATAAAAAGAAGGGAACCACCACAATAAATCAATGTGAGTATTTCTCTAATGGAGGCAAAAAACCCCTACTAAATAGTGAAAATATTTCTGGGCTGTGCTGATCAAAAAACCACCATATTTGCTTCTCCAGAGGAACCTGCAGCACTTGGGATTTTTAAAAAAAAGACCCAAAACCATGATTGACAACTAGGATAACAACCTGATGTTCTTCTGCAACTTCAGGACAAGTATTTGCTGCTAAGTGGCATTTAGAAAACAGACTTAAACATTTGGAATATAAAGTAAAAACAGAAGGTAAATCTATAAACTTCTGATAGAATACATATGTTCTGCATGAGACTACATAGAAAGAGATACCAGAGCATGGCTACTCAGAGAAAATTTAGCAAAGTGATCTTGTTTGTAATACATTCAAAAAAATTTACAAACTGGTCATTCCCAAGAATTCATACACACAGAAAATTAGGAAAAAGCAATGTAAAATGCTATTCAAAGTGTTAAATACTCTGTAATTTAAGAAGTAGTCCATACACTCCGAGAGAACTGACCAAAAGCCAGTTCAGTTTAATCTATTAATTCAAGGGACTAGAGTCAAATAAGACTGCTGACGGCTCAACCAAGAGGCCTTGCAACATAAGGCCATAGAAATCCAACAAGAATTCTGAGTAATCCAGCTTTTCAGACAAAAACAGGAGATACCTTTTTTCTTAAAACATATCTATATGATATATCTAAATACCTACTTAATGCTAGCTGAATGTATAAAAAAGGAAATGGATTAAATTAGCAGAAATGGAGAGGATCCTTATGACCACAGCTTTATCCTTATAAATCTCCATTCAGTTTAAAAATGCTCAGCCTCTAAACATTTTACACTACTTGAGGCCCAAAAATAATTAGCAGCTTTTAGTAAGCTAGGAACACAAGATCTAAACCAAACGACTTTCTGTAATCCTGCTCAGCACTTCCCGTCATTCAGTCAAATCTGATGCCAAGTCAACCTGGCATCGTACTTTTCAAACACAACCTTATGTAAATTCATATGCACTTGCTTAAGTGCTATAGAACAGCATTTCACTCTAAAGCAAACAGTAAGCCACCACATAAAAACCTGATTTCTGAGCGCCAGCAGCTGTTTGCTAAACCAAATTGAAACATTAACTAGTTCTGTAGCATGTTTTCAGCTGGATTGTGCAGATTGATCCATAGATGATATAACAATGTTGACCATTAAATGAAAAACTGAAATATCCTGAGCTGTGAGCCAAACAAGTAAATAATATTTGTTGTTTCTTTATTTCTCTAACAAATTATGGCATTTTCCCTACCATAAAATATCAAATGGGAAACTGTTAGAGTTTTAAATCAAGCTGCTTTATGAATGAGAGATTTATTTAAAAAATAATATGGACTTTTTATGGATTAAAAAAAATTTATCTATAACCAAGTAACTTAGAGTAACATACAGCTTTACCTACATATTTTAACAACTGTTATGCAAAATGGAGCATTACAGCTGTCACCATTATCACGCAGGCATACGCTTCCCATATTACTCGTAATTATCTGTACCAACACACCCCTGGACCGATGCGTAAGCACCATGTTTCTCAATATAGCAGGTCCCTTAGGCATCAGGAGGTAACACGTGACAATCTGATGCTCTAACAAGCACACTATTGGTCGTCTTAAAGGATCATCTATTTAATCTTTTATTCCTCTTCCTTTTTCACTCCCAAGAGAAGTACTACTCTGTGCGGCAGTCTGCGTGTAACAGTGACAGATGTGGAAGAGTAAAATTCTTCCACGACAGGGAAGAATATATGGAATAATTCCATATATTAACACTGTAAGGAGCTCATTCTTAGTCATGGAATGGATCTACCAGCCTGAAGAGCTTAAAGAAGCTGTCATTCCCAACTGTCTGCTGCCCTTCCTAAGCTAATACATCTGGGGGCGTGATCTGTAACCAGGAGTAGCAGATGTAAAAGAGAGATCATTACTTCAGAGAAATCACTTCCTCATTCAAACAGCGATTAAAGACAAGCTGTATAATTGAGAGCAACCACCAAAAAAAAAATTTAAAAAAAAAATAATCAAACTTCCTTGTT
Organism: Calidris pugnax; assembly: GCF_001431845.1. Classification (NCBI taxonomy): domain Eukaryota; kingdom Metazoa; phylum Chordata; class Aves; order Charadriiformes; family Scolopacidae; genus Calidris; species Calidris pugnax. The sequence goes on from NW_015090803.1 coordinate 14,379,048, forward strand.
TCTTATGTCACCAAAAGAAACGGTCCACTTCTGACTGCCCTGTTTGCAACACACCAGTGCAGGGGGATTACCTGCTTTGCTATTTACCACAGGACTACTGATTATCAACACGTGGGAGACATTCAGACACGTACGCTCCAAATTAAAGTCTACCAATTTAAAGCAAAATTAGTATTTTAATGGTGCTGTGATACGAATAGCAGTGCTTATTTAACGTGCAAAAAAACAGTAATTCCCACTGTTGGTTAAACATATCAGTAAAACTCAAGTAAGTTTAAAAGCTGCTATTTCTTCCTTTGTTCATGCAAAAGAATCTAAACTTTTTTACATACAGAAATTAAAAAAAAAGAACTAATCAGATAGGCAAACACATCAGTTGGCTGCACTCTCACCTTGCACACCTGGTCCAGAATCTGCAGGCTGGGCAGGATTTAATGCCCAGTGTAGCTGTCGTTGAAACTCAGGTCTGTCTTCTGTGTGAATCAGTTCAAACACACTCTGGTGGATAATATCAGACTACGTACAAAAAGGAAAAAGGTGGGAAATAACTAATCAGACAGGCAAACACGTCAGTTGGCTGCACTCTCACCTTGCACGCCTGGTCCGGAATCTGCAGGCTGGGCAGGATTTAATGCCCAGTGTAGCTGTCGTTGAAACTCAGGTCTGTCTTCTGTGTGAATCAGTTCTTAATGGTGCTGTGCTACGAATATTTAAAGTGCAAAAAAACAGTAATTGCCACTGTTGGTTAAACATATCAATAAAACTCAAGTAAGTTTAAAAGTTGTTATTTCTTCCTTTATTCATGCAAAATAATCTAAACTTTTTTACATACAGAAATTAAAAAAAAAATAACTAATCAGACAGGCAAACACGTCAGTTGGCTGCACTCTCACCTTGCACGCCTGGTCCGGAATCTGCAGGCTGGGCAGGATTTAATGCCCAGTGTAGCTGTCGTTGAAACTCAGGTCTGTCTTCTGTGTGAATCAGTTCAAACACACTCTGGTGGATAATATCAGACTACGTACAAAAAGGAAAAAGGTGGGAATAAGAAACTTATATATCAATATGATACAAGTTGTCTGGTTGAGAACACTGGATGTTGTATGGATACAGCAAAAGCAAGCCCAAGAAAGTTATCCACATGTGATCTGCACTATAAATTGTAAATAAAAAAATACTTGTTTTGAAATAAAGGAAGTATGAGTGAAAGAACACTAAAATTCTAAAAATACTAAAATCGCTGTTGATGCTTAGAATTCTAAGGCATATGGAGTTAATTTTGTATGAAAGGTTTCTATTAAAATAATTACCTTCCCATTGAATTACGCCTCACTCAGCATCATAAACTGGGTAACACCACAGTATAAATTTCAAACAGTTGTTCCAGTAAAGACTAATTAAGTGTGAAAATTTCCTATCTTGCCTAACTCAGCTTTGGAAATTATATTCCTGTTGTGCTTGGCCTGAGGTCCCATTTCAGCTATGTAAGCTGATAGAAAAGTATTATGGTTTCAAAGTAATCCAACCCAAAGTACCTAACTGAGATTTTTATTACACAAACGAGCAGACCCTAAATAAGAACAGCGATGCCCTCTGAAATAAAGGAAAAACTCATCAAAAATTAGAGGAAAAAAATAAACTTACTTGTTGGAATCCCAAGTAGTCTTGAATAGTAGAAGAGACGTAAAAAACCAGAGCATCGGCCGTAACAACTAATACAAAACCATTTAATGCCTGGGGAGGAAACACACCAATCTGTCAGCTTGAGGGACAAAATTCCGGGTAATTATTGTGGCTGTAAGTCTACCTATAGCCTACTCTCCCAATGAAATGTGAAGCATGCAAAAACATATCATTATCTAACAGCAGAAACAGAAGGGTTCTTCATTGCCTCTCTAGAGTATACGTGGCACAATGAAGAAAACTGCATCTAATGAAAAAAAAAAAAGTTATTTTGGAAAATTCAGGGGAGAAATCAAACCCTGTTGATGACTTTTAATTACTGGAGGAGATGAGGGACATCAGTATGAACAACGAAGCAAGTTTATCTAATATCAACCATGGCTCACAACGCTATGCACAAACGGGAGCCGCGTCACAAGCCCATTCCCCAAATCTGCTCTATTCATAGCACAGACAGGCCTAAGTGGACAGGAAATCAAGCCATCAAGATCCCCTATATGGTCCAAGAAAACATTTTATGGCTTACTTAAAATAGAAGACCTCTGCACAAGCGGGCTGTTGCAAGTAAACAATGTTTTTGAAGAGATTTCCCCCTTCGCGAAGCAGCAGACTAAGCGGCTCCTCACTCAAAGTCACGCAAAGGGCATTTATCTGAACTCCCAATCAATACGGTTCATGGCAATTGTTGTGATAGCAAACAGTACATTTGTGACTTGGCAGCTCATCTGAAAGGTGCTGATTTACTTCTATGGATTTCAGTCAAGATTTAACAAAAGGCTGTCTCGAGGGACCGGATTAAGTATATTGTGCCACTTAATTTCCTCAGCTGCATTCAAAGTCAAACTTGGCCAGCACACTCAAAAAACATTTTTAAAAACTCTTTATTATGCGAAGTTATTGTAACATAGAAAATATAAAGTAAGTGAAGGAATCCTATATCTTACTGTAACAACATAATAATGTATTTTTACTATAAGCAAGCATTATTCTTCCATAAACATGAACTCCCACGGCCCCACACTACCGTAACCACCATAGCTGCTTTTCCATATTTTGCAGAGATAGGGTTTTATTATTTCTTTTCTTTTACTAATACAGTCTAATTAAGTCAAGTTAAATATCCAGTTCAATGGCTGGTTTTTAAATGTTGTGAACCACTCCTACTTAATGTGGAGACATTTCTTAATCTCTTCTCATAAACAGCTGAGAGCTCATAAAAACTCCTTATATAAGTTTCGTGAACTTTACCTGAATACAGTACAAGCTAAAAAAAATTAAATTAATTATAACGTGAAACTAGATAGCATAGACAACCTGAGAAATCTTAAGTAGTTACACAGAATCCTTGGGTTTGATCAAGTTCACAGTAATGCCAAGGGAGCAGAATGCCGCAATGGCAGGTTCTGATGTCCTCTGCTGACCTACTCTGCAGGGCATCTCACCTTAAGTGGCTGATATAAAAAGCCTGCAAACTGCATAGAACCTAATTCTGGCCCACGTGTTAAAATTGGTTATTCTGCTCTGTTTCATACAAAGCTACAGCTCTTGTACCCGGAATTCAATCGCATTTTACAGCGGCTCTGGTACACAGTCCATCTTGAAACAGGATTGTTACTGCAGAAATCAGATGCTTTCTGTGAGCCAATTATTCTGTAAAATGCAAGTTTTTTGCCCAAAAATCTAATGCAGCAAATTACTGGAATTTCCTTAAAACATGCAGGTACCCAGGATATACCAATAAATTGGAGATCAGTTCTGATGGAGGTTTTGGCAAAATGCAATCCTAAAATAATTATCTTTAAAGGATTTATGAAATTTCTTTGTGAGTTTATTCTTCTGGAGCATTGGAAACAATGTGATTCTAAAAAAAAAAAATACTCTCGATATTCCAAATACAAGGGCAATTACAAAACTGTTCATTACTGGTGAGAATTAAAAAGATGTCTCAAAAATTTCTTAGAGGTTGTCATTTGACTTGCACTTCTTATGATAAACTTGCTTAGACTGTAATAGATTATGTATCTAAAATAAGAGTTTGATATAATTTAAATAAATTTGAAGATGTAGCTTAATTTTAATGAAAGCACATCTATGTATTTGATATTTACTTCCACGATATATTGAATTGGTAAGACAGTTTCTATATTGGAAATTAAAGACAATTTTCTGTTTGTTAGGAAACAAGAAAAAACATCTGATGAACAGAATTGTAGACAATTAGTCACCAAATTTACAGTCGATGACTAACCTAACTAACCTTTAGGAGAATTGTTTCTATAGATTAATATCTTTCCTAACAATAGATGCAAAAAGATGGGGAAAAAACAGCTCTAAGAAATGACTCAGAGTAAAGAGGACCCTGGAGTTTAATTTCTCTTTTTGGTGGAAGAGCTATATAATATTAACCTAAAGAAAATAAGGAAAGAATTTGACAGTAGGAAAACCTCCCGTTTCAATCTCATCAGTGAATAACTGGTATATTGAATATGATATTTTTTTTTAAAATGTAAATCTTTGTATAATACATCCACTGCAACACATACCTGCAGTAAGAGTTCACCTTCCAGGATCTGCATCCCTTCTCCACATTTTGCTGTTCTACAGTTTTCCTGAATGCCATTTCTTTCTGGTCTTGTAGAGTTGGAAGATTTTAATGCAACTAGAAAAAAAAAGAAAAAAGTTGAGAGAATTTTGAAAGGCTCACTAGACATTTATCTGCTGATGTGCTATTTTGTATAAGAAAAAAAGATTATATTTTTAGAAGACTTATAAAGTCAATCTAATGAAAGATTTCCGTTTCATTGTCAGACTTTTTCCTTACCTTTAGGGATACCCCCAAATTTGTCATCCATCTCCTTTCTAAATTATAATAGTTTCATGACAGAGTCAGTATTATTGAAATCAATGCAAACCTCATTATTTTATTCCCTTTTTTCCCCCCTGCTTTTTACTATAAGGCTCTCTTTGAGTTTGTCACTCTTGTTAATAAAGGACATTTTTGTTTTTCTGTAACAACCTCCTACATGATAAAAACTCTGCCTTACGGTATGACAACACTTACACTTATTCTTATCACATCTAATTTCAGACATCAAACTATGCTAATCTCAGATATAAACATGCTCTAGACCTAAAAGAGGGAAAGACACAGGAACCCTAAATGCATATTACACAATAAAGAAAAGTAAAGAAAGGTATTGCAAACAAAAAGGTTTTTTATTTCCCCTGCCATAGCTAAATTTTAACCATTTAAACAATTAAGCATACTTTCCAATTTCAGGTAAAATACTATAACCAGGAACGACCATTATTGACAAATAAATCCAATTGAAAGAAAAAAAAATTACTCGGTGAATACAGGATGAAGAATCAGACCAAATTGCTACAAAGTACCTGAAAAACATACTATCTTCCATCTCTGCACTGTGCCTTCTAATAAACAGGATGCTGTCACATAATACTAGATAAGACTGTCCATAACTCGGAATTTATCTACTTTCAACATAGCTCTAAAACCAAAAAAAAAGTCTCCAAACCTCAAATGAGTCTGAGTGGGTCCGTAGTGTCTAAACAGCTTAAAATTACTAGAGTGATTGTGCCTTAGAACCTTTACCATATAAACTAAACACCAACCCCCAAACCTCCTAAACCCAAATTTTCTAAACCGCAAAGCAAGAGAAATTTATAGAAGCAACTGCACTTCTGCAAAATAACAACAGTTTCTCTCATAACAATGAGATATTCACCCTAAATTCCAAATGATTTTTCTACCTGCTGAAAGCCTTCATTTTTCAGCTGCTCAGAACTTTAGTCAAGAATCCTAAAGAACTCCTGCTCGCTCACTTTTCAGCTATCTTAAATGATATTTTACACTAAGTATATTAACTGAAAGATAAATTATGCCTTTCAGGTTTTTTTAAGCCATCACTGCAGCTAACAACTTTCAAGCCAGACAGTTTTCATTAAAATATCCCTCAAAGGCACCGCAGAGGAAAAACACATTCTAAAAAGACATTAACTGATTAATCAGCCAGGAATTTATCTGAGTGTTTGCTTTGAAATGAAAACCTTAATGCTCTTCTTCCTACCAGATAACCAAAAAGTCCTCTAATAGGCCACACAGAGTTGCAATTGCAAATTCATTTTAAATTCAAGTGAGTGGAAGATGTAGCAATGTTTGGTGTTTTTTTTTTCCTTAAGCATTATTTTTAAAAGGATATCTAGAACATTCACTAAAAACCCCTCAAGTCCACTGAGAGTGGAAAAAAATTATTATCCTTTTAATTTATACTTTATGGTTATTGAGAAAGCCCATATTGGGCTTTGGAAGTTGCAAGTAACGATACCTAATCACACATGCCATTCTGAAAAATATCATATACAAATACACACAGATGGGTTGTTTTTTTTCTTTTATAATGTGCAAATGCTAAACGAGGGGGAGGAATTACAGGTGCTTGAGTAGTGAATGATGTTCTGCACTACATCTATCAATCACCAGAGCTCTGGAGCTCAGACAGCCCACGCGCTGGTAAGGCTATATGCCTCCTCACTTTCAAAGCTGTGCAATCAATACAGGTGAAAGTACATATTTTCCTAAATTGGAACGTACGCCTTTGCAGAAATCACAACGTGAATGAAATCAAGTTGCTGTAAACTGAGACGGAAAATTGCTGAGTTAAAAGCAAAAAGGAAGACACAGTGGAAATTACAGCTTTATGTGTTATGGGATGTGTACCACTCCTGGGAAGAAAAAAAAAAAAAAAAACCTAAAAAAAACCACAACAGAAATTTACCTTGTTCTGACAGATAAATCACAGGCTGCTAGTGCCTGCTTCAAGCCACCCAGTCTCTGGACCTTCACCCCCAAGACCCATCAGCAGGGTGAAGAGATGATGTTACAGGGGACTTCACATTCTGAGGCTTTGGAGAGTCATCACTAACTGACAGCTCTAACACACCCACATGCTTTTAAAGACTAAGTTGGAAAAAGGTTAACTGTTCCAGCCACAGAAAGGAAAATTTTTATCATCCCTCTTCTCAATTAATAAAGGGGCATCAAAACTGAAGTGCAGATGTTGCTTTGGTAGGTGTGGTTTTTCCTTGATTTCATAAAAGCTAAATTGCATTTATTAAGTAAAAGCCAAGTTTTGTTCAGATGGTCCTGAAAAGACCAATTTCACAAAAATCAAGTTGGCTAGAAGCACATAAAAATTGCTACAACAAAATTGGTTTGTTGTTAGGTGGAAGTGAGAAAAATATAAATAATACCGCAGGAAATAAAAAAACCACCAGGAAAGATGACCAAATATTTCTATTTAATACTTCTGAGAATAACATGGGAGATATTCACATTTCCCAATGACAGTCCTTTCAGCCCAACAGAGCTAAACAGAAGTGACTGAATATGGATACTTTAGATCAACAAGACTTGATAAATTTTATTCAAGATTTTAAAATCACTTGTTGAATTTCCTCCTGGGGAGACAAGACAATGGAATGGATGATACAGAACTCTGAATAAGAAATATTTAGACAAAGGTAGCATTAAAAAAAAATAAATCAGTATTCAAACTAAGTATAAACTTTTATTAAAGAAATTATAAATGTAACTCGTAAAGTTTACAATGTTAATGTAATTAAGCTATGGTAATTACCAGCCCTCTGTGATTAAATTTTTTTATCAATACTCTTCATGCAAACATTAAGAAAAAAAAAAAAAGCTGGTAAAATTTTAGGTTGACACAAATACACTGGGATTAACGAAGAGAGCCAACACAGGTCCCTGACACCAAGCGACCCTGGCTGCAAACTCTCAAGGTGTGGTTTAATACAGTCAAACTGGAGGTTACCAGATCCCAACAACAACTGGCCTGAGAGTATGGGAGGGACACCGTGTGAAGCAGTGATTCTGAAAAGAGTTAGTCACAGCACACAACGCTGTGGCCTCAGAAATACCAGCTAGAGACACAGCAACAAAGAATAAGGAAAACTAAACCTGAAGAGGGTAACTCATCCAAAGGTAATACTACAGTGAACATCGCCCAGCTGAAACTGAGCCACATCTTCTGCTACTTCTCATAGTCTATGGCACTCACGTAGTCAGTCGAAATAATCACAGTAGTTCACTGCTTTATAATCTTTGAATCACTGAATTAAGTACAACACATCAGCCTATCCCTTCTTAATTTTCTAACCACAGGAAATTAAAACATGAATACTCCTATAGAGTCAATAGAAAAAAAATCTCTTTATGTACTCTAAAAGACATGAAAGGCACAAATTATTTCTCAGAATTTCCCATGAATAACATTAAAGAAAAAAAAAAACAAACCTGATTATACCAGTAGGAAAAGAAAAAAAAAGAAAGATTTTCTGCTACGCAATTTTATCAAGAAGGCTAGATTGTAAGCACATGCTTTCCAAGTAGGTTAATGATTGTCACTTAATCCTATGTCCAGCAACAAGCATCATTTCCACTGATGGGAAGTCCAGACTTTCCTGATTTGAAGTAAAAGCTGGATCCCAAAGACCACAAAACTAGACAGTGACCTTTAATAGGTTTTTTTAAACACAGAACAACATTATAGTTTCTGGTACATTTGTTTGTTTCACAATTGTAAAACACTTCAGCACCCAAACTAGCAAATGAAAAAGATTACTTTTTACATCATATCTACAAAGAGAAACTAACTAACAATGTTAACATCAGTGTTTACCAGCTCCTTATCTCTGGTTCTGTTACATTCAGGTGGTGAGATATTTATACAAAGATGTAGTATACTTCATTAAATTAACAATATATCTGGGGAAAAAAAATAATCTGACATACAACTACTTCTTCAGGTCTGGAAAAGAATTCAAGCAACTGAGTTCTAAGTACTGCCAAAAGCCATCTTTCATTTTAAACACATGTAAGTGTTTTCAATGAAAAATTATTTTCAATACCTAAAGAGAGCAGGTATTAAGCAGTCTCCCTTCTTCCCAGGGAATAACATTCAGTATGAGAAAGTGCTTTGGGATATATCCCAACCTGCACGTGTTACAAGCAGCGTGCAAAATCAACTGATAATACATGACAGATGAATTTCATGAACTATTTGTTGATGATTTGTTGATATGATACTCAGGAATTACTCTTTGTTACGATGCAAAAAATCAGTGCAGTTTGCAGCTGCTGGAGTTGTAGGAATAACAACACATCAAGGTTGTTATTGGCTGTTATTGTTGTTGGCCTGTTAAAATGTATTCCCCTCAACATTAGACATATCACTTTTACGTTTCATGGAAGAAAACTCTCAAATTCTTCCTCTCTTCAAACCAGGTCCCTGAACCAGGACACACTTAACATCAACTGTGACTACTCAGTGTATCCAGCTGGAAACAAAACCTTCAAGTCCTTCTCCTGCTAGCTGTGAGCAGTGATCAAATTAACAGATTTTATGTAATGCAATAATCTTCACCCCTAACAACAGAAGCATAGCAAAGAATAGGAGGAAAATTGGTTGGTCTATCCACCAACTCATTTCATGTCCATGCTGTCCCTCCAAGAGAGGCCCTTGACCGAGGTGACAAAGGCCTCTCACCTTTCCAACCCTTGATCTCCAGGGTTTCTATTGGGTAGGTATGCTCCCCCCAGCTGCAACCCAAAACAACTGGTGTCCTCCTCCTTCTGGGCTGTCACTTCTGTCCTCGGCAACAACCTTTGCCATCGTTTCCTGACTTGAGAGTCCCATCTCCACCATTTCATCTGCTTCATCTTGCAAAATCAATGACCATGCAGTCACCTGTAGCTACCAGAGCACCTTCAGCAAGAGTCCTGTAACCTGTGACTTCTTACTCTGTTTACCAGAAGTTACAACACCAGAATACCGTAAAATTGTCACAGAGCAAGTGCAAATACACTCTACTGCCATGCTTGAGAGGACACTACTGGTACTAATTGTTGCAAAGTTAATAAAGTAACCGGAGATGCAGAGAATTCAGCATAAGGTATGTGTCAACAACTATCCAGCCAACTTTCTGATGGATGTTCATACAGAAGCCTGATTTAACACACAAATACTAGTCTACTTCTACTTTACGAAAATAATATTGGCAGTTAAACTGTTTAAAGTAAGATAGAGGCAATAAAAACCAGTTGTGGTTCCCCTTTCCATGAAAGAAGTGACTGTAAGGTCCCAGACACCTACAATATTTGGACAAATATTCAAAATTAACATCAGTAAAAATTAAATCTAATACAAATGCCTTTAACTTGCATGTGACTACTGTCTTAAGGAATATTCAGTTGTCTGGCCATAGAAAGAGATAAGAACCCCCCCAGTAGTGTATATCAGGACACCGGCAATACTCAACTCAGCCAAACCAAGTTCTATTAGACTGTTTTCCTCGAACGTAGAAACTACTTAATTTGGAAAAAAAAAGTGCATTTTGCACAGCATCTGAAAGAACAAAATAAACAAGCAAAAATAAATAAAGGTACTTTTTTCTGTGTTGAGTGAATAAAGAAGTTTTTCTAACATAAATGAAGGAAATACAGCAGATTTGCTGGTGCTCAGCTGTGGAGGATGGAAAGATCATTCTCAACTGAAACCCGAGCATCCACACACCAAATGTCTCTTATCGTTATTGAAGAGGTGAAGAAACATATGACTAAACAGACTTCCCGTCTCAAAATTTGCCTAAACCAGACACGTGTTACACAGTGCTGAATACAAACTGATTCAGTGATTGCTGGCTGAAAAGCTTCATGGAAACCCTTAGAATCTCTTCTCTTTCCTACCTTTTCTTCCCCAAAGAAAAAGCATAGCAGAAAGTTTTTGAGGGGCCAGGGTAGCTCACCAAGGAGAAAGGAAAAATCAAGATGTCAAATTTTAACTGGGCCTTTAAAAAATCATATTGAGAGGCAAAAAATTACTGAAATCAGGCTGGAGACAGTTTTTACTTTTAGGTGAATGACCTGTTCAAGCCTACAGCTGTACTGAAGTAACACTTGCCCAATATCACAAGTGTATCGTTAGCACATCAGTGATGTAGTTCTGGAATTTAATCGTAAAGAGCTTCCCAGAACTGCTTTCTATCAAATTTTTGGCCAAACAGGTCAAAGTTTGCAGTCAGAGCCAATTTTGACTGTTTCATAACCTTTTCAGTAGAATTACAAATTCAACTACTCTGCTCCAAATTACTTTAAAAAACAACCATTCTCATGAGGGGAGGTGATTTTACTTGATTCAGCAAGAAAAGCTAACCTCTAACATGAAGATCACCAGCCAAAACAAGACAATGAGGGCACTACTGAGAAAACAGAGTTTAATATTAAACTCTTGCCTAAATCATTAACATACACTAAACTGTTTATACTGGTGAAAGATCCATTTTAAGCTGGAGAAAATATTATATACATCCATGTATATGCAACCTTAGCTATCTCCATTACTGGAGATTATATAAAACATTTTGCACCTGCTATCTCCGAGACTGTAAAGTGAAAAATGTTTATGAAAGTTAAGTAAAGCAAAGAAAAAAAATCCAATTACTGGTTTTTTTAGAAAGATAAAACACACACTGATTACGTATTTTGTAAGTAGGCACTCTTGTACTAGATAGCATAAGCTGTACATTTAATTAATAAAACTTGCTTAGGATTGCTCTGTACTTAAGAGGTACAAGAGAAAATAAATACAATTCAGCATTACTGTAACTGTATCCCTGAAGTTTTAGTTATGTTACACAAAGAGGTACGACAGACTTCTGTGTAGGCTGCATGTACAAGTGAAACATGGTACATATGGGGGAAAAAAAGTTTTCACCGTATTTTGCATACTTAGGTTTTACATTTCCTATCCCTTTATTTATGAACTCTGAATAATTTTCAAGATATTGTTTATATTGTTTATTGATACCCTACTAACAGGTGAGCAAGTATTTGAAACAAAGTACTAAAAAAAAAGAAAAAGCAATGTATGGTAGACAATTTCTCTCTGTTTACACAAATTTGTGTAAGTCATTTATAATTATTCCATCAATTTAGCAAAATTCTGACATTTATTTTGTCAGCTGGCTCTTGCTCTTCTGCACTCGGTTTCCACATGATCAGATTTTTGACACATCCTTGCTTTAACGCTGACAAGATTTTAATATTGAAGAGTTTCACATTTTCATCTTCTAATTTCATTACCTTGGCCTCCAATTATTGTGCCATCTATCAACAATTAAATCTCAAAGTTGGGATCTTTTTATTTCCCACATATCTGAAGAGGAAACAACTTAAGGGCAGTCTTAGTCACAAGCTGTATTACAGTTTACAGCTTGTAAGTTACAGTAAACGGTGGATCGATGGTTGTGTAACAACATGTATTTTCCATTAGTATTAAAACACCAAGATAACACGTTAATAAAAATGTAAAAAAACCACATGACTCTTCTGACACAGCCCTAACCAATATATACAGAAAACAATTTACAGAACTAGTGATGGAATTTGAATAATCAGATTTTGTAAACTTAAAATGAGGGTGAAATTATATATTTGGAGTAAGTAGGATACTTTTTTCCTCTTAAGCATGTGAATGACTGAATCTACCAAATTATCACAATACTAAAATTGAGTTAAAAAAATATGTTTTACTATCAAAGCAGAAAAATACCAATAAAATATATGCAGCAGCTGCCTATATTTTGATGTTTCCATCACAAAAGCCAAAAAGAGGTTAAAAAAAAAATAGCAGCAACCAACCTTTGGCCTCTGAGGACATGGTGCTTTGATTCACGACCATATTTTCAGCTAATGTTGAGACATAAACATTCCTACATATGTAGGAAAAGCAAGTGAAAGAACCTGCAAGGCATGGGAGACAGGCATTTCTTCATTTGGCCTCAAAGAAATTATTTATGGTCCAAGAGAGAGGAAATGCTGTGAAGCAGCTATCACAAGAGGATAAACCATACCTCCATGAATACTTTCAAAGAATTACTAGTAGGTTATGGCTGGTTATTTCCAAGAACAAGTTTTAATGAGGGAGACGGGGGGGAAAAATGTCTCAGAAAAATTATTTCCATTAATTATAAAAGGAAAAGAGAACAAGGGTAAAAAGTGGTCAGGTTCTGGGAACATCCTGTGCTTTTGCGAGTCAATAACTTAACTGCTGTACAGACACAAATCACTTACCAATGTGTACAAAGCTCTGGAAATAGACAATTTCCAGGTGTGCATCTCATTTGCAAAGTGGATTTTGTGCAAGTGACTCAAAGCAGAGCCCACTCATTGCACAGACCTGCACTGAGCACGGTGCAAGTTCTGCACATGTGCTTTCCTCAATTTCCAGTCACCCACTGCTTTCTAGTTTAACCCAAATTCAAACCAAGTAAAAGGCAAAATCAGCAGGGATGCAATCAGACACAGCACAGAGAGCACAAGTCCACCCAGCTATGAGGATGCTCAAGTGTACAAGAAATTTTCTTTAAGGGAGGAAGAAATGTAGGCTTTGCCCCAAAATGCTTTGGCTAGAGAGAAAACAGAAAAAAAGATAAATTTTCATCTCCCGAAGGGGATGGTTCTAAGTGTTAAAAGTGCCTGAATGCAAAAAGGTTTCAAGAGAAACCACCAGGAACCTTTAGGGGTTGCCACAAAAGCAACTACTAAAATAAAGCTGCATCTGTTTGCTCGACTAAAAGGAACCATTTACACTATTGGTATAAACAAGATAAAGAACTCCCAATGTTAAAATTCTATTAAGAACTGTCCTTGAAGGTTTCATAGACCACAGATGAAAACACAGTTATAAACCAAAAATAAACCAGTAAATATTTTGTCAGGATTGAAGTGAAATTACTCAAGGTACAGCTCCAGAACTTCCCAAGGGCCCACTGTACGTACATTTCAGACATATCTTTATACATATTTTACACTCAACAACAGAAAAGCTCAGAAGTGGTACACATTACTTCAGCTACTGCAGGAGTCTAAAATAGTCTCCTAACTGAAATCAAGATATAACCAATAAACATGAGGAATAAAAACTGTACACAACATTTTTCTCAATGCCAAGTAACATGGCTTTTGGATGTGCGATATTTCACATTCATCAAAGAAAACCCACCTAATTTTAAGATGACCTTGAGCTTCACCCATGATATAAAAAAGATCCAAAAATATTATTTTCCATTCATCTCTGATCAAATACTATGCTTAAATAATTTAACTCAAGAGGTATTTTTGGCATAAGGAAGTCTGTTGTTTGCCCTTTCAAAACTGACATGTCTGTGAGCTCAGACCAGTGCTTCTTGGTTTCCAGGTCTATGGCAAGGATACATTTCCAATGTTCAGAGTTATAAATCATTAGATGGACAAAAACTTGGCAGAATTATCACCTTTTTTTCTATCTGAACTTCAATCAAATTTCACTGGCCAAGACTCAAAGGGAGCCGCGAATTTCCCAGAAATTACATTTCTGGATCACAAGATTATTTATGAGAGAGTAAATGAGTTTACTGTTCTACTGCAAAATAAATATATATTTTTTTTAATTAATATTTCTGCTTGGTAAAATTTACTAACACCATCAACAAGCAAAACCAGAAAAAAGCTTTCAAAATCCTTCTGTGCAGTTTTTGTCGATAAAGCACTTTATCCTGGAATACTGTAACATAATATTTTCATTTCCCTTCCTTCAGTCTGGTTCTGATATGCTGTACATTAACACAGTATGTATTTGAATATGTGTCTTCTATAGAAGAAGATTTTTAAGTTCATCATTTTTGTCATTCAAATAATTAAATGGTATATCTGTAAAAAACATTTCATACAACATCAGCAACTTTCAAAAGTGTCTTAAAGTGACCCAAAGGTGAACCAACAAGTCAGTCATTTCCTTGATGTTTTACGGCATGTAAAGCTATGTGTTTACTGAACTGCAATTTCAATCATAAAACTCATTTATAATAAAACCAGGAGGTATATTTTGATAGTGTGTTGTACTGACAATCCGTTGTTCTTTTAAGTGTGTACCTACATGGGTAAATACTAAACAGGAGGAAGAGGGAAACCATTAAGACTTTCTTTCTGGCACCTGGAATATGAGAAAGCCTCTATGAAAAAGCTCCGGCTCTGCCTGGTATTATTTTTATACCAGCAAAAAGCCTCTTAGAAGAAGTGAACCTTAACCTCCCTCTCCTACGGAAAGCTGAACAGGCAACAGCAGGTAACCAGGGCGGGAATTAGATCTTACCTAATGAGTTTATTTGTGATGGGTTAAACATACAGCAACTTCCTGAGACGGAATTCAGACAAGACACTGGGTTTCCACCGTGATTTGGGAGAATCACCACAAACTTCATGGTTAAATATCCTAAAAGGATGACATTTTAACAGCAAGACTCTCCAAAAGCCATAGCTGTCTCTCCCCACAGCTTGAGTCATGGCAGCATTTTAAGTCAGTAGAACTACTGTCTAAAAATGAGACAGGCCATAACCGCAACCGCGTCTGTGCCTTGGTATATTTTTCACATGGTAACAGACGTTGTCACACTTTTCAGGTAAATACAGGATTTTATGTATGTGCTACACCACAGCATACACATGGGGCAAGGTGTGTGTGGTGGGCAGGCGAGAAAGAGAAAGCCAGAGAGGCTGAAGACCAGGAGGAAGTTATCAAATGCACGTCTAAAAGTTGAGAGGATGGATGGTTTTGTGGTTCCAACACTGTCTTCCTGTGCGATGTGGTGGAAATCATACAGGCACCCCCATAGACTTCATTTCCTTAACTATGAAACCAGAATAAGAGCACTTCTACTCCAGCAGTACTGCAAGGACAGAAGCAGTAAAGATTTAGAAGTTCAAATCCTCTAACTGGGAGAGATTCTAGTGCCTCATGTGAAAAACATAATAGATAATATGTTATTGAAAGCTTATGATTGCACAGTATTTCAATATCATCTTTCCTGACAACTTTAGTTTGTTATACTGAACTGTAAAGGTTATGAATTAAAGACCTATGAAAGGTTATAGTCTAAATATAACAAACAAGGTAAAAAATTCAATGGCTTTCTACATAGAGAGCAGAAAAAGGGAAAAAAAAAAAAGAAAGCTTGGACTGGATTTCACTCCAGGCACTTTAACTGAGGCCTCTGCTTTGGAGGGTCACACAGGACAGCGTCTGAGGCTCGGATCAAAGCAGAATTAGCAGCAGCAAGCATTATACAACTTAAGTTGCTAAGGGTTAGACTGTGATGCAAAGGGAAACTCCATTTTATTCATTACACCCCTAAGGAGAAGGGAAAGAGAAAGGCAGGCAAGGCTGTGAAGAAAAGGAACTGGAGCAAACAGGCTAAACTCTGGAAGAAGAGGACTCAAGGTGAACAGGAACCTCTGGCTCCTGTCATCTGCTCTCTCCCACAGTGCTGTATTTCAGAGGGCCCATGTGAGTCCACCCACCAGTGAACCTGTGAACGTGCCCATCTTCAGACAGAAGGGGTCAGATAAAGCCACAGACAAACCACAGGTGTAAGTTTTGCAAAGCTTACTCCATCAATTCTAGCACCAGATGATTTGATACTAAAAAATTAAAACATCCTCTAGATACATGACACTGAGTGTTAACACACACTTCCTACCGGACGATTCATTTACCAGCCTTTCGGAAAAGTAACTGCTCAATGGAGTGGAAGGTGTACGAAGACAGCACAGTAAAGACAAAGCCAAAGGCTAGTTTGATTAGTGTGTTGCCTGGCACATCTACCAGTCCTCACAGACACAACCTTTTTTTTTTCGTCTTAAATATTTTAACATATTTTATGCTTTTAAGATTCAAAATTTAATTTAGAAGTTTACATACAATTTAAATAATCATTCCATTTGAGGCTCTATTCCAAATTATTCTAAACACAGACATGATACATCCATTTCAGAGCACAAGATTTTCAGTACACCAAAACCTATTTTCAATACTTGCCTTCTATTGTTAATAAACTGCCTCAGAAATCAAGACAGATACGCCGATATTCATTAAGCATCACCACTTAATTGACCCACTGATACACGTAAATAAAGCAAGCTCCTGCCTTGAGAAGATTGCCCTGGAGGATAACCACACAAAACCAAAAGATGAGCGATAGTATCTCAGACCCCTAATACAAGATTTCAGTTTCTTCTTGCAGTTTCACTCTTTAGAAGAGCTACGTGACTTGTGTGGACTTGCAGAGGTTTTTTGGCTGGGGGGGAGAGGTTAAGGGATTTTGAGGGTTTGGATTTTTCTGTTTGTTTTCTGTTTGCATTGTGGGGGGTTTTGGTTTGTTTTCAGACTATTTCGACATACAACTCACTGGGAGAATCCTACAGCACAAGGGACCTTTCTAGACTTGTGACACTACCTGGCCATGGAGCTGGTGAGGTAACCCAGGATGAGTTGTTGCAGTATCATGTATCTCTGGAGTTGACAAATCTATGCCACAACTATTTCGACATACAACTCACTGTGAGAATCTGACAGCACAAGGGACCTTTCTAGAGTTGTGACACTACCTGGCCATGGAGCTGGTAATGTACCCAGGATGAGTTGTTGCAGTATCTTGTATCTCTGGAGTTGACAAATCTATGCCACCATTTAAAAGGTATTTCCATCCATTTCTGCATAACTTCGTTCCACAGTTTTACAGAAACTACGAGACTTTGCTAGATGCACAGAAAGAATGGCCCATTTCACTGACTCTTCACACACATTCCTTTCTTGTTTGGGAATTCCCTATATTCTTATTTCTAAAGAAACTTTGACATTTGAAAGGCTGAACGTAAGTAATTACCATTTCCTCTCAAAATACTTTCTGAATCATATTCAACTTTCAATGCAGCTGAAATGCCATTAGAAAGTAAGCTGGAAGGTACAATGTCTTAAAGGAGCCAAAGCAACATTTCCAGTCAGTAACTGCTGTAAGAATTTAAGACTTGAGAGGAGCCACATCACCGCAGTAAATATCAAGCTAAACCTTAAGAATACTTAGTCCCTCCTCTTTTTTTTTTTTCCCTGAATTTCTGGTAAGGCTTATTTTGCTACTAGAGACCTTCAAATCTCCAGTGCACATTTCATCACATCCAGCTTATTCTTATGTCCTCCTGTGACAACATCACCCTACTTGGTATATTCATAGACAACAATCATAACCCCTAGCCTTCATTTTGTCACACTAAACACAGCGAACTCAAGAGTCATTTCCTGTAATAATATACACTCTAAAAAGAGTCATTTCCTGTAATAATATACACTCTCTGGGCCTTCTCTGCATCTGTTCCAATTATATTCATAAGACCCTAGCTTGATTCTTACAAACTGAATGACATCTTTCTCTCAGATCTTCTACAGAATCTCAGTTGTTTTAAACGGAGTTTGATAAATGGAGTAACCATGTGTCATGGGAACAGACCATCCAACACTGTCTCCAAGACTGCTTGAGGAGACTCCACCAAAGGCTTCAGAAGGAAGAAACAAAATACAAGTAGTCGCACTTAATGACCAGTCTTCCCCATCGCTGTATTTAAGTCCCACAACAGCCGAAACAAAAACAACTACAAGTTTACAAAAATACTTTTCATTGTTATTTATTAACTGTAGCTACTGAAGTGAAAAACATTCTTAACATTTTAGTAGGTGGTTTGAACAGTTACTGTCTGGCTCCCAGACTTCTGAAAACAGTTACATCATAGGAAATATTGTTTTAACATGGACAATTGTAATAGAGACTGATATGGCTGCAGGCCAGAGTACTCTACAACTCCAGTAAGCCAGATCCATATAAAGGATTTGATTCGTGAGATTTGGGGTTTTATACCCAAGATATTATTTAGAAACCTCACAATCTAAATACCATGCATCCTTCAGTGTCCTACATTTCACGGTAAGCCTCACCACGTAAAGCTGCCATATCGCCCTCTGAATGAGAAAGAATAGCTTGGTACCCACTTCACCCTGACTCCAAGCATGGTCCAGACACTAAGTGTTCTCCTGACTCTCCCCCAGATGGCATAAATCCAGGTTTTTTGACAGCTGGTAGCCCCTGATTCTTTTATATGTCTGGAGAAAGTTACACAGCCCTTTTTCAGTGTATGGATACAGTATCAGGATATGCTAAACTCAGGTTTCATTCCCCCTCTGCATTCACCCTCAGTGGTTCCCACTGCAGTAGAATTAAGACTTAAAGCTGAGGGTACAGGTAACACCTACTCTTTCTGTTGAAAATTTTCTATCATACAGAAAAGAATAAAAAAGTTTCCCAAAGCCTGGAAGTTAAAAATCTGGAAGCTGGCTCCCAGCTGGGGCACTGACCGCAAAGGCCAAGTTCAGTCCCTGGTCCAGTCCCCGCTGAAAGGGCCATTCCACTCTCATGGGATGGATGCTTCATGGGAAACACGTAATCTAGTCCAGAAAACTCAGTTTTGAAAGGACTTGATCTAAAATAAGTTAATTAAGAGAAATCAGAAGTCATTTAACAGGGAGCATACTGAATTAATCTTGACAGGGCATTTCTTACAATGTAAAAAGTGTTTTCTTACAGATAGGGCTACACGGGTAAGGACATTTGCCCACAGAGGGGACAACGCAATAGAGAATTAGCATTAACGGATTTTGGCCTCTGCACAGAAAAGAAAAAACAGAAACAAGCTTAGAGCCAAAGTTTGATGGCAGCTTTATTTATAATGAATGTAATAACGTGCATACATTTGCTTGTAGAACACCTGCATGATATTAAACTTGTTTTTACAGTTACATAGATTGTTCAGGTTCTTACCAAGATAAATTTACTTTGGTTTCTTTGCTTTAAAATCTCAGTTAGAAGTTTGTGCCATGCCTTTATCAAGTATATTCAGATTCATATTAGAGTAAGCACAAATCAACTCATATTTTAATGGTGCCATCTGTCATTCTTTTTTGTAATCTTCTGCCAATACAGCGGAAGATCAAATGAAATAAAATCTAAACATGAGGTTTCACTTACCCTGCCACAAGAAATAATGTTCAAGGTGGCAAAGACAGATCTGTTTCATAATTATGTATTTTCTGCTAAATTGTTCCATATGCTTAGAATATTTGGAATTTAGCCAGGAAGAAAAGCAAAAGCACTTCTGGTAGTTGAGCAGTTCCTCCTCAAAACGTGCATCAAGTTATCTTTGCACAATTGATTCTTAGATAAAGAAGATTCATATTAACTATTTCTGTTCATTATGTTCACCAGAATAAAAAAAAAACCACATGTAACTCTAGAAATATATGCATTTAGCTGAACAGTTTAAAAGGAAAGAAAACTGTAGAAAAATACTTTGAAATACTTTATTGACAATTTCACTCAATTGACTCCATCCACTTTACTAAGCCTTTTGAATTATTAACACATTTATAAATATATTCCTTTCACAACTGTCATTAATGACAAGATATATTTCTATATCCAGTGCAGTTGCAACTATTCATCATCTCTGTTTAATCTTTTAATAGAAACTAAGTTTTACACCCATATTTATAATTTAAGACATTTGCTTTAGTTCTAAAATTAATCCATCTGATTAAAGATTAGCTTTGATAAAACAGAATGAGAAACTCTAATTGGTTTTAATATGTTAGTGAGGGAAACAGAGAACAGATTACAGGATGACACGGAGCTCTCCCCAGGATTCAGACGGTGACTGTTCCTAAGAGAAACCCCACTTCCTTCCTGCATCCCAGGCCTTTGTGCAGGATTCTGAACTCCAAGACTGAAAGTTTAACAGAGCATATTTAGTAACATCAGCTGCAACCTCCAACTTTGTAAACCCCCTTTGCATACACTAAATGATATTTGCAAATGTGATGGCCAAATATTAAACATGACCGAATCCAATATTACATTTATCAAAGAGAGCAGATGGTACTACTCTCTTTTCCCTATGAGTGTTAATATTCCATAAACAGCTCTTAACTCTCTCTGACCCAAACATATTCAATTAAAACTAGGCAGTGCAAGGCTGCTGAAAAAAAGTTAGTGATTTCTGTGATTTTACCAATTCGGGGAAAGTGAAATGAGTCTGTGCTGTCTCCAGTTTTGTGGTACACGTCCATCAACTACTCAGCAGGAAAAAAAAAGTCACTTCTGACTGGTCTTTCAGGTACGTTTAGACAGAAAAGTTCAACTGCAAAAGGGAATCAAAAAGCCGTATTATTTGTGATGACTATACTAACGCACGAGCAGAGGAAGGTACCAACCTGTACAAAGCAAAAATAGACATGGTCTTTTTTGCACAAAGCACATCCAGAACCGCTGAGATGGAACTGATCTTGTTCAGTTTCATAAAAGACAGAAACAAAAATTGCCAGGCACTGCTTCTTCAGGACAGCCTGGCTTTCCAGGGCAGACAAGAAGTTATCACATTGCTATGAACTTCCCTAGCCTACTTCTAGCTTTAGCAAAAAAAGAAGGTATTAAAAAAAAGCAATGTCTATAGTATCAGATTTGTTTTCCTGCTGTTCAGACATGGAAGGCTGTGAAAACTACCAATACTTGTCTCTTTCCTCAAACATAACTGGCATAATTGCGTGTGAATTATAAATAAACTAGAGAGAGTTCAGTAACATATTTCTTAAGGAACTATGGGTGTTTAGTCTAGTTAGTACTGTAGTAATTTACAACCTTCTGCTTTTATGTACCAAATGGCATTTCCATCCTTAGATCCTAGTGCCAAGAAATCTACTCTTTTCATTCCAGACATTTAGCAGTATTACACCGGCTATGCATGCATAAATATAGAGCTGCCAGCTTTGCAGAATAAATTCAAGCGACAAAATACTTGACATCCAACCTGTTCTCTGGAAGCAACTTAGTCTGCAAGCAAAACAGCAAAAGTTTCTGCTATAAACAATTCCTCCTGCTCATAAAACTAAAAATAAAATTTGGGCATCGCAGCTGATTACAACTTTCACTATTGCATGGCTGAAAAAAAAATTTTAAAACAAATCAGCTTTTACAAAAGTATTCTTTGCATCTCTTAGCTCAATTAATCTTATGCATGTAAATTCCTTCCACTGAGCCTTTAAGTGAGGTGACGATTCATCTTTAAATTCAATTAGAGAAATGTGCAGTCCACTGTAACATTCAGAAAGGAGACTGCGATATTTATTTATAGAGAAATATATGGAAAAGATGACGTTGTAGCAATGTTTTATTTGAACTTACTGCATCAGCTAACGATTTACAAGGTTGATATTAATTTTTGAGTGCCTTATACAAGAACATTATACATTATAGACAGAACTTATACAAGTATCATTGAAGTGTAAACCAGTTAAGGCTATTATCAATACCTTGAGAGGAAAAGAGTTCAGCTTGTGTTTTAGTGCTTTGGTTCCTACTGACTGTAATGATGAAATCACAAACAAAAATATAAAGCTATTAAAATACAGAACTGATTCCCTAGACATCTTGCAGATGCTGCCAAAAGAGCTACACCCTCTGTTAAGCATTAAATTTCTAATTAAGGGAGATTAAATCCTCCTGTGTCATATCATGGTGGTAACACTGAAAGCAATAATCTTGACTGCATATCTTCCCAGAGAACCTTCCACGTATCTATAGGTCTGAAATATGAGCATTTAATGGTATGACTTGCACATTAAAACTCCCTCAAACATGGAGTTGAAAATCTTGATGCTAGGAAGGGTCCTAACACTGGGTTTTTCTGTCAGAGAAGGTGAACAGATATGAATGAATCTGGTCACAACAGTCAGTAAACACCTATATAAAGACAGGAATTCCCTCCAGGGGAAGACCACAGAGCCCTAGGAAGGATGCCCCTAAGAATCATGTAGCTGTGCAGACAGTGCCCTGAGTTAGAAAATATGAAAATGTCTGAAAGCCAGCTGTGTTCCCACTGCTGAAGCTTGCTAAAGAAAATTAAAGAAAAAAAAAAGAGAGAAAGTAAAGCACTTCCTCCAAAAGTCTCTTGTACCTTCCATTTAATTTAATATGATTCTAATTTGACATTTGCTGTGGGTATGGGGTTGGCTAACGCAGCCAAAGAATCTTCAGACTACTTGAAAGGTAACTCAAGTATGAAAATATTTATATACAGTGTAAATTCCCATGTTTCATTTTCATCCTGAAAGGAATGTGACCCACTTTATGTAAGAGAGCAACTGTAGGCTCAAGGGCCTTTACCAGCAGGGAGACAGATCTTTCCCCATACGACTTCACAAAGATAAGATCCCGTAAAGTGTCAAACAGCACATGATTTTGAACAACACTGAAAGATTCTGCAAAGGCCATTTTCTCCAAGAAAGACAGAATAAAGACAACATATAAAATGTAATAGCCTTCCCAAAAATATGTCTACATAGATGTAGCAACTCGTTTGAGCCATACCGTTCCAGAAATTAGATGTATTTCATAACCTGAGCTGCTCCTCAGCACTGCTACTCAAACTGGTAAATGGAAACGCAGGTAAATGGTAGCAGCAGAAACACACCTCCTTTGCACTAGACAAATAGAGGACAGGAATGGATGCTGCAAGTGAAATAAAATGACAGAAAACTCATTTGAAGTTGGGAGGTGTTCTTCTCAAAACACAGCCATTTTCCCCCATTTTATGCAAGTTTTTTTGTCACATTATTCTGTTTAATTCAGGCAGGTTCAAATCCTGCAAGACCAACACTCGTGTGCACACGTAACAGCTAGAGCCTGATATCATACTATTTTTACAAGTTTGCCTGCTCAGGAACTTCCTCTTCTGTCATTAGTATCTCTAATACTTCAAGTTAGAAGAGGCAGTCTAAGGCTCACTACATTTTTTAAGTTATTAATAATCCAAATATTTTAATTTTTTTTCCTATATAGCTTATAATAGTTACTACACTATTCTACCATTCCATCTTTTTCCAGGCTTCCTTATTCCTTAAAATGTTCTTCTTTGTTAGTCTAACTGTGCTTTTAAGCTTCTCATTTGTATACACAAATTTTATAGCCTTCCCTCTCTTTTACCAGGTGTCTTATTTAATTCTCTGGCCAAGCAGCCTAATGATTTTTTGTACAAGTGTCCTCTGCTTTTATCCAGTCTTGGCTCCAATTCTTTTTTTTTGTCCTCTCCTCTTTTTTTCAGTCTGTATTTTACTGGAAAAGGATTTGCTGCAGAGGTCAGAAATGCACCAACTGCATGCATCCATCACTTCTTGAAATTTTGCCCCAACTTTTGATTCTGAACATAGCCTAAGTCACTTTTTTATAAGCAGGCAGCTCAGATCCGTTTGGTGAAGGGTAAGCTGCTTGGACAATTTTTTTTTTTTTTTTCCTTACAATCGAGGCCTGTTATTGTTTACAAAAGTTAACATTTACTTGGCCTGTACAGCAAAACAGGATCAGGGTATTATTTTTTTTTAAGCCTGTTCCCACTACTGCAAGCACTTTCAATTAAGCAGAAGTTGTGCCTGAGAAGGAAACCACCTTGCACAACATAATACTTGAGAGTCCAGGCAATTAGCCTGGGTTTCTTTTGGGTTTGTTTTTTTTTTAAACATTTTTCAATATTTCTTTCTGTATCACTATTGCAAAAATTGATAAAACAGCAAGAGAAATGCTGCAACTTATCATGAACTGAAACAGCCTGGTAGCCTTTTCTTCCGATAAGGTTTGAGACAAGCAAATGTCTATTTCGCTCTTGAATTCTGAAGTGAGTTAAATATTTTAAGTGCTGGTCTTGAAATGTTTTCAAAATACACAAATCAGACTAAATGCAATTGGA
This sequence comes from Calidris pugnax, assembly GCF_001431845.1. Lineage (NCBI taxonomy): Eukaryota > Metazoa > Chordata > Aves > Charadriiformes > Scolopacidae > Calidris > Calidris pugnax. The sequence continues at coordinate 14,403,481 of NW_015090803.1, forward strand.
AAGCCTGTTGACAGTGTCCTGCTAAACTTTTCCTAGATCAGCTGAAGTACACAAATCTTGTAACATCAGCAGTTTATCCTCAAAAATTTCTTGCGGGAGATCTCTTGACTTTTAAGGTACGAGAAACCCCACAAGTCTGCGAAAAAAAAAACAAACAACAAACCAGCAACAAACCCCAACATTCTCGTGCTAGACCCACTGAAATGGAAAACTAGGAGGAGTTTAATGCCTCAGCACCTACTGCCTGTTTTCTCCTCCCACCCAAAATATCTACAAGCTGTTGGCTAAATCCCACTCCTGAAGTCACAGCTGCTACCAGCTATAACGTTTACTGCTACCAAACAGTACAGCTGTACTAGCAATTACAGAAAAATTATGATAGAGTAATGAATCGTAGGGTTTTTTTCCCCCCACATCTGTAACGTTAATTCTATTTTCAATACCTTGCATAATATTCTAGTCCCTCACGTGAGACAGAGGGGGGACAGTTTATCAAGTTAGTTATGTAGCAGATGATCTTGATCGACCCTACTGGCTTACACAAAAATGCTTGCTGTGTGCTTCGAGCAAAATGCTTTGCAAAATGAAGTTGCAGAGTAACTGAATTCTTTTCCCTATAATATCACAGCCACGTAGAATCACTGTTTCTTTTAAAAGCACTAACAGTAGCTGTGGCATTCTTAAACACTGCTGAAGTTATCACACTAAAGAAACACCAATTTTTAAAGCACTTTGCAGAATGAAGACATTAGATTTTATGAAACTTGCCTAACGTATATACCATAAAGGTATAAAAATCTGTTTTAAAACATTCACGTAACCCAAGAACTTGAAGTTTAAACCAGATTGTGTGTGTTTTCCTCAGCTTTCATACAATACTTTCTTTTGACCCATTCTCAAAGCACAGCTCAGCAAGCCCTGAAATGTTGAAGCATATTGGTGTTTCTCTTATGACCATTCAAAGATTAAAATAAATAGGATAAATAAATAAATCTGTTAAAGATCTGGAAAACTATTATACACCACTGAATTGCACACAACATAGATTAAAACCAACTCAAACTCTGCTAGACAGGACAGCTGAACTCAGTTTTTCTGTATGTTCTGATCTTTTTTTAATGTTGCTTTTTAAAGAAAGAGTAACAGCATGAAGTGTGGAACGTTAAGTGTTTATGCAGTCGTCTCCCTTAAATGGGGGACATATCTTCAGTTGCCACAAAGTGGTACTTAACACACTGCTATGTTTTCTTAAGTAGATGGAAAAACCAACAACCAAGTTGTGTATTTTTTTTCTTAAGTGACTGAGTGAAGCTGAACGTGGTTTACAGCGGGCTAATTAATCACTCCAGAAACACCACGCTAAGTCAACACGTGCCTACCTCCAAAAAATGAGACTTCAGTCACTGCATTTGGAAGACTTAAGTCTTTGTTCACACAAACACTTGCACTACCTAAAGCAGATGTTCCTAAACTGCACCATCCAAGACACTTTGAAGCTATTTTATGTGTGTGGTAGCTATTAGGAGCCACCAGTCCTGAGCAGGGCAGGGGAGAGAAATAAGAAAACAAGTCAGAAGCCATCAGAGCCACTATGCAATAAAAGCTCAGTCCCTTAAAGCCTACAAACACGTGTGTGCCCCTTGCTCAGAAACTCCCCACTGGGCTCCCGGATTGGGAGAATGCAGGAGGGAGACAGAATGAGATTTATATGGGAATTAACAGGCAAGCAGCCACTTTTGAGACCAAGAAGTAGGCAGAAGATTGTAAGACCACGAAGTATAGGATCAGGAATAAACTAACACACCTTTGTCCGAGAGGGTCAATGGTTTCTATATGCCATCTGGAAGTTTCTGAGCTTCTAACACATTAGTGGTAGTTCTCTTCAATTTAAAGTACAGCCTGGAGTTCAGAAAAAACAACCCTGAGGAATGACTCTACATGACGTAGCTATGATGCAGCAGAACTGCAACTAGAGTGCACAGTGCTTTTACAGCTTGACAGTTGTACCTGCTCACCTTATGCCACAATTCCAGTTCAGGAATATTTATATTTTTTTTGCAAATACACATATGGAATATAACCATACTTTTGCTTTTATCATTTACTTTAAAACAGAAAAGCAAATCTCAGGAAACATGCAGTTGTTCACATTTGTCAACTCTCACTTGGGCTTTGAAGCTCAACAACCACATACCAAACCGTATACTGCTTGTGGTTTCAAAACTTAGAGGCAATGAACTCTGGTTCCATAACTATCACAGAGACGACAGTCACCTGCTGAATCACCAAAACCATATCCTGGCACACCCACATTTCGTCTGAGGTATTTCCCATTCAATTGCTTGTCTGGGTACATCTTCCTTGATCGTACAGAAAAAAAAAAGCAAGTGAGAAGTACATCCTTCTAAACTGTAACTTACCATCAGACTTATTAATATGATGCTGCTTTATCCACAAAAAGGGGAGGGGGAAAAAAAAAAAGCTTGCTGAATTTTTTTTGAGGTGAGGGAAGTGATTTACTTCCTTGTAAAATGACATCTATGGGAAGTTGAGCCTAGATGCACAGAGGTACCTACCTGTCTTTTTTTTTTTCCTCTCCAAACCTTTGGTCCCTAAAGCAGAGTTTTCTTTTCCTATAACTTCCTTTTTCCATACATTAAAACAATGCAGAAAGATTATATGCACAAAGCTAATCAGATATTACATTGTTTAAAAATCATCATCCATTTGTCACATTTGTCATGTGTGGAAAAGACAGGTTAATACCAAGTAGAAAACAACTTAATACCATAGACTTTTTTTTTTAAATTAAATCACTAGTTCTGAAACACATGGTTAAACTCCTCACTAAAAATATACCTTATCAAATTAACTGTTCTCTCCATTTTATACATCAATAGTAATTTTTTATTATAAAGCCTAGGAATCTAAAGTGATTTTTAAATCATCCTTACAGTTCACAGTTATTTTCTTACCTATCAGTTTCAGCGAGGAACTCACCTCACTCAAATTTGGACCTGGTACTACTGATGCCTTAACTTTGGCTTCACCCAACTGATGGCTCAATCGCATAGAATTTTTACCGGAGGAATTTCTTTATAATTTTAACTAAAAAAACCCCAAAACAGTCAATTACAGTCCATGTGTGAAACAGGACAGTTTAATTATTCTACTGGTAAAATGTGATGTTGAGTTTTGCCACTATTGCATTAAAAGAGTACGGAGGTGGGTTTGGAAGGTTTCTTTACAAGACCATTTAAGTCCAACCCTTGTTATATAAGGCTATTCATGAATAAGCACTTTCTAACATAAACATCTTTTATTTAAATTTGAGGAAAAAAGGCATACATTCCACCAAAAGAGATTAGCTTGCCTTTTTATGCCAACCCAAAACTTTTCAGCAATTTAACAGAAGACTGCACATAAAATGTGCAGTATACATATAATGTATACAGTGTATATATATAGTGTGTATATATATAGCAGTATATATAATGTGCTGTGTACATATAATGCATACAGAGCTTGACCATATCAAAGCAAAATTAAGAGCAGTTGTGAGAAGGACAAGAAGGAAAGACTGGGATTGTTTGCCCTAGATGTGTCTCTTACCATCGTCTAAAGAAAGTGCACCAAACAACAAATGGTATAAGTAAGGGGGAGACTGGGGGATACCCTTATCTTTCCCTCCCAATGTAAGAAATATTTGTATGCCCCACTGACTCGTTTGCCAATAAAGGAAAGACACTATCCTTTAGGTTATAACTCTGATGTAGACGCCAACAGGCCAAAACTAATTCACTAAAACTGAATACTTCAGCATGAAAAGCTGGTGTCTCGTGCTGGCCCACAGGAATTGTACCACTGAAGACATAACAATGGAATCTGATGGGGGAGTCAGAATATTTGACCAGCCAGGCCATGGACTTGCTCCAGTAAATTCCTACTTTATGCAATCAGTTAGAATTTGTCTTGAGGGGCCAAGTATGTATGCCTTTCAGCTTATTAGATGTTATATGATGCCACGCATAAAGTGTGTAGTACTGAGCAATTCAAAAGGCACATGGGTTGAATTTCAAGAGGCAATTATTCAGTGGAAAAAAACGAGCATCTCTTTGTTCAATTAAAAACAGAGTTTAGCATGCATCACTGAAGGCGACTAATTCCTATTTGTATATCCCCTTTAATGTTCATAGCTGGCAAACAGCAAACCTACATTTTCTTAAGGCAGTTTCATGTAAGTCTATTCTGGTCCTTACAGTTTGCTTCATTTACGTTTCTAGAATAACTACGGTAAGTTTTATCATTAACATAATGCCTTGTTAAAGTCCATCACTGCACTGAGGGGGAGGAACACCTGGGAGACTTTTCCCAGGAAACGTTTATCAACACATCATCCAAGACTCTAAAGAGCATCTTTTTAAATTAGCTATTTCTTTTGTCTTTCTCATAGTCTCTTTAAAAAAAATTACAAATTAATTCATTACAACCACCGAGCTCTGGTAACTAGAATTAACTTCTAGCTAGATTTCCAAAATGATTCCCCAAGTAATCATTCTTTAATCAGTTAGTGCTCTACCAAAGCACGTATGGAGCAGAAACTGGTTTAACAGAGCCAAAGTTTTTGTTTATTCAGGAAAAATAAAGTGTTATAACTGGCTAGAACTGTAAACATCTACAGAGCTTAATCATACAAGCAAGTCCTATTTCCTTATCAGAAAACATATGAAGTCAAACAGGAAAAGCCAGGGCATTTCTCCTACCAACAAGCACACACGGGAGGAAAACTCCTGAGTCATAAAGGCATATGCAGCATTAAAAGCTATTCCAGTACTAATAGATTATTTATACACATTTTTGAAGTGTATTCACACTGAACTCTTAAATTACCAGACATATTATTAAGGTTGCAGTCAAACAAACGATACTTGTACAAATAACGAATCATGAAATCCATGGAAGACAGATGTTGAGACCCTGGTGCTACTTCTAAGTATACTTCTCCACTCAAACTGTCTTCGGAGGAGGGATCAACATTTTTGCAGTTTGTAGAACAAAAAACTCCCAACCTAATTATCTTGAGGTGCTACAGTATAGTAATAGAAAAGTTAAGGGTGACAAGAGTCAGAGAAGCAGCAGTACTTCCTGAGGCCAAGGCATTTTATCTTGCTACCCATTCCAGGTTTGAATACCATTCTAACCCTAACAATGCCAATCTCCAGAACACTTACACGGTTAGCACAGGATTAGTTATATTTTAGGCTCTGACGTTGCAAATGAGAGAATATTCACTGCAACAGACATTCAGAGCAAAGCCCAGAACACAATGCTTAAAACTAATCTCCCTATTAACAAGGGCTACAGACAAATGCTCTGCATAATGGGACAGGATTTTCAAGAAATTTAACAGCAGCTTTGTGGAACTTAAGAGGCTCCCACACTGACTTTCCATATGCCTTTGATTAAATAATACATGCAGGGCAGAGAAGAAGAGATAAACTTTTATTTCTCTTCCTTGTAAAGGGAGTTCTAACAATGATTAACATTCATCACTGAAATACTATAGTGCAACAGGAAAAGAAAGTCCGAAGAATACAGTAACTATCTTTATTTGGGTCCAGTTTCTCCTCTTTATGCTACAAATATATCGATATATTAAGGTCCTATTTGTGCTATAAAAAGAATTTTCAATTTTAGATGTTTGGCTTGGGATATACATTAACAATTATATCAATCCATAGGGGTATAGGGCTGCCTCGCTGGATGACACGCCTAGTGACGCAGCACTCCTATAAATAAAATATTTTTGAGCAAGTTAAAAATGAGCGTGTAACAATGAAAACATATGCATTTTAAGATTTAAGGTGATGTCACAGCTACACAGCTCTAATCATCAGTTTTGAGGATCAGAATTTAGGACTGCAAAGTCTAAATCCCTACTTATGTTCTGTTATGTAAAATAGAGGCTAAAATAGCCTGTAGCAGACAGTCCCAACCGCTCAGTGTGAATCTCAGGGGATCAGGGGCAGGCAGGGAAACTGTTAGAAAAAAAAGAGACAAGTATGGCAGTGTGGAAGAACAAGCATGGATTAGGAAATAACTTGAATGGATGGACAGTCTGATACTGAAATAACCTTACAATTTCAAGGTTCACATTTTGTAATAATTTTGGATTGGGGCCAGGGGGGAAGACAGTACAAAAGGAAACACCGTTGGTTTGTTTGGGTTTTTTTTCCTCTATTTTTTTTTCCCTCCAACTCTCAGATAAGATTCAAAGCAGCTCGCTGAAAAATATGAAAATGAATTCATATGCAGGGTAGAAATACTGAATACAGAAAAGCTAACTAGACAGAGAATGATATAACTTCTAAGGCAGGAAACCAAGCAAATTTAAATCTGAATAGTATTTAACAAGGTGATATATCTGCTAGAAGAACTACCAAGAGATGCAGTGTATTCTCCATTTAACTACTTCACAGCAAAATCGGATGGTGTTCTACAAAAAAATGCAAACTACCTCTCCCAACCTGTTTTCTGCGTGGAAGTAGAAAACCAGCTCAAGACAGAGCCATGAATCAAATAAGAGTATTCAATCTCACCAGAAGCTGCTGGCAACAGCAAATTCCTATATGGCATCAACATAAACACTTGAAAGCAGTAAGAGCAGCCTGACTCCACCTCTCTATCCTGGAGGGCTTTGGCTTTTCCCAACGTGGGAGTCGGGTGTATGGATACACAGGAGGAGCAGGGAAAGAGGGTAACACCAAAGGGAAGTCCCACTTTCAAAAAAAAAAAAAAAATACAGGAGGAAAGCTGCATTAGAGAAATAAGGCAAGTAAATACAGTAACAGTCCTGAACTCAAAGCAAGTCAGGCCAGACCCCTGTCTTATCCTGGCCTTAATTAGTTGCATTTTAATCAGTTGTTTTTATGTTCCAGGTTTGTGTCTCAGACCACCACCTAACACTTGGCAGCAGGGCTATCTATATCCACTAGACTGTAGATATGTTGCAGCCCTTCTCAAATGTGCCAGAATGCATACATTGTCTCCCACTCTGCCTGTCTTTCCCATCTGTACATCTTATCTTGGGCTATACTCTCCAGAGCAGGGACCACGTGCAGTCTGTTCTCTCCAACACACAGTATGATAGAACAGCGGGCATCACAGGAAAAATAAAATCTATTCTTTGATATAATGTATGTGATGACAATGGGTGCGTTGCAAATTTAAGCTATGTTATGCCAAGGAATGCGTGTTAATTATATTACAAAGTAAAATTAGGCAACGCAAACTTACTGGAAAAAATTCTTAATTATTTTGTTATTGCTGTGCTTGCCAGAATCACTTGCATACAACATAAGAAACCAATTCTAAACTAATTTTGAGCAGAAACTTTCTTCTGTAATTGCAGAATACTGTCCAATAAGCAAGAGGGGGAAAAAACACATACTTTAAACCACAGGAATTCTTAGTGAAATGGATGAAAGGATAATTAATAAGCAACATGTTAAATTTTGTTCCTAATATATAGATACACACACAGCACAGCTACTTCATTTTAGATTCTGCAAATCTCTCCATAATTCTCAGTATACCTTTAAAACAAAAAATCATGCCTCTAACATGAAAAAAAAGTGATCAATCATACAAACTCTACTTTTATCCTTTTAATCTAACCGCTTCACCAAAACCCCGAGAAGACTCGTTATAAATGGTCTTCCTTACAGCAGAAAAGTACTTAAATGATCATTAATTTATCCAGACCAGAGCTAAAGGCAGAAGGGCTCTTCCCTTTCGTATGGCATGGGGAACACAGGCTACGCCTAAATGATCATCCAGTTGCACTCCAGATGCCGAACTCACACTAACCTGCACCCACACAAAGAGCTGTTGTCCCATATTCCACTTTATATTTTTCACCACCGATTGCACACATCAAAACGGAGTGAAATAATACCAGGACAACATATAAAGTCCTTTGTTCCTGACTGTCAGTAGACACCTGCCTGATTTATCCCAGTCTCTTAAAAATAAAAAGCTTGCCTTAAGCCACTTTCAGAAAGTATCTTACATGCACAAAATAAACACTCCAGCAGTGATTTAAGCTAACCTGCTTGACTTTGAGGGCTGCTAATCCACTTCAGTACAGGCAGGTAGCACCACACAGCTGAGGAGTGACACCACCTTAAATCCCTTCCTAGCTTTGACTCACCACTCAAGAACTTTGACTTTATAAAGAAACAGACTTGAGACATTATTTTAAGCCACTACTGAAACTTCCTTCTTGACTACAAGGTCAAATTCATACACACAAAAGCATGCCAGAGTGCTTGACATGGGGATTAAGAAAGCCTTCTGACTCCATGTGGACTTGAGTCTAACCTGACCCCACAGAATGGGTGTATCAAAGGGGTAGCCATCCAGAAGGATCACTTAGCAGCACAATAACTTCACTAACGAACTACAGTAGTCAAAAGCAACTGCTTCGCAGAATATGGTCACCAACAGAATCAATATGTTCTGAAGTTGTAGAAGAGGGAAAAAAACCCCATACATCTATTTCCTACAACTTGAAATACGGTAAGCATACCAAAGTCTACCATGTTTCAGTTGACACATGGAAAAACTCATCTGTCTTTAGCTGTGGAGACAATTCTGTACCATCTTAATGTCTGGGGGAAGGGGAAGGTACTTTTTTGTTTAGGTTTGGGGTGTGTGTATATATATATATATATATTCAAATACACACACTTAGATTTTAAACTAACAAAAACATCCATTATAGGTGTCTAACTGTGATACATTTATTTAAATTGATGTAACTTCTCGAGATGTCTCTCACAAGGTTTTCCCCCCTTCCCCCAGACTTCCTGCCTTCAGAAAACAGACATTCACTCTGGATTATTTAAACTTGGAAAAATGCAAGTGTTTTCTTTGAAAAAATATCCATTGTTACAGCAAAAACTTGGGTTTCCTTTCAAGCAAGATCATATGATTACGCGTTTATATTTTACTTTCCGCAGGAATTTACACACCCCCCATTTGCATCCTGTTATTCATTTAGCGTTTCCCTTTACTTCAGCATGCTGCGTTAATAAACTGGACCCGTTGGCTCAGCCCAGGCACTCAAGGTGACAATCAGTGCTCCCCCTTGCATTCGTCAGATTTATTCTATAGGCCTTTCTGCATATATTTAACTACACAAATCGTTCCTTCAGAAAAGCAGTCGTGTGAGAAGCACTGTATAGACAGAGCGTGAAACTCTGACCTAGGGGTTTTCAGGGTATTTTTGTTACTTCTGTACTTCAAAGCACTAATTTCTCTCTTGGAGATTAAGTTTCAACTGAAAGAGATTCCATGTTATTTAAGTACATTAAAATAGTATAAAAGATCTTATTTTCAATACTAGATCTGTCATAGTTATAGACTGGTTATTCTCGTTTATCTTTAGTCATTGATGTTAGCCTTGAAACACCTTCAGATAGATACTGATTACTAATCTCATTTAGTCCTACAGTTCAAAGGTCTGAAAAGTAGTAGCAAAAACCCTTTTTCTGCTAAAAAAAGGTTAAGGCAGTTTCTATTGAAACTATCCGAGAGTATAAATTAACCTTGCTTCATCTTACACTTTTCAAAGTATCTTGCACAAGATAAGCCACATCAAATTATTTATGTTTTCATATTTACCAGGCTTTTTTATTTTATAGGAAAAATATTCTACTGTAACGCACCTAGTATACGCACTTACTTTTGCAAATCAATAGTCTGCTACTTAATTCATAATAACACAATTAAATACCCTATACTTTACAGCTGTGGTCCAGTATGATAGCATTAGCTACATATGTTAGACTGCTGTGGATACCATCCTAGTAGTATGCTACTGAGCTGAAAGTACAGGTTAAATTTGCTTCATTTCTGATCCACAGTGATTTAATTGCAACCTGAAATGCAAATGTAACTTCTTTGCCACTACCACACACCCAACATCACCACCCTAAATGGCTGAAAGCTACCTTCTCAGTCAAATTAGAAATGAGCCACTGATGTAAATTTTGGTGTGAAGTGATTCTGGCTGTCTCTTTACAGCCAAAGCTGTGCATTTTCTTTCCCTGTATAGAAATCACAGTCTTAAATCCCTTTATTCCATGACCTTTGAGCACTTTTTTTTTTTTTTTGAGTGGAGGTGAACCAAAACACAGGCACTTCCATTGCATATAAAAAAAATGAAATTTCCTATTATCACCCCATCCCAAGTAAGGCAAAAAAATTGCAATCTTGTATTTGTTTCAGAATCCACAATTTTTCAAAAAAAGTTTCATGGAGAGTAGAACTTCCTCTTCAATTCAGCAAGAGAGTGCAGAAAAGCCAAATCATTTGTTTTACAGCAGTCAACCCGAGATAATGTCTTACAAAAGACTTTGATGAAACTGGTGCACCAAGAGAATTCTTTCATATCATGGGAGCAAGTATTTTCATCTGAAAAAACACTGCTAGAAATATTTGACTAATATGAGTAGATTCCATACTAAGAATTGTTCTGAACAAGCACAGAAATCAAGACACTTGAATATATTCTTCAAGCAATAAAAATAAAGGCTATAGATTTATGAGCACTACTAAAGTGAAGCCACTAGACACAATAAACGAAAAAAAGCATTTTGTATTCCTCCAGGAAAAAGTGGAACTATCTTAGGCAGTTTGGTTTCTTCAGTATTTTCATCCATGGTATGGAGTCACTATCAAGAGTCTGAAACACTAAATCTTACACTGATGAGGACAGGGATAATTTTAATGTTCAAAAACCTTAGCAAAAAAAAACTCAAAACACACCACACTTGCAATTTACTATCAACTCCATTGCAAGCAAGATTCCTTTGCTACAGCTGATCGATACAATTCCGTCTTCAGTACAACATTATAAAACTTCACTGGCTGATAAAAAGAAGGATAAGCCACTGGAGAACCTCAGCTGTCATCTTAATGCCTCATGCCCTGCAATTAATCAGGGCTTGAGCACAGGAAAGACTCTGCCTCCATTTCTTTACAAGTCACCTTTGCAATAAACTATAGGAAGGGGCACTAGCAATTACTTTATAGCAAAACAAAGTCATTTTTCATGCATCATTAAGCAAAACATAAAGCTGATGGGAACTCATATGACATGTTTTGAACCATAATGGTTTTATGAAGTCAATTTTCAGAGGGGAAAGAAATAAATCTTTTCAGTGTCTTTGAAAGTCTAAGGAAAAGGACTGGAAGATTCATTAAGGGCAATATTACTTCCAAATGCAAAGCTTTGAAAGACTGGTGATTTAAGTGAAATATAAGTAGTTACATTTGGTTTTGAAGGAACTGGAAAGCTTACTTTATGCAGTTATGCTGTATATACCCACGCAACTGGATGTTCCATTAAAACACAGATAAATTAACAGTTTTAAGTACTTAAACAGCTGAAATGAACATACAGCACGAACAGAGTTTTACAAGTGGTCCAAACCCAAATAAATTCCCAGCTCTTACCATCAAAAAAACTTTTGGCTCTCAGGTAGCTGACGCTAAGCCGAAGCACAGACAGCTTATCCAGTTTGGCGATGACATCTTGAGGGAAAGGCAGGAGGCTGGCCAAGCGGTCCAACTCCGCGTTCAAGCGGTCCCTGTGCCTCTTGGATGGATTGGACTTGACTCCTTCAGCTGGAGATGGCTTTACTCTGTGGCAAAAAAAAACAACAAAAACAACCAAACACAATATAAATAGAAATTCCTTGCCAAAATGAAGGTAAATATTTGCCAAACCTAATGTTACAAATTGTCTTTTAACAAGCAAAATGTTTTTCCCCAGTGACTTCTGTATCCCATCAGGAAAAAAATATAATAACTATCTAAGATGGTTTAACACCCCCCTCCAACACACACACTGTTAAATGAAGCAGTTGGAGCTACAATGGCTATTTGAACAGATAATGAACATTTGAAACCTTTGAGATTCAATGTTTTTCATAAAAAGCATCCTACACTTTCACTCAAATGTCACTTGAGTTCTTCCAAATGTTCATATTACAAATAAGTCAATAACTTTTAGTAGTATTTGTGTACAAATGCATTTGACAGTACAATTTTTCACCTCAATTACAATTTTCCACAGGTGTCCTTAATTTTTGTCAATATTTGGAAGAGGCTATTGTCAGCTGAATACAACAAAAGTTTTAGTGATTTGTTAGACAATGAAACTGCACAAGAAAACAAGTGACAGAGCTTAGTCAGCAGGTAAAATCTTGGTACCAAACACTATCCAACTCATCCTTTAAGTCACCTCTCAGCTGAAGGCATTTCATGCGAGTACAGCATAACAAAGCCATGGCTTTGTACCTTACAAAGTACAATTTTAAAAGCTTTCTGCTATGAACTACATAATGAAGTTTTTGCAAACTTGCTATTTTCCATTCATATCCACCCTGAGCTCCAATTCCAGATACTCACACCTTCCCATGCACGCAGAAGTCTCAGAACAGGTTTAAACCCCTACTCATTTAAATTATAATTAGTCATTACAAGCCAATACTGAAACAAAATAATTTATCTACACAAGCCATAGTAGATTTTACGATATTTATTAAACAGTTCTCTAATTAAAGAGTGATCCGTTCCCACTTTTCCAGTATTGCAGTTCTACTGGAGACCTGCAGCACCCATTAATTTGTGCTGCTCTCATAGGAACGTTGGTACTGCAGGATATATCACTTGCAAAAAATAATGAGCATAAAGACTTTTAGCAGTTAATTTTTTCAGCATTTCATTGAGTCTGCTTCCAAGCTTCATCCTTACATCAATTTTACGATGAGAAATTGCAAAAGCTCCCACAATTAGTTTTGCCACTGCTGAAAGGAAACCGTACTGAAAAATAATTTCATTTTGTATTTACAGTTAAATAAGTAGGGATAGAGTAGACATCCCCCTTTTTAGCTTGTTTTTACTCCATGTTTCAATTACACTTCTTGTTAGTTTAAATTCAAGCCTTTCTTTTCACAGGCATTGCTTATTCAAGTGTCACTTGTCAAAACCTTGCACTTAAGTCTGGCTGTGTGTTCCCTACCACTACGGCTGCCCTTCTGCACGTTCTGGGAACTTCAAGAGGCCGTAATACAACGTGTTTTTACACACAGAAATATAATATATCAGCAGCAACTACTCTCCATAGATGGATAAAGTTAAAACTGCTACAGGGTAAAGATTATCTAGGACACGGTTCTAGTAGAGTTTTATCCTAAAAACATTGGAACAGTGGGAAAAACGGATCAGGAAACATGAAAATTCTCTCTCTTGAAAAAAACATAGGTTCATCATCAACCACAATGGATGACAAACTAAAGATTTGGTTAGATAGTGCTTTCGTCACAGACCCTGACCAAGACCTGCAGCTCAGCATATCCCCAAGTGAATATTAAACTTAAAATAATTTAGTACAGCTTTCTTCATATTCTCTTATTCTAGCAGAATATTCATTTGTACAAGCCATTTGATTAACACAATTTAAATATAACCCTAACAAAATAAAGCTCAAAATCACCAAACATTTCAAGTAACATTAAAAGCTACTTCATAAATATTTTTATGCATTCAACTGCCATAAATGTAGAGACAGAATAATAAAGTCCAAACTTTAAGCAGATAACAGTCACATAACAATCAGTGAACAGCTCACTACTATCGAATCAAACAGGTCTGCTTCCAAAAAGTGGAGGTCCTCATGGAAACCACTCAAAACACAACCTTTTCCAAGTAAATTAGCACTAAGTACCAATTTTTCCATTTTCACAACTATCCTGTGCTTTCCTTAAAACTTCCATAAGCACTTCAACAAGGTAGGTGAAACTATAGGCAACTGCATAGTTACCTCATCAAGTTGTTAGACCTAATTGTTTTTGCTTTACTTACTAACGATTTCTCCGTCTTATTTCCAACTAGTTCAAAGCATAAGGTTTTTTCTAAATATAGCATACAACATTTCTGAATACTAAGTTACTGCCATTCCCAGCATAAATCTTACCGTGTTCTCCCCCTTCAAACCAAGCATTGATTTTCCCAAATCTTCCCTATTGTCACCCAACTAAAATCCATTCTATAAAAACGGATCCCATAGTGACAAAGGGAGTAAGGGTGGAAACGGCGGGGTGTAAGTAGGAAGCTAAACCTTTTTCCATCCACTTATGTAAACCTTCGCTGCTAAAGACAGACCTAGCTGTGTTGCAGAAAACTATCTTCAAGGAATACTACATGCTATGTCAAGATTAAAACCACGCATGTGTTTTATTTAAAAGGAAGGGAAAAAAAAATAAAAAGACTAAAGGAGGGAATGGATTTTAAGCTGATCTTTCAGTTCTTGATCTTTTACCTTCCACAGGAAATTTGAATTCCCTAATCAAAGGCCAGAGGTCTCTGTACACTCAGTGTCTCCGAACTGAGCTATAATCCTTATCATCCAACAGCTGCAAGACAAGCAAGCACTCTTGATTCTTGCTTTAACAATTCTAAAGGATTTGCCATCATAACATTACCTGACTACTAATTCTCACAGGTCCGCTACAGGCTACTTAATCAGAAGCTCTCACAACACATATTTACCATGTGCCTTCACAGACATTAACAACCCCAAATTATTAAAAAGAAAGTACACAAGTACCCGAGTCTTAATTATTATCGAAAGGCCAAAATAAGTGTCAATATTTAAATGCTAATTAGTATGTTTTAAAGGGAAAGTGAAGCAGTTCTTTGAGAAAATGAAAAGAAAGCATAAATTTATTTTGTTCATAATATGACAACAAAAATTTTGAAGAGAGGGAAAAAAATCCAGCAACCAAGCACTGAAAAGCACGATACCTTATTAACAAGATTGAAGTGTGAAATGAAATCAGGAAATGAAAGAATGTGCAAGAAGAGCACTAAAGATGCAGTGGCATTTTAAAATTTTAAATTTGTTTAAAAAACTATGTAAAAGCTCATCAGAACTGGGCTATTGCTTAGGAAAAAGGGACATAAGGAAGTTTTACATGTCACTGGCTAATGGATTTAATCTTTTCAGCTACATATATTTTTCATATCGTATTTAATAGTACATGCAATAACATATATTATTCTTTTGTATATTAATTCAATGTAGGTCAGATACATAAAATGCATCAGTTACCACTAAGCATGTATTACAATAGCTGACATGGTCCAAAATTCTCTATTTATTTCAGCAACTGAAAAATACTTTTAAACATTTACTCTTTTGTTTCCCCACACCAAAATTACAATTACTGAAAATGCAGCTGACAATTCTTTTGGAAGCAACAGACTATTGACTACTTTGATCAAAAGTTGTTGTCAACCTATCTTGAATGGACAAGAGACCCCTTCCAGTGGCTCCTTCAGCAGGCAATGAAACCAGCAAAGATTTAGGCTACTGAAGGAAAAAAAGCTGTTTTTACTAAAAAAATCTCAGCCAGTGGTGTGCTACTCATCTGATGCTGGGCAACGGTTTGCCCTCCAGCAGTAAGCAGAGTTTTAGCTTGCTTATGGTGTTTTGCTATACAAAGGACACCACAAGAGTGACAGACACAGCCAGAATCAAGAACGAAAGTTTCACACTCAGTTTTAATTTAATATTTCATTACTGTTTAGGATGACAAGCCAAGGCTATTTGGAAAGAAAAAAAACCAACAACAACAAAAAACCCCAAACAAACAAACAAAAAACCACAACCAAAAAACGTTCCTAGCTACTGACCATGTTATCTACATTTGTGTATCCCCACTTTGCTGCAAGTTCTCTTTCCAGAAAGTTTACTTTTGCAAGAAGCATTGACCAAAACCCAACCAACAGAAAAAAACCACAAACCTTAATTTTAAGTTGCAGCCTACATGTAACACACAGGTACCCCAAGACTTGCAAGGTTATCATTTATATATAATAAATTTATTCTACATATAACAGAAGCTTTACCACCTCCATTTCAAATAAGAGGTGCAAACTGCTGTTTGTAGCAGATAATGCTTTACACAGAGGGATCTTTTAATGACGATTTTTCTTTTCTGATAAACTTTCATTTTGAAAGCTTGTTCTGGTGCTTTGTGCTTGTTTGCCTTTAAAAAAATCCATAAACAGTTTCATTTTTAAAATTAAAATATCTCTACACTGCTTTCTGAAGTTACTACGTCTACTCATAATTAAGGATCAACTAGTCAAATGTATTTCTCTGGAGTACTTAATATCATAAATAGCCTTAAGCTAACAGAACAAAACCATATCATAACTTTTTATTTAGTCTGCTAAAGAAACATGGCGTTATGTTTTTTGTGCCTGCATGGTATGGTGCAAATATTTAGACCTCCTCATTCGTTGTCTATAACATTTATACAGTTATGGAAAACAATTCCTAGCCAAACACTGAAATAAACAAAAACAAGGCAAATCAGTAGGAGGCAAAAAAATATAAAAACTACAAAGTGGAGCTACGTTTATATAATATCCTTCACCTAGTGTTAGAATATCTCTATAGTAAAACCCACTTCCGTAAAATTTGCATTTTATCCTTCCTACTCCAATACCAGTATATTAATTCAGCAGTTCAGTTAATCACTGGAGAAGAGGAATTCAAGACCTAAAAAGAATCAGAAAGAGTAGGGGGTCAGCTCTTGCTCCCCCAGTTTGCGTGGGGAGTGACACCCCCGGCCGTGCTGCCACCAGGGGGACCCGCACTGTTCAAACAGTAAAGGAGCAGGAAATTTAAAGGCTCCAAGGTTTCTGTAGCATATTACATGCAATTGGAGTACACATGGTTTAGCGGGCTTTTTTTTTTTTTCTCAGATGACAAGATAACAAGATGAACTGCAGAAACGGTTGCCTGTTAAGTTCCCTCATGATCGCTTCTCTTTTTCAGCTGGGATACTCTATTTCCCTACTGAATCAGAAAAGCACAGCACTCAGAACTATCAGGCAATAGCCCGAGATTCCCTCTCAAGTTCAGTTCTTTACTTGGCACATAATAAAAATAGGGAGTTGCGGGGGGGAGTTTCTTAAACAAATTTTGAGTTACCACCATGACTTTATTGAGTTATTTGCACCTGAAGCAAGAAGTATTTCTTCTTCATTTTTTTTCCCCCATGGCAACTATGTTGTTATATGAATAGCTTCTTCCATTTCTATAAACTAGCTGCCTATTGCCACAGGTAATCAATTATCATGCTCCATTCAGAGTTATATATATGACAAATAAAACATTAGAAGAACTATCTTCAGAAACAATCTCTTCTATAAAAAATACTAGTCCCGACAATGTGTCACCTCTTCTTCCTTTTTTTTTTCTTCCCCCTGAAGAGCTATGAATTCTATTTGGGGAGGAAATACCAACTTCAAACGGATTAAAATCACAGTAGTGTCAAACCATAGGACAAGAAAACACAACACTGAAACTGTTCATAAAGTTTAAAATCTTTATTAACCAGCAGGAAGTATACCTTCCCTCTCCCCTCCAATCAGTTACAAAAGCTTATTGCCTCTCACTTTTTTTTTTTTGGCCTAAAGGTACGGTCTGTAATTAGTTATGTGAGAAATCAGAGCCCTCTGACCCACTAGCAATGTTCTGTAAGGTTGGTCTAACAGGAGAAGCAACTGAAGAACATAGCCATTATGAGGAGAAAAAAACCACACGCAAGATAGATTTGTCTTGCATAAAAGTAATTTCTAGTAACCCAAGCAAGGTGGGTTAATAATCAGCCTCCACTTCAGTTTACGGGTAAGCAAACCATTTTAACATGAATACTTTTACTTTAAGAAGAAACATTGGCTTCTCCCTCAGTCCTAAAGGGCAAAGTCCCTCAATAGATTAATGGTTCTCATTAATAATAGAAAAAGGCTTCAAGCTCAACTAATCAGAGAAGCTCAGCCAACTTACATAAAGAGGAGATACTTGGAAAAGGATTACTTACTTAGATACTATAGTAACGTAAAAGAGAAGATTTCACATCCTCTAATCATGACTAACCAGAATTCAGTAGTAAACCAGACATTAACTGATCTTACCAGAAAGGCAGAACACTTCACCCTTTCACAACCAGAACTTAAGATTTGTCTTAGCAATTAACAGTCTAAAAACACCACCAATACATTTTTTATCTTCACTAGAAGCCCACTAATTTCATTCTTGTAGTCCAGATCTACAGCGTGAATTCAATTCAGTACCTCTACTTTTTTGTTTGGAAATGAATGGTCAGAAAAGCAAACACTGCTATTTTCATAATGAATGCACCTCCTAGTAAGGGATTTATCTTTTTTAAATGCATTTTTAAACTTTCTGCGTTAATCCACAGGGTGAAACCCCAGCTACGCACACGCATCCATTCTCACAACTCCAATTGTAAAGAAACAAGCACTCAAGCTAACTCCCCTGCCCCCAAGACAGTTGTCTGCTATAAATCTTAAAACATACCATTCACAACAGAATTTCATTAAATATTTGTCATTCTCTCCTTTAATGCTTTTGTAGCCTTGGCAGTTATTTCACATTTACAGAAGTACCCCGCAGAAACGCACTGGGAATTTTTTGAGCTTTGCATCGCAGTGAGCTTATTTTTCTTGCATCTCAGTAGCCCAGCTTTGCTACTTTTCCTGACCTATACATTCTCGACTTTCAGTTGAAAAGTGCAAGTTAAGCATCTCCTCCAGCCTGAAACAAATGGCTCTCCTGAGACCAGCCTTCCAGCAGAGCACGCAAAGCCCAGGAGCCAAACCTGCAGCAGGTGCACAATGTGGAATTACTCAGGTACTACGCCGAGTTTCAAAAAGAGGAATTACTAAACAAAAAAAGCCACCACACGGCCAGACTTTTTTTTGTTTGTTTGTTTGTTTTCCCCCTCTTCCGACCGCTCCGCAGCCCTCGGGTTTGTTTGGAGCCGAACAAATGAAAACATCTAATGTAATACCGGGGGGGTTAAAGCTGGTTCAACCCTCCCGGACTGGCTAAAAATAAGCCTAAACGGTGGGAATGGGCCGAAAACTTTCCCGGTTCCCTCCCCGGGCTCTCCGCGGAGACACCTGAGCCGCCGGCGGCCGCCGTGCGGAGCGGTGCGGGGGGGAGCGTAGGGCTGCGGAGGGGAGCTGGGGGGGAGCCCGGGGCTTGCGGGGGGGAGCCCGGGGCTTGCGGGGGGGAG
>NW_015090803.1:14426260-14427224 GCF_001431845.1 Calidris pugnax
ACCCAGCGGCGGCTACCCCTCGTCCGGACCCACCGCCCCGGTGGGGCGAGCGCGGCCGCCGCTGTGGAGCCGTCACCTCAGATGCCTCCCAATCTAGGTCAGCCGGCTCCGCCGCGCCGCCGGCACCGCTCCCTCCTTCCGCCGCCCCGACCCTCCTCGCTTTTTCTTCATGAAAAAAAAAAAATAAGGAAAATAAAAAAAAGCAATAAAACCCCTGCCGGCACCCTCCAGCGCACCCCCTCTCCCGGGAGCCCCTTCACCGCACCGCGCCACCCGCCGCCCCCAGCGGGCCTCCCCGGCGCGGTGGGCGGCAGGACGGCGAGCCGCCGGGGGAGCGGGGCCCTCCTTCCCCGCCTCTCTCCCCTCCCGCCCCGCCGCTTACATTTTCTGCACAGGTTTCCGCCGCTTGCGACTGGCGTAGGTGACATTGGGGTTCATCCTGCCGCCGCTCCAGCGCCCCGCGACCCAGCCGGCCGGGGGAGAGGAGCGGGGGGACGCCGCCGCCGCCCTCCTGCCCGCCTCAGCCCCGGCTGTCGGGAAGGGGCGAGCCCCACCGGGCGCCGCAGACTCTCCCTTCCCTTCTCCTCGCCTCGCTTCGCCCGCCGGCCCCGGCCTCTCGCAGCGCGCTGGGTCGCTGGCAGCGGCGGTGGCGCCTTCCCCGGCCGGGCGAGGACGGGAGGCGGAGGCGCTAACGGGGCGGGGATCCCAGGTGATCGGCGGCGGCGGCTACACCCACTCACCGCCCCCTCAGGGCACAGGTGTGGGGGCGGCGGGGGCTTTCCAAGCGCCGCTGGAGCCCCGCCGTCTGACCACGCCGGACTCCCCCGGCCGCTTCCCTCAGCGGTAGAAGCCGGGAGGGTTCGCGGCGGCCTCTTCGCACCCCGGCGCGGCCGCCGTCTGCTTGGCCCCAGCGCCTGTCAGTGTGCGCGGCGCCCGGCAGGGCCGCACCGCCCCGCCCGGCCCG
>NW_015090803.1:14427765-14655663 GCF_001431845.1 Calidris pugnax
CGGGATACCGGGGTGGGGGGGGCAAGAAAGGAGGTCACCAGGGGTGCCAGCACCGAGGGGACCCCGGGGGGGCTTCCTGGGCACGTCTCCTTGGGGGATAAACCCCCGAGTTACTGCGCTGACATTTTTAAGCTAAACACTTATTTCATGGCATCGCCAAAAAAATAAATAAATAATGAAATAAAGAGGCGCTGCCGAACTGCTGCCAAATAAAACCACCCGAGAAGAGCCCCCGGTGCCTGTCTGACCCCCCGCCGCCTCTCCCGCCCCTTTTTCTTCCTCGGTCCTTCCCTTCGCGGCAGCAGCAGCACCATCAGGAGCAGAGCCCTTCCCCCGGAATAACCGCAGTAAACGGTGTCTCATGGCTACACTCGGGAGCCGGGGAGCCGCCCGGGGTAAACGCGGGTATGTCCGCCGTCACCGTCTCTCTCTCCCTTCCCCACGCACCCGCGTCCCGCAGACCCACGGCAGCCCCGGCCCCGCCGCTCGGTGCCCCCGCCGGTGCCGGGAGGCTGCGGCAGTGTCCGTGGTGCTGGTGGCCGTCTGTCCGCCCGCCGGGGCTGGCCCGGCATCCTAACCCGCGGCTGGGAGCCCGCACCTTCCCCCGCTGGGTGCGGGAGTCCCGGTTGGAGGAGCGTTCCCGCTCCCCTCCTGCGGGAAGAAAAACCCCGTGGGAGTGGGCAAAATCCAGCCATCCCGCCGCCCCGGCCTCCTCTTCCTCGGGTGCCCGCGGCTGGGATTAGGCAGCATAACCCGCGCTTGTTTACCAGCTTAATTGCTCGGGTATAATTGCCTGGGAAGCTATGCCAGATGCAGAGTACGCTGAAGCCACAATACGCAGATAAAATTAATTAGACTAAACCTTAACGATGCTAGGGCGCTTGTTAGTGCGCCAGGAGCTGATCGAATGATGTTCTGAAAAGTATGTCTCCAGCAAACAAAATTCATGAAAAAAACGTAGCAAAAGAAGTGTACACCTTATGGGGTCGGTGCCTTGCAGTCACATTCCTGCCACATTCCTGGCCAAATGCCTCTGCAGAGGACATCAGCTATTCACTAGCTTCTGTCTCTCCTCACTCCCTTCCCTCTTCGCTCTCCTCTCTCTTCACAAGGTCTTACCAGCATCCTGGAAAAAAGGTAGGCAGTACTGTACACCACGTCTGACTTCCTTGTCTTCTCCAGCCCCTTTCTTCTTTCAATTTTAGGACTGAAACTGGAAACGAATGCACTTCCTTCCCTCCAAACCCCTCCATCTGTCCAAGCACTCAGTTTCTTCCAGCCTGAACTTCCCAGTCCCTTTCGGTAATCCTTTCATCCCTAGCCTCTCCCTGCTTGCTGGTTTCTTCCTCTGTCAACACAAGTGTGCTGTGATGACTCCATACACAACATAAATTGCTGCTCTGCTTTCATTCTTCTCCTCAGCTGCATTATCTTTGTGTTGAAAGCTTGCAGGCGTTGTTTAAGGCTCCTCTTCTTCTAATTTTTAATTTAATTGCTTCCAGTCTGTCTTTTACTCCCTCACTGAGAATGAACAAAGTCTCTAGCAACTTTCTTATTCTTCACTGAGCCTCAAGATCTCAACTCTTTCTTGACCTTTTGTCCTGCTTGGATACTGTCAGGGACACCCATACTTATGCTGTCTCATCAAGCCATCTCCAAATCTACTGGTGGCTACACGAAGAAGGAATTGTAGCTTTAGCCTCCCATGATGGACTCCATCTCCCAGTTCCATTCTGGGGCCACAGGAACTTGGACGGTACCAATGAGGTATTGTGCCTACTCTTCAACTCCTGAATTTGGGAAGAGAGACTGAGGAAAACTCATGTAGCTGTGCAGAAACCACATCTCCTGCACATTTGCAATCCCTGCCCGCTATCGGAAATCCACTCCTGTGGATCAGCCACCTATTTAGCAACAAACGTGATGTTTCAGATGTTCAACACACAGAGAATCACAGAATGTAGGGAGAGCTTCCTTATGTGTCACTGGGGCCTCCCAGACATGGTTACCTAAAAATTTCTATACCACATTATCCGCAGCTTTTGTACATCTGTCCTCACCTGATGTTCTTACTGTCTTATGTTCTTTTCTATTTGCTAATTTGTGTGCAATGGAGATCTTGCCTCATATTCAGTGTAAAACAAGTGAAACCTATACAGCCATTCAGAAATCCCAGAGCCTTCTTTACAGCTTAAGTGTTTGGTTGGGCTTTTCTTCTTATTATTATTCTTTTTTAAAGTAATATTTTCTCAGGTTTAACAACATGTTTGGTCTTGCAAAAGATGACTGGGGCTGATGTCATGTGGACAATTAAAAGGATTTAATTCCTCTGCAGATCACTTCCATGTGTATTGTACATCTCTAACTAGTCCCTTCTCATTTTATCTCTAGGCTGCTACCCAGGTGGCTTTACTAGGTCTAAACTAAAGACCACATCTTCCCTTAATAAATTCTCTAGAACCACTAGTGATCACTTTTCTCCTCATTGCTCAACTCCAGTGTTTTTGCCTTTATAATCATGAATTGTGATGCCATCCAATGATGAGTGAACCTTGCCTTTCCCTACCCCTGGCCTGTGTGAGGTGCCACGTTAAAGAACACACTCTTCTGTGTCCTGTGTGCTTTGTGGTTATCATTCTCTGAACCTTCCAGACCTCTTGCTTGTCAGCAGCCACCTCTGCTGCCCTGACTCCAAAATGAGCAACGTTCTTTTGCTCCACACATCCCTTCTGCCCCATCTCTGCTTCTCCTGCCCTGCACAGTCCCCCCCTCAGCTCTGTCTCCTGGTTCCTCCCTCATTTAACAAGGTACGAGCTGTTTGGTAGGGGGGACTTTTACTAAACAGACAGAAATTCCTGAGTGGGCTGGAGTTTCACAGGATTGTCACGAGACCAACAAAAATCTTGTCATTTGGGAGGAATTTGTAAGAATTACAAACACTGTTAGTTATCTTAGGGTCATCTCTGACTCATTTCTAGTCTCTATCCTACTCTTTCTGTCTGTGGCCAAAATTTTACTTCCCTCAGCTTAATTCTGTATGCTGACTGTTCTAGCTGCTTCCAGTGCAAATAACGCAGAAGAAATCTGTTTTTGTTATCTGTGATTTCTTCTCTCCTTCCCTGGAGGCAAGGAAAGAGGATTGTGATTTATTCAGCTCAAAATCTGGGGATATACAGAACTACCATTGATTTAGGCATTATTTTCCATGTACGTTTGTTCTGCTAAAGAGGAATATGTATAGTAACTCAGAGGTAACTCACTCATCATACTTGTTTCAGGTAATTTAGGGAATTTAATATAGAGGCAGTGAATAGCCAACATACTGATTCTTTAGTCAGAATCAGTTTGTGAGACCTGGGAAGGTCTCACAAACATTTTTCTGTGAGGAACCAGAAACATCGATGGAAATTCTGCCCCACTTTTTAAAACTTAAACAAAAATAATTATATTTACAAAAAAGAACTTGGTAATGGGACTTACAGTACACTGCTTTTTGATGGATGATCTTTCTTACAGAAGATTCATTTGCAGGTACTAGTTGAACTGGGTACCGTTCTAATGAGAATTAGATTTACAAGAAAATTTTTATTCTTTTTTCCTGTCATTTGTGGTTATGTCAATACCGGACAGAACAGCACATTCTTTTTCTCTTCTCCTGTCCCCCACATGGCTCCCCACTCCCACTACCCTTACAGGTGCTTCCCATGTGCCAGTATTTAAAATGTCACTCAAGTTTCTACTGAGTGTTTAACTTGGGGACCATTTCCAGAACTCAAAGAGCCATATAAAGGAAGAAATACGTGAAACATACCTAATATTTGGGCAAGCAGATAATGATCCTTACTTAATGGTTAGTGCTGAAAGGTCTATGTTAATAATGGTATTGTAATTATTTAAAATTCATTTATTTGCACTAATCCCATGAAATCTATAGTCTTAATTGTTCCAACAGGGGCCAGAAAAAAATCTTGAGTAGACAAAAACCACATTTAGAGACAGTGTTCAATTTTTTTCCACTCTGAGAAAATTTGAGAAATTAATAAACATCATTTTGAGGAAGGATCATGATTCTGCTCGAAGCCTATGATATGTAAAATGAAAAGCATTTTTCATCAGTAAGCACAGGAATAAAGGAACAATATCATTATAGAGTAAGTATAAAAATCAGGACATTGCTTAATTTTTTCAGGTTTTCTCTCATATGCAGAAATGAGCAGAAGAACAAGTCATCTCTGCCCAAGGGGAAGTCAGGAGGACTTGATAGAGCCTCTTAACCAAGACACCAGCAGTTAGACACCTGTATGACCAACGACTACCCCTTCTTTCTCCTCTCCTTCCTAGTTGAAGGGGTAAATTTATGTTTGTTATGTGAATATACAAAGAGTTATGTCTGCAACTACAAACCCATTTAAAGAAAAATACTGTTGTACGATATTTCTTTCAGTCAAACTATCAGGATGAAGAAGTACCTTCTGTTCCCAGGATCCTTCCCTGCCACCAAGACTCACTGGCACACGATGAATCAGATCCATATTATTATATTTTCTTAGTTTCCAAAGTAAGGTGGCTGCATGCTAACCCCTGAACTGCCCCTGGGAATGACGTGGGAACATGCCAAAACTGTGTAAAGGATGATTCTGACCATTGAATACCACTGGTGATTGAGTTTTAATGTCTAGGAAGTTCCATAGCACTCGCTAAATTTACTAGTAGATATAACCTTAGAGTACATTTCCAATGCTTTGGGCCATAAATGTTACAAATAGCCTGCAATTATTAGTATGCAGGAGCAGGAAAGTTTTGATCACAACAGTAAATCACCATGACAATCAGCAAAATGTGGGCAGCATATGATCCAGCTGCTGCAACATACGATCTTGCTGCACCAAGACCTTCGGTGCTGTTACATGGAGAACAAATACACAAAGAACTGGTCATTTCACTTCTGCTTTAAAACCACTGCTGAACCATATTTATTAATGGGGCTTTGTTGCTAAATTGGCTTATAATATTAACCAAACCTGTGGTTCGAGAGGGCCTGAAACGAGCTTACAATTATGATGGCTCAGTAGGCTGCAAATTCTCTTTCTGCTCTCATTAAGAGGAAAGGGTATACACAAAATAAGACTAATGAGTAAAAAAAATTATCTAAATTAGAAGTGACAATGCAGTTACCAATCCAGAGTTTAATTTCTGTGCTAATTTTAATAAATATAGCTAAATTATATTAGCTAAATATAGCTAAATTTAGCCTTATTAAACCTCTCTGTGATTAAGACAAGCTACAGGTATTGTATTAATGACAATTGTATCCTCTCTCTTTTTAATGGGACTTCCTATTAAATCTAGTAGGTATACACAGAGAAGAATATGAAAAAATAGCAAATAGATACACAGGTGTCTGAAGACCAAAGACCAAGGCTAACATCAATACAAAATCTGTATAATTACACAGAGAGATTTCCATGCACATAATGTATAATTAACAATAAAAAAGAACACACAAACAAGAAAGCCCAAACACAGTGATTTTAATACCTACTCAGGAAATTGCCTGCTTGAGAACAAGAATGAGGTATGAGTTAGTTCCTTTCAAAATGTTTTCATTGTTGTGATATAAAATGCCATTGTTCAATGAGTCCATAGTTCTCGAAAGCGGAGTGAGCTCTACCTGTGTCACGCCTGACAGCTAATTGTTTACACCCATCATTTATAGCCTTCTGTCACAGGGAGACTGCATCCTCCCCTCCCCGGGGCTTACTCCTGGAGGCTGTTTCTCAATGAGTGATTGTAATTTTCGTAGGTATTGTGATTTAGACCTCTAACATCTTTTCCCATCCAGAGTGACTACAGCTTCCCATCTTTCCAACAATAAGTTTTCTTTGATTTCAGCTCTGACTGAGACACCTGAGGAAGTGGAGAGAGGAGGGAGGACAGTGAGTCTGCTAGGGCAGGAAAGTAAGGAAAAAAGCTGTTTCTGGAGAATTAAAGCCAGCATGAATCTAGAGAGCAAACTGTAATGCTGTAGGAAGGGTAACAGGAGCAGGTATCTTTGCTATGGGAACCACTTGAACACTTTTGTTCTGCAAAGAGTGGTCACGGCATGTTATTCCTTCTCAGCATAACAGGAGAACATGCATGTACTGAAAACTGCCCACAAACCGTTTGATATATTGTTTGCTTTATCCTTTCCTTTTTTTCCACATTTATCCTGCTAAGTGTCCTGACCAGACTGTGTTTACATGTATCCCCAAGCAAGCCACAACTGTTGCTAGCTACATATCATCTTTATAGTCCCATTATCTCCACTTCTCTGAATTCAGTCTGGCCCGCAGAGCCACTTGTAGTATTTAACACTTGCTGGTAAAGAGTCTTCTGAAAAACCTTCCAATCAACGTGCCCTGCCTGCAAGATAAATGTTTAGCTCCTCAATTATAGTAACTTACCTGTTAATTTTCACAACTCACTATGTAGCATCTGCTTCACTGTAGAGCCTCAGGTGCTGTCTGAAAAGTAAGGTTTTAACAATCTCAGCTATGCAGAAGCTGTCTCTTAAATGTTTGTGTATTATAGACATACAAAAAGACCAGACAAATGTCTAGAGTGTTCTTTTGCAGTTCAGTAAGTTCTTTAAATATTTTTCTGTTTACTCTAACATCATTGGAGATACTGAATTAGAAAACTGTCCGTTCGGTGGAAAAAGCAGTTCATCTGTTTCTTCTAAAGGAAGTTGCCTTATTTATAATTTGTGTTCTATATTATATACGTAACTTTGTAATGTCCCTGACAAATAAAATATTCAAGTGGAAAAAAAAAAAAGCTATTATGGGCATTCTATGTAATAAAAGCTCTTTTAAAAATAAGTGCTTATTTTTTCAGTGTAAGTCTTTAATCTTCTAGAAAACAGTAGATAAAAACAACTTCAAAACCTGCACGGTGCCAGTTTTTATGACTGCCAGTGCTCTTAATAATTCCAGTGATCTCAGCACAATAGTGTTCAGAACTGTTTCTTCAATGTTTCACACACATATTGTTACTGCATGCCTATAGCTACAATAGATTGCATCACCAAGAGACCACGAAGCTTTAGAAGTTTAGCATTTCCCCTAAATAGTCAATGAAGCTGATATCTGGTCTATCTGCCAGAGATTAAAAGTTGCTCATTTCAGAGGTATAAAATATTGCTGGTTTATTTCTGAGGGCGTGTATCTGGAGCCAGTTCACAGCTTCTTTCGTAAGGAAGGCTTACTAAAAGAGATATCCTAGAGGCAGCAAGACTCCAGCAAGCATGAGTTTTTCATCCAGGATTTCTCTTATAAAAATTCCCTGACTCTACACTTGGTAAGTTTGGATCTGGGCTCTTTCAGGTTACAAAATTAAAGGTGTGATTTCTCTAGTAATGGGCAGCATGACGGATGGTCCTTCAAAAGGAGTTGATAATCCTTTCAAGGAACACATGACAATATTTGGAGTGGGATTTGAAAAGGGGCCAAACAATAAGCACACAAATTGTGTGAGGTGGTCTCATCCGTGCTAAGAAACAAACAAGCAGCTGCAAGTTTGGTCTATCTGAAACTTTCAGCTGACGTTCAGGCTTGGCTTAAGGTGGCCTGTGGTCTGCATAATGGCCCAAGGGGGTCATTTATTTTGGGGTGATTTATTTTGGGGTGATTTATTTTAAACATGTTTTCAAAGATGGAAGAAATAATTTCTGATCTTGTTGCTACCTCAATCCTAAAAGAATCAGGAGTCGCAGTTGAAGGTTACTTCATTTATTGAAGTTATCTTATTGAATAAAATGCAATGATTCTGTTACATTTTCTTTTTTCTATTTTCTAGTAAACATTCCTACTATCCTTACTGAAAATATAAATAGTTATAACAGTATGCAGTGAATTGGGTCTGTGTTTTATCCAGTTTCCTATTTCCATCAGATGAGAAAATCTGGCAAATAGTCTTGTGCACGCTAAGTAATAAGAGAACACCATGTTGTTCTCAGTGCAATTATGAATATCATTATCTGCTAAAAATAATTAAGCATCTCTAAAAAACCTTGATACTTTTAGTAACAGAAAAAGTCTTGTGACATTTTATCAGAGTCACAGACCTTTTAAATTCTTACTCTCTAAAAGTGGGATTCATACAGTACATTCCTGGAAATGCAACCAGATTTGAACAGAAAGACAAATCTGTAGAAAAATAAAGAGAATAAGCACAACAGACAAGGAAATCTGGAAATAAAAATAAGCCAATAGTTAAAAGAGTTGGTTATTGAAGAGAAAACTGGCAACGGCTAAAAAGAAGCTTAGGACCAAAAAGGAGACATAAAAAAAAAATCTGAAAAAAAGAGACAAAAAGGAAAATCAGAGTTCCACTAGTAGCTCATAGAAGCAGGGAAGCTATTACTTCCTAATAGTTGATTTAGGAAAGTGACTGTAGGATCTAGGGGTCAATATGTTGTTACATTAAAAGGACCTTTTTTAGAGTTTTTGATGGCAGTAGTTACAGTGGCAGAGAGCCATACAAGGAATTCTACAAATTTAACAGTGTATGTATGTTTGAGCTGCAGTATCTGGGTATTGCCAGCATCTAGGCTCTACTGTTCCCTATAGATGT
Source organism: Calidris pugnax (assembly GCF_001431845.1). NCBI lineage: Eukaryota > Metazoa > Chordata > Aves > Charadriiformes > Scolopacidae > Calidris > Calidris pugnax. The sequence goes on from NW_015090803.1 coordinate 14,436,382, forward strand.
TGTCTTTTATGCCCATGTTCTAGAATCAGTCAGTCAGAAAAAACGTACAAAGAAAGGGAAAAATATGGGAACAATCTTCAGCTTCTTCCCGTAGAGTCTTCTGCTGGTCTTTGGCTCTGCAGAACATCTTTTGAATTTGCAATAATTCTTCCTCAGGGAAGGGTATGCACAGGGAAACCTCCACCTCCCCCACCACACAGTCGTTCTGTAGTAAACCGAAAAAAGAAAGCCTTTCTAAAAGGAGACCTCAAAACAAATTTACTTTGGGATATTAGTCTTCCTGTAGGAACCTCTCCCCAGCCACAATTGTTTCAGCCGTCCACGTTCCAGAATGTTATGGCTAGATAATGTTTGTTCAAGATGTATTGCTACCCTTGTATAAAATATTTAGGTCATTCCCATAACATTCTCAATATGTAGCAAATATGTATTTCGTGGGGTCCATTGTTTAAGGCCAAAGTTTGAACTAAAGTCATGACAACATTTATAAAGTACACAATGAGGCAGTTATCTTGATCGAGGCAGAATCTGGTAGTTACCTTGTGTGTGTTTTCCCCTCGTTTTCCTTCCCTTTGTAGCTACACAGATGGAAGAAATACAGCTCAGTGGTTTGGGTTTTGTTTTGTTGGTAGCTTTTTTGCCCTTCATCTCAATTTTTTCTATTGTAGGCAGAGCAGGATAAAGAAAACTGCCGGTTTAGGGGTTTTGGCCTAAAATGTTACTGTTCTTATGGTTAGAAATATGGTTAAAATCACGGCTCCAGGGCACCTGAACTGCTTTTATTAGATGAAAAGTGCACTAAGTACAAGAATTTCAGGTATGTTTGTGCCATCCTATTCCTGCTACGGTTAAGGATGCTCTGACTTTGCTGAGTTTGTTCCTTCAGCGTCTATGTACAGTCTGCCCATGAGCAGCTGAACAGCTGCTACTGTAAAGTAATTTCACACAGGCATGATGAGTGACATTGAACTTGATGAAGAAGCTGTAGATAGCTTAAGCTTGTGGTGGTTAGAGCATCCTACTGTCACCTGCTCCAAGTTTATTACAACTACAGTCCATTAGCATTGGAAGCCGCCTGATATATATGTATATATATATGCATCAAACTAGCCTACAAAGATTCATATATACTTAACATACAGAAAAACAATAACTTCTAGCATCAAGATATATCCAGACTTAGAGCAGAATTTTCTGCAAATGAACAAATGATTCTGGTTTAAGTCAAAATGTGTCATGGGGGCAGGGGGGGGAGGAAAGAATATGATATCCTCTTTGGTATTGAATTACTATTATTAACACAAGGCATTTAATAGAGATTGTTGGTATTCACGGGGTGTAAGAACACTAATATTGGTAATATTTGATACATTGTGCTCATTTAATTGATCCTCTTTCACACTGATAATGTATTTCCATGTATACAAATAACAGTTACTACGTTTCAGAAATACTTGATAAGAATGACACAACTTACAGTCAGCTTTGAACAGTACCCCATATTCTAACTCACCTGTGTCTTGTTTATGAAATAAGACATTATTTTTGAGTAGCTAAGTCATTTCCATCTATAAAAAGCACAGAAATCAGTGTTTAGTCTGTTAGTATTTCCCAATCCCTTCAATCTATTTAGCTTAACAGATGTACAGAGGCACACAGATGGAAACAAATCAGTCCTTTCCAAGCTTGTTGTTCAAGGAAATAATCAGGACAGCAAGCTGATGAGACTTTTCCTGTCTTCTCTGATAACTGAAACTATTGCAATGATGATATATGAAGAAAAATCATATTAATGTCTAGAAAATGTCAGCTTCCATGTGGGTTATCTAATATCCAGCTTATCTTATTCTCAGAATCCACTTCAGTTGAGGAGAACAAGTGTCTCTCCTCATCGACCCTGAGCAGTGTGCTGCTTTGCAAGGGCTTCTGTTGAAATTAATGGTTCATCCAAACCGTGGGTGCTGCTGGTCCCTGAGCCTGGGTGCAGGAGGATGGGGTGAGCTGTAATTGAATATCATTTTCTCTCTTCCTTGTCCCTTATTTCCTATACGCCAGTTTACCCAGTAAGAAAGAAAGTCAGTGTGTGCAGTGCATCAGGGTAGCTGAGCTGCAGGATCAATTACAAACTGCTCCAGCTCGGTAGTCTAAATGCAGTCCAGGGAGAGATATTACCAAATATAAAGTTAACAGAAGCTTAACCAATGATTTTGCAATTTCATCATGCTTTTCCAAGGAGTGATAAGATTCAGAAAAAAACCCAGCCCAGTGGTGCTCCTCGGTTTGATGAACAGCCACCTGTACTGCCAGATGTACAGCTCCTCAGGCTTTTGTGCCTTTCAAGTCGGTATTCTGCAATCCAACCCCTCCGACCAGCAATCAGGTAACCGTCTCAAACACTCAGCATGGCTCACGCAGGAATTTCAGCTGGGATTTGGACCCTACAGGACTTTCCTGGGGGGAACTTGTCGTGGCATGTTTGTGCTGACAGGGGGCTTTAGAAACCAAGTAATTTATATTACTTTTTGCAAGGTAAAAAGCCTTTAGGAAAAGTAATAAATAAATAAATCCTCTTTGTGAGCAAATCCCACCACCGAAAAGAAAACAAACAAAAAAATCTCTTTGTTGTTTTGAACAGATATCAATGGTATATTTTTCATAGCTTCTCTTTTCTTTTCAAACTTCCTCCTGTTTGAAGGATTCTGGAGATTTTTTGTTTCCCCTGATCCAAGGATTACTGATTTATCTATGTTTTATTCCTCCCAAACACTCTTATCCCAATATACCCAATCTGCAAGCACTTTTCTCTATAGCTTTGAAGAGGTATGGGGAGGTTTTACCAGCACCATTATTCTCCTTTCTTTCTCACTTTTTTAAATCTTCCTTTATTGCTTTCTTTTTATCTAACTCTTAGCTTAGGCAACAATACAAAGCTAAACGCATTAGTCATTGAAAGTACCTCCATCACCCTTCATCAGAATGTGTTTTGTTTCTTCTGCAGCTGTACAAGGCACAAAGACACATTCATGAAACACAACTTTGGTTATTTTGAAGGCACGGAGAAAACAAGCAACAAGAGCAAAATAAGCAAAAAAAAAACCCTCGGGAGTAGAAATATCTTCTTTAATTGCTTTCTTAGTGAAATTAAACTGTATTCTTCAAGAATTCATGCTTAAGGTGTCTAAATTAAATACATGGGAAGTGATATTACATCTAATTGAAATACACACTTACTTTTTAATAGCTTTTATGGCAATGTTTAAATGCAGTTTTACCTACTGTGACAAATACAGAGGGTGAAATCAATAACACTGACTTGTAAACACAACGGAAAATTACAGCTGTGGTGTGTAAGTTGAGACCTATTCTTATGATGTAGACTCAATTATTTGGGGGGTAAGGGCTTGAGAGGGAGAGAATCAGAAAAGCTACTGATTTGGGCTGAACTGAAACAGGAATAATTCAGACTTGCTAGAAAAATGAACACTACCTTATCTCCAATTTTCTTTTCCAAAAGAAAATTCCTTCCTTTAGGCATGGGTTACTGTGTCCAGCCTTTGGAGCAAACACTAAAAAGCACTAAAATATTCTTTTTTTTTCAATGTCAGTTGAAACAAAATCAGGCTAAATGCACAGTGGATTTGCTGAAATAAGTGAATCTCGTGCACATAATAAATAAGCTGCTTGGATCCAGCTCTACTCAAAATGGATGCAAATTGACTTTTTGCTATGGGTTTATACAATACCATACACAATGAATGCTACACAGTTCAGACCCAGATTTTGAAAGGATGCTCAGGCACACTTTCCATGTGTTACATATTCCATTTGAAGCTATCAAGCTGAAATAAATAGGCCTCAGTTTATATTCTGTATCAAAAATTAATAAGTTCATTTGAATTATCCTGAGAAGTAGAGTCTTGAAAAGTCAGAATTAAACTGAACATCCTGCCTGAAATCTAACAAAAATGGAATACCTCGCATTCCTTAACATACCACTTTACAAATAAAAATAACACCATTAACACACAAAACTGATAATAATAAAAGCAAAATAAAACCCCAGTCATGATATATTGATGCCCAATTGCCAAATTGCTCCTGAGGAGCTTATTTGGTGGAAAACAATGAAAAGCAGTAGAAAATTTCCCAGGGAAATGTTGTTCTTAGGAAATCATCACTTTGGAGTGGTTATGCCACAAGCAATCATGTGGATAATAATAACACTAATTTAAATAACTAATAAATAGTTCCTGAGTCATAAACATATTGCACAAACCCTGACTAAGCAAAACCCTAAGTCATGTCTGTTCACCTGCATTCCATATTTTCACCTTGGAGGGAAACAAAGTCAGCCTCCTCTCTCAGTTCTCCCTGTAGAACCTCCAGGAATCAGGTGTTTCGGGCTCAACAGAGGCAGTGAGAGAGCATGGGATTTTAGGGGTCATTGTAAGCAACTTCAGAGGGTGACCACAGTATGAAATCCACATCTGTCCTATCAACCACCACAGCAAGCATTTAAAAACTTCTATAGGAGTGAGCTAAGATTCATAAATCCATATAGCCTTTGCCTCTAGGTGAAGTTCCCATGGCGCTGAAATTTCAGCATAAATACTGAAAACTCCTATTATTAACAGGTGCTTGTTCACCTCAGTTTGTGCAGAAGGAAAGACAATATTTTCAATATCAGTGTAAATCCATGTTATATGTATGGTACAACTAGCTAGTTACAAAAAAAAGTCATAAAAATGAATAGATAGAAAAGTCCTAAAACATAGTGCTGATACATAATCCTCATAGAACCAGGCTATATGGGTAGGAATGGGCCAATAAATATTAATAAAAATAAATAAAGTAATAGCTAGAAATAAATAAATATAGTATCATGAAAATAAAATGGAAAGAGTAGCCTGGAAACAGCACACAAACTATTTCCAAAATCAAGCTGAACTGATCTAAATCTTGGAGGCAGTGAAGTGGAAGGGAGGGTAATCTGATCATGCAGCAATCCTTATGACGCCTTTATGTTGATAAGATAGGATCATTCCTCTTAAGAGGAATTAAAACTTACGAAGGAATAAATATGCTAAATTGTGCTGAGATGAAAATGCTTATCAAGTCATATTTTGCTGAAAATAGCTGTGCTGAGAAGGCTGCCCATGGGACAACACTTGCCATTACTGCATCACCGCCTGCTTCCAAAGGCAAGGTGCTGATTTTGAATAACCTGTTTCTGCAGGAATCTATTGATTTGCTCAGTGTGTTGCCTCACTGCTTCAGTCATCTTCTCTCTTCTTCAGTTTAGCAGAGCACCACGAGGCCCCTAGGTTTTCCATTTACTTCAGCTAAAAATAACATTAAGGAAATATCAACTAGCTTTCATTCACAACTGGTCTAAGTTTGCCAGACTGAAATGAGTAGATACTATTTAATTTTCATATCACAGATACTACAAAGGCCTGGATTTTTCAAGATAATTTAAATTAAGATGCCTATAATTTAACACTTTGAAAGAAATCCAACAAACCCAGAATTTCTGATACAGATTGTGAAGATGAGATTGTGTGCAGTGTGTATAAACACTGAAATAAGGTTAGAAAGGTCAATCACCTTTCATGGTTTGAATCCTCTGGAAGGCAAATAATATTTTTACAAGAACAACAAATGAACAAAATAAAAAGGAAAATAGATGTAATGAAAACAGTTAAGAAAATATTATTTCTTTAATTACGTTTTATTACTCTTAACCATTTCACTTCAAGCTTTTAGCTCATTACAGTTGTGTCTTCCTTTGGACACAACTAATCAAATTGCCTCAGCATAATTTAATTCTTTTGGGCATAATAAGCTTAATGCTTTATATAGCAGCGCTAAACCTAACAACTGTACAGAGTCCTGACCATGCGAAGAGTAGTTCGTCATCCTATAAACCATCATGTGCGAATACCCCAATTTAGACAAAGCTATAAACTACTTCAAGCAAGATTTCAAAGGTGTCAGCACATGGCATGATGCAAAATATTTGTGTAAGAGAAATTTTCAGGCACTAAAGATATATTTACAAAGCATGGATGCAATTTTTTTTCCCTTTTTGCAAGACTCCACTGCACAGCCCAGCATTTACTGCACTTCACACACACTAAGTGCCCAGGTGCAGTTTTGGAAATGTTTTAGTTAAAATAAGTTAACAATGACTTGAAAATAAAAACCCTCATACAGTTCCTTACTCTCTTCCCACCTGTGAACGTTTCTCAGTAGTAATGCTTTCTGGGAGGAAAATGGGGGAAGATAGACAGCTCATAGATAACTTTTTATCATAATGCTGAAGGCTATCTGTAGCTGGTATGCAGTATATAAAAACACAAAGTGTCATTAGGTCTGTTTATCTCTTTTTTAAACCCAAAGTGACTTCTAAGTATATTGAAAAGTCTCCTGTGAAAAAGCAGCCAGCCTGTTTTTTCAAAAAAAAATCCTACATCTTGTTTAACCACAAGGATCAACATTTATATTGATATTATATAGTTAAATTAGCCATTTATTTTGAAGTGGAGCTACTATTATTAAGATATATTCACAATATCTTTTGAATCTGGAGTTCTTTTCCTAAAAAGTTCTCTTAAATATCCTTAAATTGAGAGTCTCTTCTTCTCTGCTGCTATAAAAGATCAGTTCCAGGAGGACTATTTCAAATATCAATAACAGAAATTACTGCCTATGCTAGGTAGTGATAATACTTTGAATTATTAGAACTGAATTTTGAATTCCAGTGCACCTTCTCCAGTATTTGCTTTCTTTTTTTTCTTTTCTTTTTTTTCTTTTTGTTTTTTCTTAAGCTGCTTCCTTTGTCTAATAGAATAGAAAATACCAGAGTTCATGGCGTAGTTGTACAGTTTTGCATGTGTGAATTATTCTGCAGAAAAGTGAAAGCCATTTGTATGGTTTTCACGCTTATGCAACTTGCTGAGCCAACATTTGAAAAATACATTTGACTCATACTGGCTCCTATCTTTGGGAAAACTTCTGGAGCCCCACAGTGTATGAGAAAAGAAACCTTTGCAGACCTTCTGAGTTGACTAGGAGGTGTGACAAAGTTCAACCACTTCCCATCCCCAAACAAGACACCAGTTCTCTCTCCTTTTACTGCCTGTATAGCAACTGGGCACTAACTTATGGCGAAATGCTGAGTTTAAAAGTTGTTCCAGACAGAGCAGCAGAGACATGGATCCCTCTTTGCATTAGACAGTTGGGAAAATATTGAAAAAAGATCATATTTAACCAGAATATAGTCCTGAGGCCAACGTGAGGGTGTAAGGGTAATGTCATAGGAAAGGGTGTCAGTTCTCTTGAGGATTAAAGCAAAAAGAACCAAAGGCTTCGACCAAGAAGAGGCTTCCATCTCTTCTTGAAAGGGAAAATTTTGCCTGTCGCATCATAATACTTCTGTATTTCATCTAAAGAAACTATAATGTCAAACAAATGCTGCTAATTGTTGTAAGGCTCCAGTTCTCTTCACTGCTTTGCTTAGCAAGGGAGAGTGGAAAAAAGGGGAAAAAAAAAAGGTGTCACTATAAATAGTCATTCCTTCATTCAACCTGATACATTTGCTCAGTTTATTATTTTTACCAAAACAAGGGAAACCAAGCAAAGATTAAAAAAGAAAAAAAAAAAAAAAAAAAAGAGGAAGAATAGTGAGGTAAGGTGTTTCCCGAATTTTGTCAGACTTCTTTATTCTCAGAATTTCTTTTTCTTTTTATCACACAGAGTCCACACAGAAACACACTGGCAGTGCTGACAAGTCCACTCCGTTCAGGTTTACTTCCCTTTTCCCTTTAACGTAGTAAGAATGGTAACAACAACAAGAAAGATATTCTAGTCCACCAGTTTCACAAGAAATTCAATAAGTACCCGTGGCTGGTGTGTAGAAAATAAAAAGTGAGAAATATACTATTAAATTATATTAGTTTCCTAACCTTGAAAAGATTTCTACTATAGTTTAAGCGGTTGAAAAAGATGGTTTTTTTATTGTGCAGCAATATGAAACTTCTATGTAGGAAGACAGGAAAAGATGGAAGGCTGAGATCCAAACCTGCTATTCAAACACTCTCAGGATCTGAAAGTGTTCAAACCCAGACATTAAAATCCCTGGATGCTTATGGACCCTAACCTAAACACTCGCCCCAAAGAAGCTGGTATGTATAATGCAAGCTGATGGCTAAGGTTTGTCTGTATTTAATGATATTACTATAGCTTTGATAATCTAAAACATTAACCTTCTTTCTTTGCAGGAGACCCTTCTGAAGTCCTGAATGAGGACAGCACCTCCACTCAAGGATACTGATCATGTGTGCGTTTACCTTTGAGAAAAATAAAAGTAATAAAAAAACTCCAACAACCACATTTGAACCCACACTTTTCTAAACAGGGATGGATTGCAGAAGACTCTCAGGGCTTTCTCCAGCAAATGCAATGTCTCTATTAGTGTGCCATTTAACTTGTCTGTCATGCCAGGGTATGTGTAAAACAGACATTATTTAACCACCACCCAAGAGCAACCTGTCTTTTGATAAGAAACCATGCAAAGAGGAAGCTGAATTCTCTTTGTTCTCATCTGTGTCCAAAATGATTTGATGTAGTTCATCTCGCAGGACTGGCAGTGAGAAGACTGGAGCTGTAACCATCCCATTAGCATGGAGGAAGCTACACCCTAAAGCAGAATAGCCAGTACATAAACTAAAGGAACTTTATTTTATCATAGTAGTTAGAAACAGGTTATAGATTAGAGAATCCAACTTTATGCTACTGTATGCTATAGTCACAAGACAGATGTTCTAGTAGATAAAAACCATAAGATATCTGAGATACTGTAAAATATATTTAATACAAGAAGAATATCTGCTGTAAAGTGAATTAAAATGCAGAAAGAAAAATGAATAATAGTTATTTGGTAACATGTACCTTGATCCTTATGCTAGGGATTATTCAATGATTTCCTCAAGAGAGGTATGTATGTAAATCACCTATGGGCCTTCTGCATGTGCTTTTCACTGTGTAAATATTGTCAAATATGATATTCTGGCCTTTATTTTGTGGTTCTGTGTTGTTCCTGTAACTGGAACAGTGGGAGGGATGGCCGTCGCCTCAATCTCGCTGTAGTGATCACTGCTCCAGAGAAAGCAGCTCCCTGCAAATCAGAAGGATTCATGCCACTCAGGTGCCTTCCCACAAAATCCTTCAGATGGCAAGCTTAAAGTAAGCCCTTAAAGGGATCAGATTGTGTTCTCTTTTATGTTCTTTTCTTTCTCTGAGAAAAGGATCAGCAAAACATCTGCTGCAGGGTATCAGGTAGTCAGAAAAAGAGGCCTTCGATAGGCCTAAAGAAGAATGAGAGGGACGATGAATCCTAGAAAATGGATTTGCAGTATTAACTTGCTTCTTGAATGTAGTTTTGTAAACTAGTAAAGATATTCTGTCATACGTACCATTATTACACAAAAAATATAACAAAATTTAGCTTAATGTAAAGCAAAAAGTAAAAATTCTGGGATTTACAGTAGTCTGAGAAATCTTAAGTCTTCCTTCTTATGTAATTCTTGAGAAATCAGAAAAAACATAGAATGCTATGGAATGAGAGAGCATGTGACCATTTAATTGAAGGTGGTGTTTTAACAGGTATATACAACCACAGTGTAACACTACATATCTTTTCCTGCTCTATCAAGCCTGGGTTCTAGACTCAATAGCATGTAGCACTTTGCACTAAGCAGACATTTCTTCAAACGTTTCAGTTCTATATCTTGTAAAACTTGGGATAACCCTCAAAATGTCAGCTGTAGGACACATCAGCTATGGAGCAACTTGGACACTGTGGTGTTGTTTTATGCATGTTTTCATCATCCGAGAAAAAAATCCAAGAAGCCTAATAGAGTAGGCAAGCAAAATTAATTCCCATAGAATATACCTACGTTGTCATGTATGTTTAAGTGATGTCTGGGGGAAAAATGCAAAAAAGAATGTTATTTAGGATGTAAAAGCAGCTGTTGAAATGTAGATCTCGTAGATTATGAAAGTGTCACTTTCATAAGTGACTTGCTCTGCAGCAAGTTCTGGGTTACACAACTGCCTACTGCTGCTGAGGTTTGGTTGCTCACCCTTAGAAGTTCCAGGAAAAATACATGAGAAGGAGAATACATAGATACCTTTCCAGAAGTTTTGTGACAGTAGTCACTGATGTCTGGGACTGTTTCCAGTAACAACTGCCCCGAGGAAACAGCACAATCAGCAGCTATGAAGTCCAAAAATTAGAAATTAGCTTGGCACAGAAATCAGTAATTTTGAGGAAAGGAGCCAACTGAAGAGCACTTCATGCATCTGGCGTCTGCTGAATAGCTGCTCTGTATGGCATGGAAGGATATTGTGGGCAAAGATTTGAAACAAACTGGAAACAAGTGGCTTAAACCCAAGCCTTCTGGGGACTGAGAAAGATTCTGTGTTGATAACAATATGGAAAAGCTAAAATATGAGGCTCCTGGGAAAAGGGTGAACCACAAAAGAGGCATTGCTAGGAATATGACTGAACAGAATTAAGTATCATTTTCCAAAGCTTTAGCGTGAAAATAAGCTAAAAACACATCTGTCTTAGTAAAGAAAACAACAATGAAATTATTAATGCATTATTAATTACATGACAATAGGAAAAAAAGTTATTTTTAATTTGCTGGAAATATGAATGTTAACGTGTCAGTTCTTAAGGCAAGCCAATTTCAGTGCCAGTGAGAACCACGGAATTGGGATCTACAACATTAAAGGGACTCTGAATAATGATTTAATATAGGGCTTTGTCTAGTGTTAGATGAAAGAAGGCTGTGAATAAAGTATGTTCTTTAAAACCTAATGGGATTAAGGCAGCAATATGATGCAATTTGATTAATCTTTCCAGTAAGAAGTTGAATGCATTTGGTTTTCACTGCCATAAAAGAATCACTCTTTTCTAAGTGTTTTTTATTTTGATGGAGTATCCAATATAACATGATGTGGATCAGCTTAAAGGCAGTTGTGTTTGATTATTTTCCTCTCTTTGTTTATTATGTTCCTACTGTTATTTTAAATAAAAGGATCTCTGCAATGCTGAGGAGAACAAATTCAAAAGCTGTAACTAACAAACTCTAGACATGGGAGACTCTGAATGTATACAAATACGAAAGAAGTCTTGAGCCAAATCTGAGCATGATGAGTAAATTATTCTAAGAACCATTACTGAAGTATCATCAGCTATGCCAGACTGCAGGGAACAAATTGTAAATTGAAAACATGACCTTATATTTTCCCTAATTGCAAGCACTGAAAATTTACAGAGCCTGACCTGCTATTAATTGTGAGCTCCTAGATCTCTGTTAGAGAACCTTTGACCCTGGGCACCAGACCAGGTCCAAGATTCCCTTTTGTAAATCTTGTGGTTTTGGGTTTCGGTGTTGGGTTTCTTCCCTGCCACGCTGTACAGGGTGATGGACATCTAACTATGGCCTACAAGGCTCCTTTGGCCTTTTGCAAGAGCAAATTCTCTACTCTTTCACCTTCCAGCTCTTCAGTTTAGCCTCTGATTTTAGTATTAGCCTTTTAACCAAACGATTGCTCATGTTTTCTTTGTCTGGTCAGCTTCTCATGGAAAAGTCTACTACATCCATAAGTAGGCACTGAACATTACCACATGAACATTGTTCCTCAACAGATGTTAATGTTGATCTCAGAAGTCCATCTATCTGACTAAAAGAGAAGGTGGTATTTCTTTTCTGTCAGACTGCAAGTCAGTGGCTTCACATATACAAGAAACATAAAAATCAAACCAAAAGGCAAGTATGGGGATACAGTTTTCTTCAGCCATTCCCCAAGTCCACAGTTTCTGTACAGGTTGAAGAGCCTCCAAGCTACTTTTGAAATATAAACATTTACTGGTGGCAAAGAAAATGGGAATTTTCTTTGGGACATTGCAGTGTCGGAGCCAGGTCAGAGGATTCAGAGAGCAGAGCTTTTTGCTGCTTTGAATTTGTCAGGTTTAGCTTGCACCAGAAGCCACTGTGGTCCCTGGTGAAAGCTAAGAGGCTGTTCACACCTCACACGGAGAAGAAACTACGTTTGGCTGACGTTTGTGAGATGGTCCCAGCAGCCAGACTCCTCCATAATCCAGAAAGCCGGTTTCTCTCCCCTAGCACCCAGGCAAGCTCCCTCTGCTGGGGACTTCATTGTCTTCATAAGGGAGAAGTTCAGACCTTGCTTCAAAAGCCAGAAACTTACCTCAGTATTGAGGGAATTCTTCCCTCGTCTCTTGATAGAGCCAGGGATCAGGAATAGTTCCCATTTCTCCCAGTTTAGGCAAACTTGGCAAGAAAGAGCAGCGTTTCTCTCTAAAGTGTCCTTCTTTAAAAAACCATGTACTGCCAGTGTTATGGGCAGGGGAGGGGGAAGGAGGGCAGGCAGGGTGGTTATTGTTGTTAATTTACAATTTATATTTGAATGGATGTATAGTGAGCAGAAAACACTAGTTTTTTAAGGCAGGTTTGCATTCGGTGTCACCACGTTGATGGTGAGGTCTGCTGTGCTGCAGCAAAGCATTTTTGGTTCGGTGTTGGCATTTCAATTGGGTAGTCTTGGTAGGCTCAAAAAAACCTCTAAGAGGGTGGCTGACACCCCAGCACACCATTCCTTTTTATACAACCCCTGCCACTGCATTTGCCTGGATATATTTCAGACCAAAGCAGCCTAGTAATGCTTTAAGGCTTACTTTCCTGATCCCTTCGTCCATCTAATTTAGACAGGGGTTGTACCCGTGCTGGTTTTTACAGAGTTAAATACTCAGGCATATCAGCTCAGAAGTGAAATTTTCTGCCATTTCTTGACATTTATACCACAGAGATGTTAAACCACTTTATAGACAAGACGTTACTATATTTGTTAATCAGATAACATGCCGGAAATCCAACCACGACTGAAAAAATCATGTTTTCATTCTAATACCGAGTTCTTACTGATACAGCCAAATAGAGAAATATAGATTTGAAACTACACCCGTTGCTTCTGAAGCTGACAAAATCTTCAGCACAATTTCTCCTCCCACTGTATCTTTCTGTACTCCTGTGGCTTTTTAAATCCATAGGCTCACACACCCACACACAGCAACGAAATGAATCATTTTCCTCCACGACTTCCCCCATGTCTAGCAAAAAAAAAACAAAAAACCAAAAACTTTTAAAATTGAATAACCAGATTCTTAGCAGTCAAGTGTATAAAAATGAGAGAAAATCAAGGAAACATGGCTTCTCAAAATGCCACTAATGCCATAAGTTCCATAAAGGGTTCTGAGTGAGGTCGCAGTGGCATATAGAGACAGTGTATGTTATACTGATCAGTTCCCTGTCCAAGGGAGGCTCCCTCTTAACAGCATCTGATCACTTCCATACAAGAGCAATCCCATGGAGGTAACAGGCACATACAATTGTAAAGTTTAGCTCAGCCTATTAAAATGTCAGAGAACAGGGAAACACCCACTGCACTCCATGACTGCTTTCTTCAAGCATCTCAAACCAAAAGCATTCTTTCAGTGCTGGCTATTATCAAGAAAGCATATATGATACTCCTACAACCAGTGCACAAATGAGTTCCATTTCAAGCTGTAAAAACAAAGACATCCAAAGAAAAATAGTTAGAGAAAAACATAGCACAACACCACTGGGGAAAGTTGTAACCAATGATGAAATAATCTTTCTTAGGATCATAGCTGAATGCATCAGTCTTTGAATACCACGCTGCTTACTAAACATAATACATACTTCTGCTTTTCAGTAGTAGGAAGCAGCCAAAATAAAAAATCAGTCTAGGAGGAGATAAGACATCTGTTCCATTAACTACTCAGCTGTGGGAATACATTTTCATGTGTTTTAAAGAACCAGCCAAGATATATGAACACATATTTTTATTTCACATATTCTCTAAAATATAGAATGCAGTTTGCAGTTTAATTTTAATAATTAAGAAATGAAGTTACTTCATTCTTCACTTTGAGGGTGGCAGAGACCTGGAACAGACTGCCCAGAGAGGTGGTGGCATCTCCATCTCTGTAGACATTCAAAACCTGCCTGGACATGTGCAATGTGCTCTAGGTGGACCTGCTCTGTCAGGGGGGTTGGACTAGATGATCTCCAGAGGTCCCTTCCAACCCCATATCATTCTGTGATTCTGTGATTCTGTGGTTCTGTGAAGTTGAGCTTTCCTGTGGACAAGTGAACATACTATGTGTTACCCCTGTGAGTAACATTGAATTTAAAACCTTATTTAAATATGCGTAAAGGGCTATTTTCAGCTACTCTGTTTTTCTCTCTTGTGAAAGAAATGTAACTTTTTCCTGTAAGGTGATATTGGAGAATAGTTTCCTTTCCATTGTATTTTATATGGTATGTGGAGCAGGGGTAGCATGTGCATCTGAGGTTTTGCAGGGGGAATGTGAAGAGGAGCTGTGACATTTCTGTTAAATGAGTGAAACTGAAGAAATAGGAAAAAGAGAAGGCTCAGTATGAATTTATGTCTGTACATTGACTGGATGAGTACTTAGTTGTCTAGAGTGAAGTCTGTTGCAAACAATGTGGCGTTATCCCTCCGTTCTTGACAATTACAGTGGAGTTGCTTGGGATACCTAACAATGCAGATGAAAAGCTAGCCTTAGTGACTACTGAGGAATACTTATATACAGGGAAAATTGAAACTGTGCTAGGAGCTACCACACTATTTATTTTCTCCTGAGAATTCACTTGGGCTAGATCACATAAAGAATTTGAAGGGGGCCACTGTATTTTTTAAACTTAGAAAACGCATTGAGGCAGCAGAAGGGTCGGTTTATACAGCGCTGGCTGTTACTGACTGGGACGAGCACAATCTCCTGTAAATAGCTCATCTTGTTATTGTCTTTAAGCAAGGCTGCAGAGAGGTATTTTACCCTTAGAGATGGTTAAGCATCTGCCAGCTGTTTTTCTAATGAATCTGAGGCAGGGAGATAACAGTCTTTAAATACAAATTGTCTTTTTTCCCCTGTATTTCTTTTCACTTTCACTATGCAAGAAGTATATTTCTTTTTCGTTAGATGCCTTTTGATTAAACAAGTAAACTAAGTAGCTTAATAGCTATTTAACAGCTTAAATAGCTACAGCCAATAAAGATATATAATACCAGAAAACTCTGACAGATTTTTCTAGACCATAATCACTTAAAAGAAGCAAACCTCTCCCTCCCTTCATTTCCAGTCTGCATACGTGGTTCTTTCCCTAATGCAGTTAAACCACAACACTCAAGTTTCGTTGGAACAAATTATAATCTGAAAGCAATTCATTATTCTCTCTACCTTCCTGTGTGATAGCCACGCAATATCTGTGCCATTAAAATAAAGTATCTCTTTAGAGGAAGCAATGTACATGTGTATGTGTAGGAGAAGAAATCTATTGGGAAGAAGTATTACAGTCATGGTGGCATCCTGTAACGAGTTTCTTCTTCTCTCTTTGCCAGAGTGACAACCCTCTTCAGCACGGCTGCAATCAGGATATCAAGCAGGATGAGCACACTCAAGCAGAACCTCTTGCCCATGGTGAAAGCCGAAGGCTCCTCTTTCTCTACAAAACAGGCATTGCACAGAAAGAAGCAGTACAAGCTCCTACATGGTGCAAAATTTTCTGGTAACTCAAAATTAAGACTGAAGTAGAGAATAAGAACATTTTGATGGTATTTCTGATGCATCCGAAAGTCTGGCAAAGCTCTTAACTGAGAAGGTAATAGAAGCTGTTTGAACAGCTGACGATATCAAATACTGTGGCACCAAAAAAAAGCCACCAGTTTCAACCTTTTAAAATTCTTCTGCATAAAAAATGTTAGTATATTAATAATTTCATACCCGTGTTTGCATTGAATACAAACATTTTGAAGTTCCTGTTGGTATACCAATATACAGTGACCCAATTAAGGCAGCCTGAATTTGAAAATCTTCACAAGTTTGCCTCTCCATCACAAAATATTAATATTTTTTTTTCATGTGAAAATTCTCAAACCAAAACCGTGTGGAATTCCAGTTCTCCTCCATGTTACAATACACAATGACAGTGTTGTCTCGACCACAGAGGGGTTCCAGGACGCCCATCAGTATCCATTTTCCTGTATAGCAAACAGTAGCACCATTTCTCCAGGAAGATAGTGTTCATCTGTGGTACTAATTCTACTGGTGGCAAACAAAACAATTCAGTTTTATGCACGTACTGAGCAAGGAAGAGCTATTTCTCTCTTGCTCCAGGTGGCATGAGTGCACTTCTTGGCAGTCTGCAGGTGGTCTTATACTTCTCATTCAGGATGCTGGCGCGGGCCTGGGCTGCTTTGAGATTGGAAATACGAGGTGGGGCTTCAATTTGGTGAGTAAGATCTTGCACTTCTTACCTAAGAGAATTGTCCAAGCCATCAGGTATGGAGGAGGGTAAGGTGGCTACTTGGTAGACATCATGGAGCACGTAGCAGAAAGGTCGGGGATCTTCTACTCCTTCTGGGAATTATGGAGAAAGTGGGTAGAGAAGCACAAGGACACAAAAGCGTCTGGATGCTTGGGAGATGCCACCAGCAATAGGTAGCTCCTGCCAATGAGTACTCATGTTGTAACGTGTTAGACAGTTCCCATTACAGCCCAATAAACTGCAGCTGAATAAGAAACACTCTCTGCTCTTAGGGCTTAAAGCTGGATTTCCAGTTGAACAAGTGTTTCTTAGTATTTTAAGGAGCCTTTTCTCTATTTAACAGAAATGGTTATATTTTATGGAATACTAATTTTGATTATATCTTTTTAAATGATAGAAATAATCTGTCCTGCAACAAGAGTAGTGTATACAACTGCAACCTGGAAATTATGCAAATCATGCAAGTGCAAATATCACATCACATGAAACCTTTCATTCTAAACAGAAAAAAAACGTTTGATCATACAATTAGTGGGTATGTGCCAACTCAACTGCAACTGTGGGAATAGCATTGTCACATGTCTTGTGATGAGTCTATTCTTACTGGAGGAGGTTATAAAGAATACATATTTCATCCACACACCACAAAATATCTACATTTCAACAGATGTTTTCTCACAGCAGAAATTTTGAAAACAAAAGCCAGTCGTTTTAACCACAAGATATGAATCACACTGCAGTAGCTTGAAAACCAAGCTTTTAATATGATGCACATTCAGAAATAACAAATAAAGAACAAAGATAGGAGTCTGTTATGATAACTATCATTCTTAAGAATTTCTACAGGAAATCTTGTTTGCTCTATGAACAAATTAAACTTTACAGTTTACTTATGAATGAGACTGATTAAATTCTTCCGTCTTGGAGTAAAAGAGTTTTAAACCATTAATTATCCTTTCTTGCAGGTATTTCTAGTTGATATTTAGTCTATTTAAAATTATGAGTTTTATGGAACTGAAATTCCTATTCCTACCACCTCATATCTGTGTATTAAAAAAATAATAAATAAAAAATCTGAGTTTCTGGGCATCTTTGCTTTTAAATAAGGTTTGTTACATCCAAGCTGCTAATTCTGTGAATGGATGTAACCTTGCAGGGAGGTCTCTAACTGGGGACAGCTGCTTCCACTCTGCAATAGTACAGGGATATTGAAGGCAGCACCAGCATCAGCGCAGGATGGAGAGATGCTGGATCGGTGCTGTGTGTGATCAGAACCTGTTGTGTTCCCAGCAAGCCTGGAGCTGGCTCCAGGACAGTGATCTCCAGGGGGAACTGCACCTCCCTCCAAAGTTTCTCCCCCTCCATTGTACTTGCATTGTATTCAATGCTTTCCCTTCGCTGACGCACTCATCCCGCTCTCCTTCTCCAACACACAGTACTTTTCCTTAGTACTAGTGGCAGTTACTCAATATTAGCATTTTTTAATTTCATCATGCAGCCTGTGTTGCAACTGTGGCATAGATGGGTGATGAGGGAGAGGAGAGAGACGCAGGGCTCAAAGGAGAAGGTGCACGCCCAGTAGTTACACAAGTTCCCCGAGTCTTGTCTTTGTGAAGGAGCTGTGACCATGACTCACTGTCAGGTTGTTATTTTACCTTCCACAGATGCCTAAAGTCTAACACGTCTCTGAACATCCTACAGACATTGGGTTAAGGTTAGAAGATCAGTGTGTCGCAGAAAGTAAAAGTATAGATGGGAAAAAAAAAAATCTGAGTGTTGACAAACATACATTTTTTGCTAGCAATCAATCAACAGAGATGCAAGCAAATAAAATTCATCCACCCTCTCCAAATTATTAGAAAAAGCTCTATTCTGGATCTATAGTTTGGTCTCATCACATGTTTTGAGATTTTTGGCCTGTGGAATACAGGGTGGTTGGGCAGAATAAAGAATATGTTTACCCTCCTCTCCCCAGCTCTTGTTAAGCAAATCTGAATTATTCTTCATTTAACAATTAGAAATTACATAATAAGCATCTATGCATTTAACAAAATTCTAATTAAAATTAAAAACATGAAGTTAATACTTATATCCTTCATTGTTCTTATGTACTGCAGGGCAGAAACCAAGCAAATAAATAAAGCTGAATGCAACAGACCTCTGCCTTCAGCTAAAGTTGGGATTATTAATGCATGCAGACAGGTCAAATACTGTTGTGGTTTCACATCAGTTTCTTCTGTTTTACTTCCATATTTCTGAGAGCTTCCCTTAGGTAAGGAACACATCTGTTTATGTCTGAAAACAATAGATGTGCTCAAGCTGGAATGTGGAGGAGGTTTCTCTTCACAAAACAAGCACAGCACTCTCCTGGCAGGCTTGCCAGAGGGCACAACATAACTAAGAATATGAACTGCTCCACTTACCAGCTCTATACAAACAGAAGATTTTTCTCCAGACGTGCCCTTGATGATACCAGGAGAATGTATCTGAAGCTAACGCTGGAATATTCCCATTTACTTCCTGACAGGGGGATAACCTATCCATCAAACTCACAAAAGCAGGCTACATCCAGTGTGGTATTATTCAGACTTTTACAGTGTAAAAAATAATAATAATAAAAACCCCAGTGTGCCATATCAGCAATAAACTCATGCATGAACAGAGCTAAATGCTGGCCACCCTACAGTCAGAGAGTTTTTGCCCTCATTTTTAATGAAATTAGTATTTAACCTTAAATTTCTGCTATTATTCACACAATTAAAGATGTAGTCTATTGAAAATGAAATCAGGTCTGCATTAACATGTTAAAAAGCCCGTTTGGCCAGGCTTTAAAGAATCAGTCATGAAAAGGTTACATGTACTCTACTAGTACGAGATCAGTGTCAGAGATAATACCTTGGCAATGATATTTCCTTCAAGCTATGGTGAGAAGAGGAAAATACAGTTTTAGTGCAGTCATTAAGTTAACATCTTTCATAATTAATAAAGAATCATGAGTCAGTTTCTGGGAACAGCATTAAAGGAGCTTCAGGACGTAGTATTTGAAGAAAGAGAATTGGGAAGTCGTGTGATATTGTGGAACTGCATTTCTTAATAATTCAGGCAAGTGATTTTAAGCAACTTTGGAGGGGGTGCTGAGTACTTTTAGTAAAAGTGAATCACAGAAGTAAGGGATGCTGGAATCTGACCATCAAAATGAAACATTGCCGAGTAATAAAAATAACTAGCAATATAGTTCTGAAATACAAGCAAACCACAGGTTTCTGGCAAGTGTTTTATCAAGAAAACTTGGAGGAGTCACAGGAATATAAAGCACAGAGCGATTGTTTCCTATTTTATCCAATGAAGGCTTGATGGTTTAGCAGGTGACACTGGTCAGAAAATTACTACTTTATATACATGCATGTTTATAGGTATACTTACATTTGTTTATAGCATTTGTTTAAGATTTCAAAGAACACAGTTATTACGAAACCAACAGTGATGGAAATCGTTCTGTCTAATTCACGTGCTTATTTCAGATGTGATTTCAGCAAAAGGTTGGGGCTGTAGCCTCTATGTCCAGGAGAGCTTTTGCTGTTATTCACTGATGATCTAATATAAACACATACATAACCATAGCTGTGGCATTTTAGCTGTCTCCCTTATCAGGATACTCTAACTGCTAGTCTGAGCTCTCTTTCACCTTCTTTCATTTTTACCCCATGACACCTCCATTCCTGGCAGCAGGGATGAATCAGCTTCAACCACCAGAGCAGCATCTCACTGTAGGGACTGCTCAGCCTTGTGGTGAGGACACAGCTACTGGACATCATGTTCAATTGTCTCCAGTGTGAAGCATCCAATACTACCCACTTCCTACGCTAGCATCAACCTCCACCAGACTTAACTGCACACTTGAGATACCAAACTTCTCAGATTTTCCTGCAAGATTTTGATGAAGCAGCTTTCCACCCACAGGAACGCCGAAGAGGAGGTGGGCGTCTCTCTCTCTCTCCGGGGCAGCCACTGTGAGCAAACGTTCTGAAATGTTGAAAGTGTTGGTGGGGGCAGAAGAAGGAAGCTCTGAAAATTCTGAAACGTTCAGAAACTTTTAATCTAAGGATATCATATTCAAGGTCTGGCAGCCCCTGAAATGGATGAAGTAAAATTAAAGTTCCCCGATCTTCTTTTGGGCATAATTCAGGCAGATTCTGCTCTACTTTATTATGAAATGCCTTATATAATCACGTTTGATAAGAAGGCTAGTCCTGTTTGTTGCAAGGAAGAGGAACTAGATCCTGTGCTAAATTTTCACGCTTCTCTAATTTACTTGAGCATTACTTCCTAACGTTGCTTCAAAGGAAAGGAAAAGCAGATTAGTATGTTCCCTTCCTCCTTCTTCAGCCAAATTAAAATTCTTCCCTAAGACTTGTTCATCCATCAGGAAGTTAACAGTAACAATAGTACATTTGATAAATGTACATTTAAAAATAGTATATTTTATTAAAAATAAACTAAAGAATGTCATAAAGGAGGGGAGAAAGTAAATGTAAAAGAAGGAGTAACTTATCTTCTCATCTTCCTTTTTCATTCTGTTTTTTTAAAAATCTTCCTGAAATTGTTATCATTGTCTCACATTCCAACTCTATTACACAAACACTCTTGCTAAGCCTTTTTTTTTCCTCTAGTAATCTTTATACCCCCTCTAGCACAAAGATGAAAGGCAGGTAATTTGTCTGCAGAGTCTCCAGAATGATGAGAAGCAGGAGATTCTGTGCACATGATTAAAGAAAACATCACAGAAATATGTTTGTCAAGTGACACAAATACTGTTTAGAACAAGTCCTTGATCAGGTCCTATATTTAAGATATTGAGAAAAGAAAGTAAAGATCTGTATTTTACATTGCAGGAGGATGTTTCCACTGAAGGCAAAAAAATTGCAAAATCTTTTCTTTTGCTTGGGAATAAGAACCCCGAAATAATGATCATGTCTCTACAATAATCCAGAATAGAAGCAATCAATCCTCATCCTTAAAGGGAAGCTCTATGAGTATATTTTGGTTTAATTAGCTATTTTGTAAATATATTCTTCCTAATTTTTAGAATAAATTTTGGAACTTTTGTCCTCAAAGAGCTAAACATTTACTTTTTGAAAGCTGAGCACATCTGCTTTATTCAGCTTATTGCAAATTTGAGGTGCGAGTTGTAGCAGACACATCTGTGCTCTTGTCTTTTGATAGAATTTCAGCCCAAAAGTTTGGAAATAACCGAAGTCAGATTACTCCTGCAGGTGAAGTAAATAGGTCTGACATGAGCAACAGAAACAGACAAACCAAATTACTTTCAAAAATATGTCCTTTTATCTAAAATAAGTTGTCCACCTGCTTTTTGTTTCTGTTGTTTTAAGACTGACTCTTCACTTGAAGAGAAGTTTTCTTCCCTGAAGGGGAAATATAAAGAATGGGAACTGATAACAAAAGACAACAAGCTTTCCAAATGTATCCAAGGGACACAAGAGCACAGTGCCTTAGGGATGGAGTGAAAAAAAAAATTAATAAAATAAATTATTTCCAGATATTTCTAAATTGTCATCAATGACAGTCTCTCAGTAAGGGTTGACGTTGTTTTAACTTAATCTCCTCCCCCAAAAAACCCCAAACCCCTCTAACTGAAGAAAAATCTTTCCAGTTCCTCTGCTTTCTTTCGCATCTCAGAAGGGAACCTGAGGTATAACTGAACAGGTAGGTAATGAAAAAATTAGCAGAAACTAAAAGCTATTGTTTCACTATGCAACCAGTCTGAGACTTTCAGTGGAGCTCCTACTGAAGACCAGGTTGTTCCCACCAACAGCTCAGGGCAAGCACCGGCTGGGCCCAGCTGCCACCCAACTTCGTATTGCCTTTGTGCTCTTTCATACCAGAGACAAGCAGCCAATGCAGGTAATTCTGTTCACATTGAAGTAACTCAGATTAAAGGATGACCTTTTAATAACTGTGCTTATTCTGTTTCATAGGATTGAAGGAAAAGCCATTCCTCCGCTTTTCTTTTTTTTTTCGCCTCTGTTATTTCTTTTAATTTTAGAGAGCCAGGCAGTCTAATGTCTGCACAGTACAATCAACAGGTGACTTCTCAGAGATCACCTCCACCCCTTCCTCTAGTTCTTCTTCCAGCCATGGCTCCTTCTCCAGTCTCTCTTCTTACACCCTAACCTCCACTGCTGCCAGTATGCCCTACAGTTTTTTTAAAGGCTCAGTGGACTGTTGCAGTAAAAGTGTAGTTTAAGAGCTACATTTACTATACAAAACAAACCTTTAATAGCTATTTCACCTATAAGTCCTGTGGCAGGTATGTGAAATACAGTCATCTCAGACATCTGGGTTGATTTATTACTTTCACAACTTTTCAAAACATAAGCATACTTCAAAAAGCATTGGATAAACTTATTTGCCTTCTTTATTCAGTGAATAATGATAAAAATGAAGATAAGGTTGATCACGGCTGCTCTGGTTTATTACATGAGCTGTGTAAAACAGCCTTCTTCAAAACCCCCCCCCAGAATCTACTATCATCAAGCATTTAAAAGGTGAGAGCAAATACTTGCAAGAAAAATATAACATTGACAGAATTAAAATTGTAGAGTCACAGAATCATTATGGTTGAAAAGACCTTTAAGATTATCAAGTCCAACCTTTAACCTAGCACTGCCAAGTTACCACTAAACCATGTCCCTCAGCTCCACATATACTCATCTTTTAAATTCCTCCAGGGATGGTGAGTCACCAGCTTCCCTGAGCAGCCTGTTCCAATGTTTGATAACCCTTTCAGGGAAGGAATTTCTCTTAATATCCAGTCTAAACCTCCCATGGGACAATTTGAGATCGTTTCCTCTTGTCCTATCACTTGTTCCTTGGGAGAAGAGACCGATCCCCCCCTTCTCTACACCCCTCCTTTCAGGTAGTTGTAGAGAGCGAGTTCTCCCCTCAGCTTTTTTTTCTCCAGGCTGAACACCCACAGCTCCCTCAGCCTCTCTTCATAAGACTTGTGCTCTAGACTGTTCACCCTCTTTGTTGCCCTTCTCTGGACTCTCTCCAGTACCTCAATGTCTGTCTTGTAGTGAAGGACACAAAACTGGACGCAGTATTCAAGGTGTGGCCTCACCAGTGCAGAAATCACTCCAGGTTGCTTCCCATTATGCATACCACAGGCCAAGATCTGCTTTGTCTCTGCTGCCGTGCAGTGCTTTGACATGCTGGTGTGATTACACTGTGTGCCTGACTCTCATCTGGTCATTAACTGGACAAAGTAAAACAGCTTCAAAATGTGGGTTTAAGGATCAGCCTGTGAAACACATAACTCCATGGTTTCAGATGAAGAACCTTTGTTTAAAAGTTTGCATGTTGATCTGGGAAGAAAGTAGAAAGAAGAAAGAAGCACTTCTGCAGGTGAGTTTCTCTGTCATCAAAGTATAGATCTTAATTTAAGAACATATATTAGGTAGTGTCTGATGGTGAATAAAATGGAGCCCTGCATGGTTCTCTCTACCACCTATACAAATAGACACATAGGTTTCCTGTAAAGCTTATCAAGCAAATAGAAAGGGAAGCCTCAATGTAGAGGAAGTGGTAAAATAATTATGTATTTGAGCTGTGTGAAGGCAGCATTTTCATGTTAGCTTCACAGAATCTCAGAATCATGGAATGGCAGAGATTGGAAGGGACCTTCAGAGATTACCTAGTCCAACCCCTCTGCCAAAGCAAGTTCACCTAGAGCAGGTTGGACAGGAATGCATCCAGGTGGGTGCCCTTTTTGAACTTCATTATGTTCCTCTCTGCCCAATTCTCTAACCTGTCTGGGTCTCACTGAATGGCAGCACAGCCTTCTGGTTTCTCAGCCACCCTCCCAGTTTGGTGTCATCAGCAAACTCGCTGAGGGTATACTCTGTCCCCTTGTCCAGGTCATTGACTAATATGCTGAATAAGACTGAACCCAGTGCTGACCCCTGGGGAACACCATGAATTATAGGCCTTCAGCTGGACGCTGTGCCTCTGATCACAACCCTCTGAGCTCTGCCACTCAGCCAGTTCTCAATTCACCTCACTGTCCACCCATCTAACCCACACTTCCTACACTTACCTGTGAGAATGTTATGGGAGACAGTGTCAAAAGCCTTGCTAAAGTCGAGGTAGACACCGTCCACTGCTCTCCCCTCATCTACCCAGCCAGTCATTATATCGTAGAAGGCTATCAGATTGGTCAAGTATGATTTTCCCTTGGTGAATCCATGTTGATCACTTCTGATTTCTTTATTGACTAGAAAGGACTAAAGTAAATGGAAAAAAAAATTACAGGAGGATGTTGAAGGAAAGAGGGTAAGAATCGAAGTGCAAAATGAAGCTGAGGAAAAAACAGGGAGGTAAAGAGACAGTCATCACAGGACAGAGTAACTGTAGCCAAATCCAGCAACATTATCTGAGTGGCAAAGCACCTGGTTTGGTTTTCAGAGATAGATCTGAAAATTGGGCACTTTGTTCCATGCTCCTCACTGATTTTCCCTGAAATTTCAAGTAGTGAAAGGAAGGGCACCTCGTAGATCTCAATGGGCTCCAGAGCTGGAGCCTCTTCTGCACTGGGTTGCTCTCTGGTAATGCTGGTGATAAGGGAGGCTTTTCTTGCCTCTGTGGGACCCAGGTGGTTTCAGGTATCAAGGATATTTAAAAAAAAAGTGGTGGAAGTCAAACACACAGCAGACATGCATCCTATGTCTACCAAAAAAAAAATAAATTTAGAAGGTAAAGATATGACAGAGTCTGGATAAAATGAATTATGCTATTTCCTGCTGTGCATAAAAGCTGCTCTTTTTGTTTTCTTGTACTATTTTATTCATGTTGTTGCTTCAACCCAGGTAGATTCTCTGAATGCAATACTTCAAGAAACAGATAACATACAGCAAACAAGTTAACCCCCTGTGTATAGCTGCCTGAAAATTCATGCACTGAGGTGATCACATCCATCATAACAAGTTGCTGACTCATTGCTAGTACAAATAATTTCCCCTCAGGGACAATAATACTTTATCTGTTATCTTTCATCTGCAAAGAGAAAGAATAATAACCTTGAAGTCATTGCAAATGATCTCCACCTGTGACACTGATGAAATACTGAGGTGAAGCTGGCCAGGTGAAACTGTAGAGGTTGCAGCTGTAAAATAAACACATCTGTCTGGAGAAGGCTGTGTATTCAGACATAGGACTTTGTTTGAAGAAGATAAACAAAAGGACAATGTTTAGTTATGATTTCTGTGGTGGAATATAATGAGTCAAATAATCAGAGTGTATGTTGTAGCTGAAAAAAAAAAAAAAAAGAAACAGACAGAAAAGAAACATCGTCTGTCTGAGTCTGGCATCTCTGAGAAACAAGAAGTTCCTTTTCTGAATAAGTTTCTCTTCTTAATAACTTCCTGAACTCCCAAGGTATACTTTTTATTTTGCTCCTTAACTAAGGAAGTAGAAGCCAAAAGAATGAGAAAAAAATATTACACAATATCGCAAAGGAAAGAGTACATCTGTTTTAGAGATGCATGAGATTAGTCTGTAAAAGCAGAAACTTGGTACTTGTGAAATGTAAATGTCAGTATAAGCACTTACTATATTTGAAAACACGTAAATGTTGAATACATATGTTTGGGTTAGTTCATCAAAACTTACAGAATTTTTCTCACCATTGGTCCAGAGTCAGTGAAACTTTAGTTTGGTGCAGAATGGGGCAATCTTGTGCTCCCCAGCTTTCTTCAGATGGGCTACCAGCACGGTGAGACAGAAGGCCCCAATCATTCCCACTGTGTCCAGCTTCAGCAAAAATCATTAGGGTGAATCAATCTCCTGACCCAGGGTCTCATTTTAGTGCTGATTTGCCATAGTTTAATTTACCTTTACAGGAGAGGGGAGTCCACCAACACAGGCATGTACATTTGTTGTACAATCAATTTTTGAAAACTGGGAAAATTTTTGAAGATTTTGGCTTAAAATTTCATCCCTGGATCTGCAGAGAGATTCATTCACCACCATTCAATGTAATAGGTAGGGAAGACAAAGCTACTTAACTCCAGTAAAGACATCAATAACCATTGATTTCCAAGTTGGGAGAATATATATACAATTTCATAAGACATAGTTAAGAACATTGTGTCCTTGCTTTGAAAGCTTTTGCTGGAAGCAAACCTTTATGATTGAATTCAACTTAGACAGAACTGGGTATGGAATAACCCAACAAGATCTTTCACAGTTGAGTGTGTTTCTGTAATTTAAAACTTGCACCAGAAAAGTCAAAAGTCAAGAAAAGTAGTGGTGGTGGCCTTCCCAAGATAATGGTCTACACACTAATTTAATCCTACTCTTTATTGTGTCCTGGGATGGCAGCCAGAACCAGTTTTGAGTTTGTTAATTTTCTTTTAACTAGTGTTAAACCTTTCGCAAAGGGGTTATTAGAGCTTAGATGATAAGAAAGATAAATCAGTCCGACATGCAATGTGGTGCTTCTCTTCTGCAAAGCTTGTCTCGGTAGAAATACAGAGGTTAATACAGAGCACCTAATGTTGTGAGCCTTTTCATCATAGCCCCTACACTGTCACTTTGTCTTATCCCTAGATAATCCTAAAGCAATTTTCTATGAATGAGCATCATTTGCCTATTGTAACTCAACCATTCCATAAGCTCAGGAGTGTTTTAATGTATGTGATAACCACCACAAAGGCCTGGATAGATTATATTACTAGACTATTGCTAACTCAATGCAATCACTTAATAACAGAAAACAAAACCACAGCCAATATAGCTTTTGGCAATAGATACCTAAATGGTGCTGGAAATATTCACATCTAGAAGTCTTCAAATGGAAAACCTGCAAGATAAATTTCTTCACTTGCTGTACTAAAACATTCTCAGGCTCTTTCTGGTCCTCCCTACTCAATAAGTGCAGTTTGTCCCATAGCACTGAACAAGACAAACCAGAAGCTTCTGAGAGGGTGGATGTGGTTGCTGTCCAATTCCAACCAGTGTGTCAAGGCACGAGACCCTAGACCTTCAGCTGGTCCAGGTCTCATTGGATGAACTCCCATTGAATTAAGAATCAGTGCAGAATAAACTTTATAGTAAATATTTTAATTTATGAAATTAAACCCATTCAAAAGTGACAGTCTGAACTCTGGTATAGTTTTTGCAACTTCTGTTTGAAACAATTTCAACACTCATACTGATAATAATGAACTATACACACACATAATGAACCTATGTATGCCCATGTGTACACATACTCTAAGTAGATTACCTTATTCCCATTAACAGCTTGACATTTCTTACTTTCGCTTGTGGCATCATGTCTTAAGTTTGAGGGAGATCCCAGCTGCTCAAATTAACGTATGCTATCACTTTGTTTTGATTGGTTATCAAAATCCATATCTTTATTCACAGTAAAAGATACTGTGGTTCATTTTCCAGCACTGTGAGTAGTTCAGCATGTGCTTACAGTTCTTGTAAACTCTGTGAGTGAAACCCAGAGCTCCCTGAACTGTGCTGAACTCGGTGGTTCTGCTGCTGACTACTGAGAGTTCATGCTTCTACCCTCATCCTCTCTGTTGTTCTACAAAGAACTTGGACAGTCTTTAGCTCTAAATTACATTATCTGAAAGAAACAGTAAATGCTGATTGTTAAAGCTTCCTGTTTTCACGAAGTTAAGAGGTTTAGTAACAATCTAATCCTTACCACACACTTGTGAATGCTGTGAAGCATTCACCTTCATCTACCATCTTAAAACTATCAGAATTTCAGAATCTGGAAATAAAAGCCAAAAATCAGAAGCAGAACTCTCTTAATGATTCATTGGTGATTCAGAGTGTGTCATTTATCCTCTATTTGTTACCAAGGGAACTTGACACCCACTTCCTACCACATCATCGCTACAACTAAAACAGTGTCAAGCCACAATATTGCTTTGCTGCTCTTTATGACTGCTAAATGCCAACTTCACGTAAAAAATAACTGTGTAAAATGGGTTTTCTTAATATCGTCATTAAGTTTTATGACTTAGAGCTATCAGTGGCTAGCTAGAAATCACATCAGAAAAGAACGATATAATCTGCAGCTTCCAATCTGTCTTCTGCAAAACTGTTAAATTGGTTCTGCAAAGTGATTTGAACTATAGTAAACCCTTAATCCTTAATTGTGCAAGGGGATTGATGGGGTTTTAGTGAAATATTTTCTTGACTTCTGAAACCATCTCAAGAAGAAATAAAGTAAGATTGGAGGTACTTGAAAGTGGTTTTCTGGTTTATAAAAAATGCTCTGGGTCTTTTGCATTGTTATTTTTAATGTGGTTTACATCCAAAACAAATTAAATCAATCTTTTTCAATATTTTCAATTAACTGAACACTTCCCTTGTCTTATTCACTGCCAGTGAGCTTGGCATTCTTGTCACCAAATGAGGATAAGGAACTGAAATGACATCCAACATATTGTAACTGACATTTTTTAGGCTCAAAAAACTGTTCTCCAAAGAAAACATCTTGCTAAAGATTTTATAGCCTGGTATGATACAGCTATTTCAGACTGGTCGGATGCTTTCTGACTTTAAAATCAGTTCACCTGAAATTATTTCAAAACTTTAAAAATCCCATGTGAAGTGTAGACTGACCTGTGGAATCACCCAGTGATCTTCTTCACCTTCTTCAGACAGATCTCTATCTATCACTGTAGAAGAAAAAGAAAGGTTTCTTAATAAACAATAAAATAAGCTTATTTTACATACCGTATTATTTACCTTATCAGAGTATTGCAAGGTTTCTCGTGTCCTTTGCCTATTAGAGATCTTGTGCTCACTGAGGGCTGGGCTTTGAAAACTGCTCAATAGATCTGCAGTGGGAGCGTTTCCTCGTTGCACACAGAAATTGGTCTTGAAATCTCTTTTTGCCTCAGCATAGAATAAGTTCAAGAAAAGCATGGGAGGGCAAGAAAGCTCCACACCCTGCTGGGAAGAGCACTTATGTTGAACTTGGTTTAGTTGAACTTAGTTTAGTCTGCACTTTTTTCAATTCAGAGTGACCTGAAAGAAAATCTTTGCTTCAGGACAATCACAAAAGTAATTTAAACTTGTGTCTTCTACCAACAGAGTAAAAGCTATTCCCCAGGCTAATCTATGTTCTGTGGCATATTTTCGCTAGAAATTTTTCTTCTTCTTAACCATTTTTTAATTTCTCTTTGCCAAACCAAAACTTTTTGGTATTTATTAAGTTGCATCTTAGAAGAAAGAAGTCTTGGCAAACCAGATTTAGTGTTAAATATGGTGGCTTTGGTCCAGCAAAGCACTTACATTTTTAACTCTAAGCAAAGACTTAGCTCTCCTTGTTCCAGATACTTGAAATTATATAGAGGGTTTCTTTAACATCAGGGCTGTAATAAGACAGGAACTTAATGAGAATATATTCTGAGGCAAACACATTGTTATGGTTCAAAATAACCATGAGTAACATGTTCTAGGAAATCATTAAGTTTACAGTGTTTTGGTTTAATTTGTCAAAAACAATTAGAAAATAATTGGGAAAATATTTTCAAACTTTTTGTTTTTAGTTTGTCTCATTCCTCAAGAATTAAAAATTAAAAGTTCCCTAAACTACTATCAAAGCCGAGTTCCTCTAGAAAGAATAATTCTGCAATACAAGTAGTATGGCAGCCAAGTATAATCCCATTTTATGCAAGTTTTCTTTTTAATACCATATCATACAATATCTTTTTGCAATATGAAAAGTACATATGCATAAACATATGGGTATTTAGAAAACCTATTTGCATGTTAATAAAAAGCTGTGCATATTTTTAACTGTTAAATATTTTAAAAAAGAAACATGAAGGCCATGTGAAGACCAGGGATACTCATTTCTCTCTTCCCATAACTGTGTGAATAATATTTGCCTGTAATCATATCTATGCTTATACATATGTATACACATAAATAGCTAAAAGAGATTTCAACAAAAGGTTTAAATGCCTACTTGTGCATTCCGCATTTTTCATCTGAGAAAACATGAATCTCCTATCTTTTTTGGAGTTTAAATCCACTTGAGATGAAGAGTATAATAAACAAGAATAATAAATAATGATAGGTATGTAGATAGTAAGATAATAAACAAGAAGAGTTTAATAGAATAATAACGAAGAAAAATTTCTTTTAAGCTCAACGTTTGTTGCTAGGCTTTCTGCAATGTTAGAAAGGGTTAGAAGAAGATCAGGTTATATTCTTCAGGGTACAGTATCGTGTCTTTCTGGGGCCAGTTTTTTCCACTGCAATGCATAGTTGGCTAGGTAAGGGCCAATGGCTGAAGCCAGAGTCCTCTTCCAAGGTGCTGATGCAGAACATCTTTCTCCCCACAACTCATCTTTCCATGGTCTACCGCACACATGAACCTACTCCTTTAACTTGTGAGGAAACTGAGGCAAAGAGGTGTAATTTGCCCAGCCCCAGAGGAGATTAAAAGAACCCATGTGAAGAATGGAGAGCCAGTGGCTCTTGGCCAGCTTTTGGCTGCCACGTCTGGGACCTCAGGGACTCTGCTGGGTGAGTGCTGACAACCAGAGAAGGAGAGCGTGTGGCACACCAGCAACGGCCTTATGTGAGAGACCTGGAGGCAAGGTTGGAGCAGAACCCTGTGTGTTTAGTGAGTTGGAGAGAAATGCAGAGAGGAAATATAGACTTCAAAGACCTGTTACATTGCCAGACAAGCAAAAAGGAACCTAATTATAACTGTGAACGTGGACAGCAGGGTCAGTGGTCCAGCTGGAAGGCAAGCTCTGTTTTCTTCATGTTCAAGTTCCCTTGAAGTTCCCCTGTGTCAAATGTTAAGCATTTTTCAGACGGTAACTGTTTCTTAATACAATTTTAAGTTTTAGCTAGTTCATTTGAAACCAACAACAAAACTTCCATTGACTTCAGTGAGACCAGGACTTGACTGTATTCCAGGACCTGAGAACATTTCTTACATTTGATAAGGACTCCATTTGATCTCAGGCCACTTGTAAAGTTTTCTTGTTGATTTCTTCTGAAGAAAAGGATTTTTACCCATAGAAAAAAGGATAATACTGGGTCTGGGGCTTCTGGGAGAACAGACCACAGTCTTCTGAGTCTTCTCAATAATATTTTTATGCCCGGAAGGGAGGCTGAGTAGCACATCCTTGTTGTGAAATTTTCCTCCAGTTACTGCTAGAAAGAATGTCTTGGGTTTTTTTCCACTTTCCGAGCATCAGTTATTGTAAGCTCAACTTAAAAATACAAAATAATGTATTTATTGTAGTCTGAGCTAAGGATAATTTTCTGAGTTAAGGACAATGTATAGATACTATGTTAATGAGGTGACATGTGCCTCAATGCTGTAAGCTGCTCATATGTTTAACAAATTTTAAAAACATTATTGTCATTAAGGGGCCATCATTATCTTGAAATACCCTAATCTACACCTAATTTTTTTTTGGTGGTCAGACTGGGTAAAGAATATTAAAATGCTGGTGCTTATCATTTTTTTTTCTGCAGAAATACCTGGTGGCTGCAGTCAGACGTAGCAGTCCTTCACCTGACTCTTTTCTTGAAAGAAGAGGTCCTTCCTTGGTCCGTTGTTGTCTTCCCAAATCCTCGCTGGCAGGAAAAGTTAGAGTCCACTTGTGCAGTCTTGTCAATTCAACAACAATCTGCGCTGACACTGAAACGAGGAAGGCTGGTGTCCTTCTCCATGCCAACTCTAGTGTTCAGGTGGCTGCTCCAGGAACGAGAATGGGGATTCAGTCTGCCTGAAAAGTGACCTGGTGAAGGCAAAACCAAAGCAAATCCAGCAAGTTGCACTGCGACTGGGTGGAAGTAGCAGTATGGCTGCAATCATAGCAGAGTTGGTGTTAGCTGAAACTTTAGCCTAAGGTCCAACCTCCACCCAGCCAGAAAACAGCTCTGGCTTCAGCTTTTCATGGAGCATCACTACAGGGGCACAAGAGAAATGGAGTGGATTTCTGGGTGCACATACATCCATCTCAGCATGGAAGCACATAATGTTGTCATTGGAGGCATTCGTGTTGCTACCTGCTACACATCTCCACTTTTTCACCTATCAGAAATGTTTCAGATGACTCTGACTAACCCTCTTTTGCCTCCCTGCTCCACTTTCATCTCAAGAGGAAAAGAAAACCAAAACAACAGCCCTGCATTTTCAAGGTTTCCCAAATAAAAGTTACGTTGTATTGTGCATTGTTATGTAATCACGGTTGAAATTAATGTTTCTTTTTCCTTGGGTTACTAAATCCATGCTTTGAACTCCAAGTGTTGGTATGCATTAAAGTCAGAAAAATATCAAAAGTTCAATGCCCAAAGGCATGTCTCCCTTTTTAGGCAGTGCTCAGGTCTTGAACTTTGGAAGAAAAAAATCTCTATTTTTCTAATACTGCTGTGACTACATCTGTGGCTGTCAGAAGATCTATATCCAATAGCCCAAAAGGCATTTTGAGATAAGTTAGATTTAATTTTTAATGCGAAAGAAATAGCTTAGTCCATTTTTTAAAATTCCATTTAACATCCATACACATTCTCCTTTTCTCTTATGTTACCCAAAACACTGTCAGCACTGTCTCCAGCATAATTTCTGACACAGCCTGTGGGCTCCCAGTGTAGGACTGTGCATTGAATTTATTTTCTTTATACTTCACTGTTTTATGCCAGAGCTTACTAAAATGATTCAAAACATCCACTCAAAGCAACACAAAGTGGAAGAAAAGTAATATTTGTGGGCTGCTTTACTCAATGTTAGATGATAGAAAAATGTAAAAAAAAATAAGATCAGTCAGTTGATGTTTTGATGCAAACATCATTTTTTCTTGGATGTGGGTGAAATAACTGCTTTTGCAAAATGTAGCATGTGTTGTATACATAACAATTTTTTTTTTCTATATACTGCACCTGCTCATTCTAGAAGGCAGCTATAGGTAGTCACTGTTTTGTTTTAAAATAATCTTTTTCAAGGAAACTTTTTCTTAACATGAAAAACCTAATCTCAAAAGAAATCTGTTTTTTTCTCTATTTTTCTGCCTTTTTATAAAAAGATATGTTATCAAGGAATCCTCAGTTACCACAAGCAATAAGTACATGAATTTTATACCTTACATGAAAAAAAGCTCCTCCAAGAATGCAAAGCACTGTAACCCTGAGGGAGGGGGTTAAGTGATTCTTGGGGTAAAGTGCTGTTCACAGAGGATCACTGTCAAATGTTTTGCAGTCATTTATTTATTTATTCCTGATGTCACCTGTTTTTATATTAAACTAATAACATGCTTATTTGGTGGTGATATATGATCTCAGCATAACGTGGCTGGATACAGGCCAGCTGCTTTGCTTGTTAACAGAATTGTCATGTGAATGTGGCTTGGCCACGTGCAGTCACTGATTGAATGATTGGATAATCTGATAGTGTGGTGACTAGATTTGATCAATTCTTTTTGGCTGAAACATTTAGTTGAAAAGTGAGGGCTTGCCATTAGTGAAATTTTTTCACCAGAAAGAATTTTAGCTTTCCAGAAACATTTAGATTTTTTAATCTCATATTTTTTTCTGATATATTTTAAAGTCAAATGTAAACTTTTATTTTATTTTTAACAATAAGTGAAACTATGCCTTGAGTTGCACTTTACATTTCAGTTATCTTTGCAAAACCCAAACCATATTTTAAAAGGAATAAAATATAGAAGTTAAATGTATAAATACCCTTTATTTCTTAAAACCCTCAGTGAATTATTTTAATTGGATTATGAGAACTAGAAATAGAGAACTAGCCCACTTAAAGTTGCAATGAAAAATGAAAGGGAATTTTACCACTCAAAAGAGTGACTGGTTTTCTTAAATTAACGAGTCTGCATTTAATCAGAAAGCCAGAAGAATAAGAAAGGTTGTTAAGACCTGATGGTACTGATGGAGTGCAAGAAAAGGTACTGTCAAATTATAACTTTAAGTCATCCCTTGTACAAGAACTAATTAGATATTTCAGCTAATTCTGTAGTCACAATAGATTTTCAAAGTAATAGATCAGAGCTCTAAAGAAATCTCACTGAAATGAGCTGGAATTGGAGCCGACTTGAATAGCACTTTACTCAAAAAATGGTTTTACCTTCTCCATCATGAAGCTGCACCCACTGGGCAGCTCAGGAGCCCCAGAAAGCACAGCCCATTGCACATCCCTGCTTTTCATACTTTGTGTGGTGTTTTCAAGAACCAGCTGAAGGCATGGAACTGCAATTACAGTGAAATCTTCTTTGATGGAAACTGGGATAGTTCCTTCCCAGCTGACAGACCTTTTTTACTATTTTTTCCATATTGTGAATATATTATTTTTTGTTCTTATAAAACTGGCTTCCCAAAAAAAGGTGACTGAGCAAATTGTGCTGCAATGACTGACCTACATCAGGAAATATAAATAAGATCTTTTAACTTCAAAGACCTAAAGTCTTTTTAAACTGCTGTGCTGAAGAAATTAGATTTATGTGTATCTCATGTTCCTCAGGCTTCTAATTGAATTAGTAAATGAGAACAATCTTCCCATTTCATCCAAGTGAAACTATCTTGGGTAACATTGCCCAAGTGTATAGCTGCATTTAGGTTAGGTAGTGGCTGAATATTTTTTTGTGGTAACTAAATCCTTTAGCCAGCGGACATTACTGTGGGATTTAAGAAAGATTAAACTTCTAGGATCCTGCCAAAAGCAATAATTAAAGTAACTAAGATCTGCTTATATAAACAACTGTCATTTTATTTTAACTGGGACTTTTGCCTTTTACTAGTGTCAAACAGAATCAGCTTCCAAGGGACTCAACTTTCCAGAGGTTCCCTTCAGAAACTATCTTTTCTGAAATGTTAGTACAACACTTAATTTGCATACTTTGCCCCTGCTGAGACAAACTGTAAACTCTTGAGAACTAATTACTGAATGATAAACCAGGTTTTGAACAGAAAAAATCCTGACATTTCCATGGAGTAAAAGATTTTCAATGTAATAAAAAGACCAGAAACATGAGAAGGAAAAGGAATGCCTATAATGACAAAGAAAATAGTCCAATGGGGAAGAGCAAGAAAAAGCAATAAAATCTAACCTGTGCCTGAGCTGTCTGGGAACTGAGTGCTTGGGACACTCAGCCTCTTGCCCCGTAAGTAGGTATAACTCATCCAGTCACTGTTGTTTATGAACTTCGGTAAACTGAAAGACAAATGGTCATTTCTCCAACACGAAGCCCAGGATATGGGTGGGTTGGGCAGCAGAAGGTTTGGTCCATGCTGGGAGAGGTAAGGTCTATCCATGAGTAGCATAGTAGACTCTGAGAATTTCATGCTCCTCCTTCTACTCTCCTCTTCATCTCCCTCCCATGCGAAATACACACACACCCTGCCCGGATCTGCCCCAAGCCAGCCCTGAAGGTCCCTCATCAGCAAAGTGAGGTGGGCAACTGGGAAACCAGTCCCTATCCCTCCCTCAGTGCAGGCAGGGAACCAGGCTCCCAAAACTCGGAGTGTGTGCCCAACCAACAGGGGCTCCTCAACGACAACACAACGGGGACAGACATGACACAAACTTCCTTCTTTGGCTTCTGTGGAGACCCAGATTACAGTTTCATTGATGGTGGGCCCCTCACACTCATTTATCCCTGCTCTGGAGCCTCAAACCCTCCCTGTGACTTCCTGAAGGTTGCAGTGAGTTCCTATCCAAGTGTTCCATGACCACAGCTCCCAGTTTTATGAAGTTATTGGGTACTAATAGGAATTCTAGGATGTGGCCCATGACCTGCTACTTTTAGCATGTGTTTCATTTGTGTTTCTACTTTTCATTGCATTATTTTGGCAGGAAAAGAAGGAACAATTTGTGTCAGGCTGCTGAAAATCCATTCTTAGCCACGCAGCACTTATTTTTCCTTCTCCTCTAAGTCCAGCTTGGAGGACAATGGTTTTAACTCTATTTTCCTATCCTTTAAATAAATTAGAAACATTGTATTAAAAACAACGCCAGCAATGTTTTCCCTAATAGACAGATAGACATACAGGCTTTATTGGCATAATTAAAGGCAGACTGGTCTTTAAAAGCTAACAATTTCCACAGAGTCTGAGAGTCTGTCATTGAATTAAGAGGAAGCAGTAGATGTGTTTCATGATCTCTTTGTTGGGGACCTGCCCTCAAAACTCAGTGCCAAGTTCCTAGGTAAGCATAAAAGGGTCTTAAACCTCCCTCCAGCTCTCAGCATGCACATTATCCCAAGTAACTTTAAATCTGACTGAGTTAGTTAAAAATCTGGCTGGTGAAAATCACACTCTGAGGAACTAGAAGAGAAAGGTGTACAGGAAAAACTAGCAGCAAGAGGGTGCAAGAAATTTTAAATTAAATAGACCGTCAACTTTTTTTACACAGATTATGTTCTGGCTTCTTGCCAGTTAAATTAGCAAGATTTTAGACACCCACATAACAGATGCTTTACAGTCTTAGAGAGATTTATAAATGGAAAAACATACAGTACAGGGAATTTGAGATACTATTTCTATGTCTTTTTATAGAGTTAATTGCTCTTTATAATAAATTACATATAGAATAATTGCTGATTATTGACCCCAGATGCACAAATATAGTGGTCATGAATATCATGTCTCCTCCTTTAACCTGCATCCAGTCTGACACTAGCATATCCCCCTCTCAGAGATGGAGACTTGAACATTGCTCTCTCGACAGAGAGAATACGTGAGAATTGGGCTGTACTTAAAGTTTTGTTGATTCGGGCATTCAGTGACCACATCTGCCTGTTACCAGTCCTCACAGCTATATGAGTACATAGAAGTGGGTAGAGCAGATAGGTTTATTTGGGAAGCGTGGGCACTTCTGTGGTCTAGGCTGACAGCCCTGCAGTGTTGATGTAGCATGGTGTTAACCAGGCTTGTGTCTCCTTCCCTCCTTCCAGCACTTCTCTGTGCCTCAAGCTTCTGACTCTGCTGTTCTCTCTCTTCCTCTGTACTTCAAAAGCTTTATATCACTAAACTCAATTTTTAATCTTTATTTTCCATGTACACCATCCCAGACAGGCTGAGCACAGTTTCTCCTGTTATGGCTTGCTCAAACTGATCTTCTAAAAATAAAATAGTTAGGGAAAAAGAGTGATCAAAATCAGGTCCTTTACCAACCTACTGCTGACCAGGATCACTACATTGAGTAACAGGTGACAGTCAGAACCTTGAGTAGTTTTCTGAAGAAAAGTCAGGGTAGGGAGTACACTCTCAGCTGATAAATTCTTTCTACCATATTTATTACTGGCACGGGGTAAAGAGGATTTTAAACAGGGAAGAATTTACAGAGTTACAGCCAGAGCTGTTACTGTAATAGAGAAATTTGTTGTTCCCTAGAGCATGTTTAGTTTCTTTTAGGGACAGAGGACAAACAGTGCATTTCCATAGCTCGTTGTCCCCATCTTCTTTTGAAAATACTAGGGAAAAGAAATGTTTTAAACATGCGGACGCTGCCTGCCTTTTAGGACTGCTTTTGCAGATTTAAAGAGCACTGAAGGCCCACATGCCTTGCAAGCATAAGCAGATATTTTCAGAAATTTGTTTTTGGCAAAAGTAATTACACCACACAATAGTCTTCACTTAGCCCTCGCTAGACAGCA
Source organism: Calidris pugnax (assembly GCF_001431845.1). Classification (NCBI taxonomy): domain Eukaryota; kingdom Metazoa; phylum Chordata; class Aves; order Charadriiformes; family Scolopacidae; genus Calidris; species Calidris pugnax. Next base: position 14,474,537 of record NW_015090803.1, read on the forward strand.
GCGCATGGGTTATTTCTTCAGTGCCTGAGTTTATATGCTACAAGTGTTAGCGGTGGTCACTAATCTCCAGCATTTTTCATGTTCAACCTACTTGATGGAAAGGATCTGAGCAGATGGGAGATGATAGAGCACTGTTTTACAAAAGTGCTGTTAACCTTATTTACTATAGATCTGCATTACTTCAAGTACATTTTGGTAATGGGGCAGTCAATCCAGTTGGTGGTGGTTACACCGCCATACAGTCATACTGCCTCCATGAGCTCATTTAATATCTTTATATAGAGCTGCACTGTGCAATGTAGACATGCACAATTTAGCCAATTAACATGATAGATGGTAAGAAACTTTCAGAGCAAGTGGAGCTTCTTGTGGTGATAGCATAAAATCTCCTGCCTTGGGCCACAGCAAAGAAATATCCTACAATATGCCCCCAGAAAAAATAACAGTATGCAGGAAGGTGTTAGCTTGTAGCTTCTTCCCTATCAGCACTAAAAGCTGTGAAAACACAGCAAGAGGTTGGGATGACAGGAGGGAGGTTTACCTCGGTCAAGTTCAACAAGCTGTTGGTGTAGTCAGTATGTGAAATACTGACGCTTATAAAATACTAGCCATGGAAAAGAAACAGTCAAGCATCTACCCATTCCCTCCTTCAGAAATGTCAGCACAATGCAAGTACCTAGTCTTTATAGATCAATGGTCTGCCTCAAAATCTGACTCCATCCAGACACCAAGTGTGAGGAGCAGTCACACTGTCTTTGCTGACAACTGTAAATGACCACTGTAATATTCAGAAACTTACTCAACAAAACTGAAAGTGTGACATGTCATCATCACAACACAAAGCATTAGGTACTGACGATCATAAGACTGTAGGAATGTTAAAGGAGTTTGTACAGACACGCAAAATAACACACCTTCAGGATATAACAAATACTTCTGGGAACAAGAAGAACCACCCAGCCAGTGGTCCACTGACCTGAGAATGTTGTTGCCAAGAACACAGCAGCCTAACTGCAGAAGAGGACCCACAAAATTCTATCGTTTCAGCTGCAACATTTACTTACGTATTCCCTGAAGCTAGAGGAGTTACATCCCTGAGGAACACTCATAGCTTGATTTACAAAAATACAGTGCTATCATATAATGATAGTGCAGTCATACAGGCAGCAGTGCCTTTAGTTAGCACAGTCCTCACCCTCCCTTTCAGGGAGCAAATAGATTTAAAGCTGCAGTCGTTTGTCAGAAGTTGACCCAGCTGAGCAGGGCTGGGAATTAAAATCAAGAGAGAATTCATAACACAGGCAAAGAAAGCCCAGAAAGTGAGCCAAAGGAGGGGCAGGTTCAAATTATGGAAAGCACCAAAAATTGTATTTCCATTTCAAAATAAATGTATTTCCATTTCACATTGAACAGTCTTTATATCAGAACTCATGTTATTTCTTTGTACAGAAGATCTTATAACTATGGAAACTGTCAGTATAGCTTAACATAGATTTTTGTTAGTTTGGTGCTCTTCTTACTAGCTTCTTCTAGAATACATCTTGGGTCTTTCTCTGCACCTTGTTTTGACTGTAAAATTCTTTAAGTGCGTGTAACACATTACCAGTAAAAGGCTGGGAAGTCATCTAGCTTGCCTATCTCTAGTTACACTTTAATGAAGCTGGCTGGGAACCAGGGAACCAGCTTGCCCATTTCATTGGCAGACTCCTCTTTTGTTGCTTTCTGAAGGAGAACATAAACCAAAAGTGCAGGAATGCCCCACGAAAAAACCCAAACCCATAACTTTAAGGGAATTAATTTCAAAAAAATTAGAACACCATGTTCCAGTTTTGAACATTTTAAATGTTTCCACTCTCCATATTAAAAATTGAGCTTTCTTAATTAAAAAAGTCATTTTAAAGGAAATAGGGATCATTCCATGAAAGTGTCCGAGAAGCTTGTTTCTGATATTGCCAAAAAAAGGCTATTTGGTCTCTTGCAAATTACCTGATTTATTGTTTTTAAGGCAAAGTGAATTTTCATCCAAATCATTGCAGTTCTCCAGCCTTTTGATTATTTTTTTTTAAGCAACAGTTCCTCTTAGAAGTAGAAGGCAAATGGGATGGTGTATGTACATAAATCCTGTGCAAAAATAAGACACTTTACCTCTAAGTGGCCTTCCATGTAATCACCACATTCTGGATGGACACACTTACTGTAGAGGAACTGACATCAGCTAAACTTGAAATAAAATAATTACAGTACTTTCATAACTTAAGACATATACTTTATTTATCAGTGCCATTTAGAACCTGATAAGATTACGAAAATTGAATGGATTCTTACCCCGCTCACTTTCTTATAATCAATGTAAAAAAAGAGAAGTTCTGGCAAGAGAAAACAGAGAGGACTTGTTGAGCAACACATAGCCTTTGTTTGGCCACTGCAACCTGTAGCAGTTGTCTATATAATGGCATCGTGGGGGAAAACGAAAGCTTTATAGTGTCAAATTGCCAGTGATTTTGCAACCTGGAGCCATCTTCTAGTTGCATTTGATGGACATAATCAATCCTGTCTGAGTAAACGTACCTCAGTTTCTTTTAATGTCAAAGCACAATAAAACGCATATATGTAAGATGTAAGGAGTATATTTTAGGATTAGGAACTCTTTGTTTTTGCAGCAGTTTCAGAGCACCTTTTAATAATTTGGAAGAATATTTTTAATGCTAACTATGTCTGGCACCATGACACTGCCAGGTCTCATATTTCAAGTATTTCACGATTGCCAAACACATGTGCAAACTAAGGACGCCAGCAGGGAATTTAAGGTTAACTTGTTCTTTTTTTTCACATTAATGCTGTTTGTTTTTTCGTTCCACCTAATCCCCAAGATCCAAAAATTATCATCTTTAATTTTGATTTCTTATATGTTTACATTGAGTTGGAATAAGTAATACTTTCTTTAAACTGCTCAGCCTATTTTCACTGGTATAATAATCTCCATTCTTTTTGCACAGGGAATGTACAATTTACACAAGCTAAACCAGCAGTTTGCATAAATGTCATGGAAATTTATTCTTGTTTTACAAATATGTAATGTAAACACTGTTTATATTGTACTTAAGGTGCTCTGAAAAGTAACTCAGTCACCAGATTTGAACCAATAGGGAGGGGATGGAATGCTAACATACAGCATTTGCAGAAAGATTTTCATAGGGAGCAACTGGTTTAGCAAAAAGAGCAGTAGCAAAATACCCACTGAGTTCCTTTCCTTGTCTTAATCGGTGGGACTAACACAAACTGGTGCCTTGAGCTTCCCTAAATGTGTGCCAGCTGCCACAAAAAGATGTTTGTCTGAATGAAAACAGAGCACCAAAAACTGGGGGCATCAGTTTCAGTGGGAGTTTCACCAAGATTTCAGCCTGTAAGAACACTCCAATTTTGGCTCTGAAGAAAGAGCTGTCGTGGGAAAAAAATTTAAGGAAAATTAAATAACGGTAAGCTGAGTATCATGGCCTGGAAGTAATATTTAATGAAGAGGTGCAATATGAAGATTATGAGGCATAGAAGGGAAAATGATGCCATTTAAATACCAAAACCTCAGGGATATACTAGCTATTAAATGAAGATGAACAGCTCTACATCTGTGCTGGACTTGAAACAAACCAGGGTTTATAGGGATCTGCTTAAACTCTCATGTTTAACTGCTGATCCACAGCTTACTCCACAACACAGATGCCTAACGAGCAGATATCTACGTTGGACAACAACATAACTGAACATATTTAAATCATTTGCTAAGAAAAATAAAATTTTATGAGAAAGGAGAGGTGCAGAGACAGCTGAAGGGCCAAATTCTGTTCTCAGTTACACATACGTAATTCCACTGATTTCAAATTCGTGTACTTGCATGTAAACTGAGAGCAGATGCGGGGAGAAAAACAGATTTGGTCTGAATTTGATCAGTCTGCCTCAGCCCAAGAGGAACCTTGAGAACTGCATTTCTAAATTTTGGTGTTTTGTTTGTTTAATTGAGTGAGATCAACCTGCACGTTTAAGGTACGATGAATCAAACAATCACTCACGAACACTATTAATTCACTTTAGCTGCATTAAATATTTTCTTCAATGCTGAGTAATTCTGGATCCAGTGGAGAGGTATTAAAACACAGTGGGTCGAATTCTGCTTTAATCTGCACTAGCAGAAATCAAATTATTTCTCCAGATGTGCACAGTGTATGATATATTGTTAGACACTAGGAGATAAGCAAGCAAATGATGCCACTAGAATAGGTTGGTACCTACTTACTGAAAACGAAATGAGAATTTTACTGATATAATTTCACCAAGCTTGCTACTAACTGTTTACAGTAAGTACTTTTCATTATCTTCAGTATAGTTTACATTGAGGCAAACAGTATTCTTGCCTTTGATACCACTGGGAGCTCAACAGTTTTGCAGGTGTAGGATCTATAACCTGACTTGTGTAGGTTACAGATCAAAAATAGGATAAATCATACTTTCCGTGTAGGAGAAAGCAGACTTCTGTGGGTGGTATAAAGACCTATTTATATGCATCAGTCCTTAAATGAGAAGCAATCTACTTAGACAAAAACTTTATGTATTACATAAAGTAATATACTTTATTACATAAAGCAAATGTTTTGATCACTAGAGTAGCAAGCCTGTGGTGTTCGCATTCGCTTACAATATCCTGTAGCCATAGTGTTTATGAATGTTTACATCAAAATTCATTTTCCAAGGAATTATTTCCTTCTGTGTAGGGGAATATTAGTTTTTCCTTGGAAGCATCAAGTTTTAAGTTTTTTGTTCAACAATGCTGACATCTTTTACAACCCAGGTTATTATTTCTTAGTGTAAACCAAATATAAACTTTATGCAGTTTATGCTTCCATCCATATCCAAATTCAGATTATGTTTTTTTTTATTCTTAACAACTGGGGAATACCTTCAAAGAGCACGAGCTAGTTGTGTTCTCTGGTTTGAGTTTTAAATGATTTTGGCATGAGCCAGATGTTTTTAAAGATACATATCAAAAAGATAAGACATGGAAGGGTGCACCTTCAATAAATTTACATCAAGCCTGGTTGTTTATTGCCTTCTCCTATTTTAATGTAATTGCCAAAATAGTAGTGCTACACTGAGAAGTGAAATTATCCGTATATTAGAAAAGGAGGTTGGAAATTTAGAGCTCTGAATTTAGTCTTCTGTGGCATTAACATTCCTGTTGCAGGTTCAAAAACAGTTAAAGAGAAAAAAATCCCTAAATGTGACCTTCTGACACAAATCCACATCAGACATACTTTTTTGGTGTGCAGATCTGGGATACCATGTTGAGGTTATTTCCTTTTCAGCCTTTGCTGAAGATAACATGCTCCAACGTGATCTGGATCGGAGAGCTTTTTATATAGAATATGTCATTCAGTTTTGCCTATTGCAAAATAGTGCAGTGCCCACTAGATTTTCAAATCTGATGATTTTCCCTTTTGTAGAATCTTGAGTAATGTCATTTGCTATTGATCACAACAGGAAAGGGCATGTCGAGCTGCAAAAGCCTCGGTTCTGACCTATAATGGTGGTTCTTATGTTCTAATACATTCGTTAATACCGCAATATTATTGCAATGAACTATTCTTTAAGATAGAATGACAGCACTTAACTGGTTTGTAGGTGTACTTCAACCTGCAGATACGAGTTACTTTATTTCTGTATCATCCCCAGATGCCACAGATCAGTCCTTTAAAGAGACCTTTTTCTCAGACTCATTGTTCCGTGTGAATGTTTACCACGGGGCATAGGAAATACCTCAGTAACAGGGAATAGACACCCAAAAGCATCCTCAGTATTAGCGGGTTACCAGTAAAAGAGAGAAACAATTATGCAGGGGGCTATGATTCAGAGCCACTGGCTCCATTGTAACAATGTCTCCTTTATCATTTCAACATAGATCATAGTCTCATGCCAAGAGAAACTGCCAAAAACAATCAGAAAAATATCCAAGCAGGCATTTGGAGCAACAACATTAAAGCATATTCAGAGAGTGCGTAATGCACATTTGCACCCATTTGTTATGTTGTCTGGGACTCAGCGACCTTCTTAAAGTCATTTCAAGTCCTCCTGTCTGGGCTGAGCCTATTTGCCATGCCTTAGTGACTTGTAGCTCTGACTGCTTGTACTTGTTTTGGGAGGAAAAAGTCTTTTCAGCAGTGCTGTTTCTTCCTGTACTTACCTTGATTCTGAGCATAAATTTTAGGCAGTTTTGTTCATAGTGACAGCCTCAGAGCAGCGAACAGCTGCCACACTCTCTCAGTAGAGTGGGACTTTGGGAGTGACCAGCTGCATACAAAATGCAAGTGCAAACCTGTGAAAAATGAAAAGCTCTTTCAAGGGGGTACATGTCTTCAGAAGAAGAAATTGCTAATTTCTGCACCCTTCGCATCTCCTGAGCAGTTTCCTGCAGAACTCATTGTATCCCCACCATTAAGAAGACATGCATACTATTTACTGTAATTAGTCCGTCATGAGGTTTCCTCCTTATCTGCCTTCTCCAATTAATATAATTAGCCAGTAACAATTTCAGAATAATAACTGCTTACTAATATAATAACAAATACCAGGGATGGAATTTTCAAAGGAGAGTAAGGAAGTCAACTCCCATTGAGGGTTGTGTTTTTAAAGGAAAGAGTTCACACGCAATTGCTTTTATGGAGTATTACTCACTAATTAGTAGCAAACTACATAGCAGAATCCGCAATTTATGGAACTGGCTGGTAGCTGAAGCACGATTTTCATCAGAGTAATAGATTATTGATTTTAGAGGAGAAAATTACTTCCCTTTATCTTTTTCATTAACAAAGAGTCTGATGATTGGAGAGGAAAAAAAAAGGATTTCTAACTGCAATCATAGTTTGTGTTCGGCTCTACTCAAAACTTAAATGAAACAGGAATATTGTTAGATTCTCCCTGATGTCTTTAAATTCCTTCCATGGGGCTTTAAAAATGGGCTTTAAAAATACTAAACACCGATGCAAAGATGAGTCCTCAATTTTTATCAACCTAGTACAATCAGATATCAAAGCTGATTCACAACCTCCTGCTAGTCCTAGATCCCCATATGCATCAAGAAGTTTTCAAGTGCTTAAATATAGGCATATGGCATCCTTTTATACATCCCTGAGTGTCTGATTCATAAACCCAGGACTTAAAATATGACAAAGGACAACTTGGGAGACCTCCAGCCTTCAGGAAAAGATGGCATGTGCTGAAGGGTCTGAGATGGCACCAGACAGTCATGATTAAGCTCAGTAATCTCTTCTGAAAAACAGCAGGAGAAAATACCTTCCCATTTTAGCAAAAGCAAGAATGCAGACTTTGCTTAGAACCAGAAGATGAAACCTCAAGTCAGAAAATAAAAATAGTTTGCTGGACTGTTTTGCTTATTGTTGAGTCACTTCTATATATTTTCTGAAGGTGTCTGGAAATCCTGTTTTCCCAAGAAGTTCAAAATGTCTGTGCAAGTTTCTTAGGATTAATCAAATTATTCAACACCACATCTCTCAATTTCTTATTATGACACCTTCAAGCCAAAGGGTTTCTGATTTCAATTACAGTAAAATTTGTACCACTTCAAATTATATTCTGTTTCTCATAGGCTTCAGATGGCATGTCAGAAATGAAGAATAGCCATACCTCAGCCGTATCACCACCTTGTCCATCAACCATGTCATTTCATCTGGTAAGAATATATTCTTTACATCTTTTCAATCTTCAGCACTTCCAAAGACGGTCTTTTCCGAGTTTCCATAAAGCCGCTTATTACACAATTAACTTAATTTATCAGGAAGCTATTTCACTTCCATTGTTAAGACAAAAATAAAATGTTTGCAATAAGATAGCTACCTTAATTACTCTGTATATCTGCAGCCTACTGAGCCAGCACAGTTCATAAAGCAATAACTGCCTGCAACTGGGGTTAAAGAAGTATGAAAAACATGTGCCTCACTTCTCACTGCTTGAGAATTCCCTTCAGAACAACCTCAACTGTTGGGGGCTAGGCCCTAAAACGAAGATTGTTTTGAAAAACACAAGAAGTTATGTAAGTCTATTCTTTTGCAAGGAGTCAATAATTAAATCAAGTAATTATCTAATTCCATGTCTCTTTCAATTAAAGTATCTGATGTAGGAAAAAGTATCTGATAAGAAAAGCATCCAATGTAGCAGCAAACAAATGTCTTGAAAAGGTGCTAGTTGGCATTTTGTAGAAATATATATCTAAAAGTCTTATCTCCCTACAAAAAGCCACACTTTTGCAAGGAACATCTGCTATGAATTTTCTGTGCCTAAATTGTGGACTGCTAACTGAAACTGTTGATTTTTTATTTCTGCCAACAACAAAGTCCCTAAACCTAGATCATTACTGTATTGTATAAGCTACAGTCATGCTTACACACCTGCACACCTTCATACGAGCAATGCTTTTGGGACATGACTTAAAAATACACCCATGACAACAGAACTTCTGCCTTTGTTTACTGTCTGGTTTCTCTTTCCCTCATTTGAAGTTTCCCAACAAGCTTGGCCTGAAATGGAGTTTATTCCAGAGGGAAGAGTGGAAAAAAAGTTAATGATGAATAATTACGTTGTTCGGAATCTGATGTTCCCAAACTAATAAAGTCTTTAGAACAAGAGGTAGCAAATATTCCAGTTTTCAGTGTTTTTACAACCTCATTGAAATGATATGTAATATCAAAAAAAAAAAAAAAATGCTTTCAGTAAATTGGCAATGGCACCCAGTGAAACTTATATAACTGTCTGGGTTGAGAAGAATACTTGTTTGAATGCCAGTGCTTTCCCAGATTGTGTCAGACACTCCTTTCATGGCTGTAAAAAAAATACCCAAAGCCTTTCCCATCAAATGAAAATAAGCTGATATTCTTAATCTTTTCATTAATGCTAGATAACAGGAAGCTACAGAGAAGATTAGCTGAACTTCTTCATATTATCTATCTGTTGAAAGAGTCCGCTGTTCCAGTCCCAGAGCTTAACAAGATCCATAAAATAGAATCTGAAACAAGGAGGAGCTCAGCATGTCAGGAGTCATCTATCGTACTATTCATTTAATGCAATCCTTTCAACAGCTATGCTGCTAAAGGCAGGCCAGCCATGTTGCGTTTTAAAAGGGCTATTTTTGCAGAACAATGTTGCCCAAAGCGTTTCCTGTTCTTATCGCTCCTACAGCAATATGTCTGGAGCTCATTACCAGTAGCTCCTACTTTCAATAGTCAATCTTTTGCAAAAGATGTTCATTCATGTTTTCTCCCCTTCCCCACCAATTTGCCCTGTGAATTATCTGATAATATATCACTGTTGCACTGATTCACTTAGGAAAACACAGAACTATTCACAGATCAAGAAAAATTGTTGAACAAAAGGCAAATTCTTAGACCACCCACTCACCGAAAATCTTCTGTAACTTGCAGCTAAAAGAATTCAAAATCTTGAAGGAATTCATTTGCATTTTATTTTTCAATGTTTGTCAAGTAAGTAATTAAGTGGCCATGTCGAGAAGTCAGACTATGCATGGTTTTTGTTTCTCTTTTACTGAAAAGTATATACTAAGAACATTTGGTAACAATTTTGTGTGTATTTGTTCTGTGCTGATGGCTCCTACGTGCTAGTTGGTATGAGCACATGGAATTATCTTGCTTAAATATAGCATCAAAAGAATAAAACAATATAAACGTAGCTCATTTTGGAAGCTTCGAGGATAAAATTAAATTCACAGAAAATGTCTTGGATGTGTGGATGAGGATAAACTAATGAAAAGGACTCTATGATGTGGTGGGAGAAGGGAGTTTATGAACCAGGATGTCTCTTTCAGGACCACGGTTTCAGAGTCTCATTATCCTGAAGTGGTTATGGGAAACCTGAAGCAAAATATAGTGAGAAAAAGCTTGCTTTTATTGAAGCTGCAGCTCAGCAAGTGGTGCAAGCATGTGACTAGCTTGAAGCATAAAGTGAGTCCTATAAAGAGAAATCCTGCCTCCACTGAGGTTACATTTCGTATTTCTCAGAAATTCCCCAGGGTTCAAACCTCTGGTCTTAGATGTTAATGTCAGAAACCTTCATAAGCTGCACCCATGTCCAAGCTGATAGACTTTGCCAGCAAGATTTTTCAAAGACAGCTTTCACAGAGGAGTCTTGCAGGCGCTGGTGGGAATTGCTTGCCTGCATCCCTGCTCCTCGGGCGAGCTAGATGTTAGAAACAAGGAAGTGGTGTTCACAAAAGCATATCATTTTTATGCCAATGGAGAGGGACAGATTTCTTAGTTACTTGATGAAAACTAGATCTCAAATTTTGGATATATTAATTGGAAAAAAAAAATGCAGAAAATACACCGTGGTGTAAAAAAATATGAATTGTAGGACCCCAGTGCCCCAAAGACTTATCCACAGGCCTATGTGTCTCTCCCAGGAGACACATACTCCCAGGAGTATATTACTTGGTAAGAGAAATATTGCCATCAAAGCCAGATGTGCCACATCAGAACATGTGAGTTACCAGGATGTATTTCTAAGTGATGATCAAAGAGAGGGGAAAAATAGCACATTATCTAATTTTGAGGATTTAGATTTTACAGTGAGAGACCTTTTAAGTGTTGCCAATAGTTAAAAACAAAGGAAAAGCTCATAAAGGAATGGAAGTCGTGGAGACATGAAGTGTACTGTGTTCAGAAGTGACAGGTCTCCTGTGTACCAGTTACTGCAGCGTTAAGGACACAATAATTACTTCCTAAAATAATTTAAGAAAACCTGTGTTTTTTCAGTAATGGGCAGGCTGTTACTGGAAGTAGGCATAAATGTACCACTATTTGTATGTATTATAAAACCTGGAGAAGTGCTCTATTCAGGAATTCCCCAGTACTGGCTCTGCAATCTGAACCTCTGAGTCAGATTCTGACTTCTTTTGTACTCATTCAGCACTTATATAAACCCAGTCAACTTAACTGAAAGACCTGATTTTTACAGTGTGGGATCGCAACGAGGCTTTATACTCTCTAGAATGTTTTCAAGGTGGGGAGGTTAATGTACTGTAAGCCAGGAGGTTGATATACAGTCCAGTAGTTTCTTCTGACCTTGTCCTCACAGGGGCAACCTAAAAGCTAAGAAGTCTGTCCTGCCTTCAGCACGTGGAGCCTCGAAGAAAAGAAAGGGAAGACAAGAAGCTGAGATGCCCAAGTTAAGAAGCTGTTTCCCCAAGACTTTCTATTTTATCAAAGGGCAAGGCCTAAGGGCAGAGGCCTCCTTTTCCCTCCGCACCCTCTGCACCAGCCAAAAAGAGATCAATCTCCCTTCTTCTTGCCAGCTCGGTTTCAACTCAGGTCGGTTCATGGATCTGCTTTAGAAAGTGGTGTTGATGTTGGCACGGGGCAGGGAGAGGTGGAGAGGAGCAGGAGGGCAGGATTGTCTTTTCCAGGGGCATTGTATTGTACGTCCTCATTTTATTCACATTGATTTTCCCGTGTGAACAAGTCTTGGCCTTGAATTTCCTCTCCTCCTGGCTATTGTTATTGACCCACCCAGTCACACAAGTGAGAAATGGATTAGGCGTACCTCGTCTGTGTCCACTCAAAGCAGTGGAAAAATCCATAGTAATCTTTCTTATTAGAGAATTATGAATAATTTATATCGTTACAGATTAATGGGGCTGGACTGTGACACAAAAATCTTATTTTTCATGCAAACACATTAGCTTATGTCATACTTGAAGCACAAAAGTTAGGATATGTCAAGAAATGTGGGGGAGGTATGTGTGCTCTTTCTACCTCAAACCAGAGGTTGCCAAATATCTTACAAGAAAATTATTTCTTAGCAAAAAGATTTCGAAAAGTTTTAGTGGAAGCATTACATTTTTTCAGAGCTTATTCCAAAACAAATGTTTTACACTGACACCACTGAAGGATTAAAAAAAGAAAAGCTAAAAAACTGCCTTAAATTTACACACTTCAAAGTAATCTAGATTTAAATTGTTATAGCCTGAAACAACTCTGCTGCTCTCACTGTGAGAGGAATTATGTCCTGCATATTCAGACATGTTACAGGACATCTACATTGAGACAGTTTTGAAACCACTGCTTTTTCTTCTTAAGAATGCATGAGCTGAAAATCATGCCTTAACATTTGCCCAAACCACTGTTTTTTTACATTATTTGTACCCCATACCACTAATGAACTAAGAATGCATGAAAATATTCCAGGTTTTGAACCTCAACAGACTTTGCCATGAACAAGGCAGAAGTTCTGAATTTGTAAGAGAACCCCAAACAGGCCTGCTTTCCACAATTTTTGATGCAGGTTTGATTGAAAACCTATTTTCAGTCAAAGTCCTGTTTCTGCTTGCTCATCACTTTCTCTGGATTATTAACACATAGCCATGAACTCACACAGGGGGCTCACCATAATGGTGATTTTTTTTTTTTTTATGTCAGTTTGCTTTGAAAACTTTGAAACAAAAACATTCCACGATCAAATTTAGGCAGGCATTCATCTTTTGCTGCATTGTAACATTTTAATTTGCTACAATGTGAGAATTACTGAGAGGATATGTTACATGGTACATAGAAATTTCTTTTGTTTAATTAGTTCATACTGAGTATATTTTCCTCCCATGAGCCATTTGATTAGCTTACTTAAAGCACAGTCTACAGGACCATGTGAGGTGACTAATACGAAAGGTAAACTTGCGTTTAAGAACAACAACATACTAGGAAAGTACAGAGGAAAATATCCCATTGGCAGAGGTCTTTTGTGTTTGGAAGCCGATTTTCCCATTTCTCTCTGGGAACAGCATTGGAAATGAGGTTCAAAGTAGCAAGACGAGTACATAATGTTAAAAAGCATTAGTTTATACAGCAATTCTTACTGGGCTTTGCCCTTCAGTCGTGCCTCTGAGAAAACAAATTGAATTTCCTGATTTCAAATGGCAAACTCTGCTATTACATACTTTGTGATTTCAAAGAGCATCTGTCATCACACAAAGACAAATACATTTCTTGGAGAAACATCTGGTGCTTTTTTAAACAAGCCTCAGGCCAGGTCTGCGCAATGAATGAAATATGTACTATAGATAGAGTGTTATTTAGTGTTGCTTTTCATTTAATCAACTGTGTGTGGAATGTTTGTATTGCGTTAACTATCTCTAAAATATTGGCTCTCCTACCACTTTGGGCAATTGTTGCCTTTTATAAAAAACAAAAAATTGTGCTTTGAGTATAACAACAAAGAGCAGTAAATCAGCTCTACTTGATTTCCTAGTTCCTTGCAGGGTAACTGTGGGAAAGGCAGTAGATGTTCACACACTTCTTTTTTAAGAAGTCAAGTGTTTAGTCTTTGTGCTTTACAAAAAAAAACAGCAATAAACACTGTTCTTTTGGTTGTCTGAATTTGCAATAGAAAAATGAATGTACACCAAACCCAACCCCTCAAACTGAGCTGATATCAAAAATCTGTACCATATTTCAGAAAAGAATACACAGGAGGCTAATCAACATAGCAGTACTCCTGACGCCCCATTTCTCAGATTTTGTTAATTTTCTTGGGCACTTCTTGCTGTGATGGCCTTAAACCAATGGTAACAGGGTCCTCACCCTGTGATAAGGTGTCACAAGCTCATTTGTAATGTTGCTCTTATGCTGAAAATCAGAGCAGTGATGGAGGCTGAAGAGCTCTGTAACTGCTCTTTGTGCTTAGGCTTTGTCATGGCTCATGTTTGACCATTTCCTTCCTAGTAAATTTTATAAGCAGAGTGAATGGATGGGGCAGTGTCACATACACCAGTAAAGAAGCTGCTGGGAAACTGATACATGGAAGTTAACTGATGTGTGAAAGTTAGAATGAGAGCCAAAAAGAGAGAAGGGAAGCACAAGGATGGTAAGGGGGTGAGGTGTCTCATCCAGATCATGTGGAATGGCCATAATGAGAAACTCGTACTGGGACAACACTTCCCGCTTTTCTTGAAACAAAGAGGACGTGCTCTGGTTTTAACTCACTCTGTTGCCCCTGTTGGTGGCCCCCAGTACTAGTCCAAATGTGTTCAAAAACTGATTTCTAGATATGATGCAGGCATATCTCACTATTCCCTTACGCTACCCTGGAATGGCACACATTCAATACACAGAATTGTCTGATCCATTTATGTTGCCCTCCTTTCACTGTAGGGAAAAGGGCAGTATTTCGTCTGCATCCTCTATATTCACATCCTGCTTTTAGGTGAATGGTTCAGCAGTCAAAAATGCAACCACCACACTAGTGTAAATACACTTCATACATTTGGAGGACAAGGAACCAAAATAGCAAGTATGCATAAATAGATAAGTCATAAAGCACTAAAAAAAAACCCCACTGAATGGCAGGATCAAGCTTAGTGTATGTCTACATTTGAAACCAAACAAAACAAAAAGGACAAACAAGTCCTCAGAATGCATAAACAAATAATTGGAACTCAGATACAAAGATCTATTGCGAGGCTATGCAACATCCTTCCCATTGAAGTGTCTTTTGCAATCCTGTCTGTGAATTAAATCTTCTAAGCCAACCCTTGTTCTCATTAAGGATGACTGTCAACTAAAAGAGTAATTTTGGACTGAATGAGAACTATCATGTTTAAAGGCATAAAGTAATCTCAGACTAATGGGGGTCAGCAAGAAGCTTCCATGAATAGAAAATTATTCCACACAACCTCCTGTACAGCTTTATCCACATTCTTCTGAAGCAAGTGAAACGTGTCACTGTTGGGCTGAAAATTGAATGTACAGAATAGTGATCTGAGAACGGGGATCTGATTTGGGCAGTTTAAGAGCTTTCTTCTCCTCTACAAGTGGGAAAAGAAACGCAGTAGACATCAAATATTTCTTTAGAGCCGAATTCTTTGTGCAAGCACAGAATTTTAGGAAGAAAAATATCCCTTTGGGAGGACAATGGCAGCCCGGCTGACAGCGCTGTATAGCACAGGCGTTCGAGGGGCAGCTCAAATTACAAAGAGCCTTTCCATTGTCTAAGCCAACGATGGCAAAGTGTTTGTACCCATGCCAAGCTTCGCACTGACAGATTTGGGTGGGCATTCGTGGCAGCGAGCTACAGGGCGTTTTCAAGTGTATTTGGCACCAGATGCTGAAAAGGTTTGCCATCGCTATTCCAAGCTCCCTCGTTTCAAATTAAGGGGGGGGCATTAGTCCAGGAATGTGTGATAACACGTCTAAGCCGAAACCATTATTCTCTGCTCTCAGGACCCACGTGAACATGCTGCCTGCACGCCCTGACTCCTACCCTTTGTAGGGCCAACACTGGAAAAAAGCTGCAATCCTGCCCTAACACTTGTCTATTTGATCCTACGTGAGGCAGACACGTAACCTGGGGATGTGCAGGAAGGTTCATCCTTTCAGGAAGGTCTGTTCCTTATCCCCCCAACAAGAGCAAGCAGTGTCCAGTGCTTCCTCTCGGCACCAACTCTCACCGTTCTCTCTTGTGCTGGAGATCATCCGCTGGGCAGCAGCAGCCTCAAGTTCCCATCATCTTTTCTTTTATGACTGTCGTCTTTGCCCAGTAGTCTTGGCATCAAATTAAACCTATGATCCAAAAAATATTCCTTCTCACGCTAAATCTACAGGCATAGATTAGTCCTCCATACTCAAGTTTGGATTCCGGTTCAGCTATAGTTCAGACGAATTCAATTATACAAATGAAATAACAAAATTACTTAATTTCCTTAATGTTGTCCCCATAATGTAAAGTTATCAAACTGAGACAAACAAAAGGTTAAATAGGCTCAATTATCAGTCAGAATTATAGATGACTACATGGTATGGATGCAAACAAAGGTGATGGGGGAATTTAAAATGCACAGAACTACAACTATTTTGCTCTTAACTAATCTAAAGGTAAGAAATATCACAAAGTAGAGAAAATAACTCCATTCTGACTACAAAGTAAACGTATAAAATATCCCCCAAATGTGTGGTTCCAGGTATTAAAAATGCATGTATATATTTGTATGCGTGTATATACTTTTTTGAACACCAAATATTATCTGATTTCTCTGTTATTTGCACAGATATTAGGCTACTATGAGGGACTGAGCAAGCCCAATAACACCCCAAGTTGGGCAGCGGAAACTCACCTAATCAGGGAGATCGCGTCACTCCGAGTAAGAACATCCATTTGCATTCAATTTATACTGATTTAAAATTGCCTTGAGAAGCTTTCTTGCAAACAGCTTCCTCTTGTGGGATGTCCACTGGTCAGCAGTGAAGTACACCTCCTGCTGTGTCCATGAGACCCCTGGGACTGTAGTCACCAGCAGCATCTCTTGGGTGGCTCAGTTCTGGGAGGTTTGGGCCAGTGACACTGAGCTGTGAGTCAGGGGATGAATCCAGGGGCATCTTTGGAGCGGGGCTCTGAGGGGATATCATTGCCCCCCTCACCCACTGTGGTCTTCAGGCCCCTCTGCAACCAGCCTGGGGCTTTTATTAATCCTGACTTAGTAATTAATTTATTTGCTCTGGCGCACCCTTGACATATTACAATAGTTTGTTTGCAGTAGAAAAAAGATGACAGAAGAAGATGGGAAAGTAGGGGAAAAAAAGGGCAGTTAGACCCTTCCTGAAGCCAAACAAGTGGGGGATGAAGCTTGATGTGGTAAAAGCCAGCAGGTCAATGAGATGTTCCTCAGAGGCAGTGACGTAGCGACAGAGTGGTTGGAGAATAAGAAAACTTGCAGTGTGATTTTCAGCAAAAGAAAGATATGGGGAGATTACAGGAATCAAACTAAGACATGGATGTTTTCTTATACTAAGGTTCGGGATTTTTTTTAAATCCCTTTAATTTCCTCATTCTTTATTACTAGCACAGTGTGGGCTTACACAAAGTTTTATACAGTTCAATGACTAATGTGTGGTAGGTACGTTGAAAGATATTTCTTTTGTCTTTTTAACCAGAAAATGACCTCATGGGAGTATTCTCCATCATGCCTACCAATAAAAATGAGAAGTTAGGGACATGTTGCAACAAAATATGATTGTCACTAAAAAAAATTGCTATGGCAAGAAAATAACAAAATACACTGATAGTCACTTGACACATACTTATAGCTCCCACTTAAAATAAAAACTATCAACCATACTTTCCTCCAGGTCCAAGTTTCTATTTTGCCAAATCTGTTCCATTATTAAAACTGGTCATGGTACTGCTTTTCTTTTTGAATATTTCCATTTAAACCATTTTATCCCATAAAATGTATTTCCATCAGGTCTTATTGAAAACTAAATCTTTTTGTCAGAAAGTAATTCCAGTTAAAAAAAAAAAAGAAAAAAGTTATTTTACACTAGCTCTTTGTATTCAATGGAAAGAAAACCCATTACTGAAAAAAATTATTAACCTCACTCAGTTTTTAACTGGAACATATAATCAAGCAACACAACAGTCCTCTTCTAAAGGATCAAGACGTTAAGAAGGCACTTGTATAGAATGATTTCCAAATTGAAATACAACAACCTAAGGCCAAGGAAGGGTGACAAAATACTGAGACTTTGCAAATAAAACTGAAATTTACATTAAATTAATCCCACATTTGAAATCTGTTGTTCAACTGTTTATGTTAATTTGTTTTAGGTTGATAAGATCAACAGTTTAAAATGGATTAATATAATCATGGAAACAGACATCCAACATGCAGAGATGATGTAATAAATTAAGTTAACCCTAAAAAGTAAATTACTTTATTGTTTCTTTCTTGAAAATACAGTTACAGATGCAGAAAAAAATATTTTGTGGAAAATTTAAAAATGTTCTACAAGGACAAAGGAAATTAGGGAGCATACCCGACACACATTAATAATTGAAGTGTAGGTGATTTATAAGCTTGAGTCTTGTTACTGGTCAAGAATTAGAAGATAAAGGGTGTGTAATAAAATCCTCAAATGGTTTTGTAAGCTAAGACAGAAATCTTACCTACAGTACAAACCCAAGTGCTAGCTTGTGGGCATCCTGCTATGTACTGAAACAGCGACACCCCACACGCACTGTTTCTCTCCTTTTATTTATGCTGTTATGCAAACATCACTACCCTCATTGTAAACCTGGGGGACTCAAGCACAGCACAGTGGGGATGGGAAGACCAGTGAGCCAAATTTTCCTTTCTTGAGAGAGCAGATTTGAAACTCTTTTCCTGTTGGGTTGGGCTGTGACTGTGAGCCCGGAGGCAGCCCCAGTGCTGACGGAGTGGCTGCACAGGAATCTGGGAACATCCCATTCCAAGCTCCATGGTTTTAGTCAGTCCTGTGGTTAGTTGTGCTCCCAAGCATCTGCTGTCCTCCTAGCATCTCCCTTTCAAATCAGAAAGTGCATGAGTTTGTCTGCTTACATCTCCCGTCTTTTCTCCATACCACATAAACTTCCTTTGACCTCAGATGGTCCAGCTAAATATGCCTCTTCTGCTATATAAGCAGATCTCTCAGATTCTCCTTTTAGTCCATCACTTATTATTCTTGCAAAAGACCTAAATCCTTTTTATTCTCTTTGAAAATTTCTAATTTTGTCAGTTATGACCTTTTGATCTAGTCATAGATTTCCAACTCTCCTCTTTTATATATGTATATATCCGTATATTTGGAGGAATCTTTTATCTCAGCTTCAGCCACTACTGCTCACTGTTCACATTTAAAGTCCCAAGATGACTGGGGCTCTCTTTTGCTTTAGCAAATACTTCATAAAGGCCTAATCAACTCACAGCTGACTGTTAGCCCATTGAAACAGTTTATAATTTTATCATGTCAGCCAGAACTTACCATCTGGCAACAGAAATCTTTCACAAAACAGCATCCATGAAACCCCAATGAAGAAAGCAGAAATAATTTACATCATATACACACTTACTTAATATATGAAACTGGAGCTATTAGTTATTATTGAAAAAAATTATTGCCAGCATGTATTATTAAGTCATGTATCAGATATCATATTTATAGGTAATGTATATCCTGGAACTAAAAATAATCAATTTGTAGAACTTTGGTTTTACGTGATAGTTCGGAAACTTGTAAATTCTTCTGAAAAAGATTAAAGTTTGCTTTGTTTTGGTTCAGTTAGATCAGGTAGATCTCATTTTCCATACTTGTTTCTCTTAACACAAACATGTTACAGATATCAAACCATACAAGAAATCTCAGTTCTTTTAGTTAAGACCAATTTTAGTACAAAGTTGTGGGTGAGAAACTTCTGTTTCTGTATTATTCAAAACTTAACTATGTTCTTCGTTAATGAGCCAAAAAAGTAGATCAAATTTTAGAAAACCATCGCTTCAGTACTGCAAAACGTACCTGGTACTTTCTGAGCAGTTATACAGTACTGACTTGATTGCAATGTTGAAGTGTACCACAGTTATCTGGTCATCTAGTCCAAGAGTAGCAAAGGAAATATAGTTAATTAACAGACAACAATTAACAGTTGTTTTCTTCTCTTTATTCTACCCAAAAAAATTTATTTTCACCAGATCAGAATGTAGCATCATGATCATCCAGCCTGGCCTCGTCCATGGCTCTTCTGTGGTGTTTTCTCTTTGCTCCTTCGAAAAGGCCAGAACTGCTGATCAGGCTAGAACTTTTTATTTTAGAAAGATGCAGGTTATAGAGTTTCTTCCAAAGATCTATATAAACAAGCTTGAGGAGAAAGCAGAACGCAGATATTAATTTAAAAATGCGACCAAGCAATAGTTATAAGTTCCATTGTCTGACTTGGGAGACACTGCCAATTTGGAGAGCAGGAACAGCAAAAAGCAAAATAATGTCTGTGAACAAAGTGATCATCAGCTTGTCATTGATGCTAAATTCTCTTAATTTACATCGGGTGAAAAAATGTTACGAAGCTTCTTGTGATTATATGAAAAAATAAGGTTCTGTAACAGCAGACACTGTTTTGGCAGGATATCAGATAAATAATTCTGTATGAAATCATGTGTGTTTAAGGTACTTAAAGCAGTGGATTTATAGCAAGATGAAGCTCCAAGCCACTCAAAGCATGAAATAGAGATAATCTTCACAATGTGAATATGTTAGCTCTTTTCTGACTTGCTACTGCTATTGCAATGTGCACTATCCTGCTATACTATCACACAGGTACAGGCAAGAATTTTAGTCTTTGTAGCAATAAAACTGTGTAGTAGCACTTCATTTTTAATGCAGACAAGACCATGGACATAAGGAAGTCAAGAGGTATTTTTTCTGCTATCCATTTGTCTGTGGTGTTATCTGCATCAGAGTAAACGGCAGGGGCACATTGCAATAACAACTCTGTCAAAGATGTTCACTAAGAAACTTCCCAATGCAGAGGCAGACATATATTTCCCTCTCATATACCTTCTTAATTTAAACAAAGTTTAACCTACATGGCCAACCATGTTTTTGACTAAGAATTAGATCCCTGAATCTCTATCGCTACACCCTTTGCTGGCATAAATGTTTGTTCCAATAAAGAAATGGCTCAGTTTAGTAAGGAGTTGAGGAGGGCTATTCTTCTTCCTCTGCCAGCTTTTGAATTCCAGTACACCCAGTTGACATATATCTTTGTACTTTCAGCCCTAGTGACTGTTGCCGAAATGATCAGCCATCTTAAAAAAGTATAATTAAGCTCTACAACATCAGTGACAGAGCTGACACATGTCAAGTAGCCCAATCCTAAATGGTTCTGAGAGCTGCTCAAAATTTCAGTTAAAAACCAAAACTGAAGTGTATCTGCCATCCAATCTCATGACCTTCTTAATTTTGAATGTTCACTTAGTTAAACTTTTATCTAAGTTTAACTTAGATAAGCTTCTTGGGAAAAATTAATGGTTTGAGCTTTTAGGTGTGTATGTGTATATATATACACATATAAAAAATGTGTGTGTGAGTGTGAACTGGACAATAATTTCTCATTTATATTGTGTATGACATTACAGATGTAAGGTTGTGAAATGTTTTCTTATGACAGCTGTGTATGCAAACAGAAGTAGCAAGAAAGAATAGATTTTTATAAAATGGCATAGGTGTTTTATTCACAGAACTGTGTTGAGGAGGAATCATTCATATCCATTAGATGTTTCAAGGCTAAAGATTGATATCAGAATCTCACCAAGCTGAATACTCAAATTAAAAATAGATTCCGTCTAATTTCTATGAGAATCAGCTTCTAGACCAAGAAATTCCACAGTCTGGATTTGATGTTCTATTACCATTATTTAGTAAGATAATTATATTGGAAGTTTGGCTTTCTATGTAGGTGTATATCCTGAACAAATAAGGAAGATTGATAATAAATGGGAATACCAGAATGCTAAACCAAAATATATAGTAATTACATCTGTTATCCACACAGTTTGAACCTTGATACCTCGGAAGATTCATGCTTTGCTCTAACTTTAGAACTAATGTCACTATGAACTGAAAAAAATATCATGTACTATTCCCTTCAAAGAACTCCATTGAGTCTCCAAATTTATCAACTTTAAAAAGTGCCTTAAGTCAAACTGTTGACTCCAGAGTATTAGGGATTTAAGCATCACCAGATGTGTTGTCCAGCTACTGCTACACATTCCCTACTCTATCATAAATTACTCTGAAACAGTCACTTACAGGGATTTTACAGAGTAAGTTGTTGTCCAAAGGACTTGAAAATACAAAGGAAAATAAAGGACAGATCAATCCCAGGAAAAGTTCACATTCTTTGTTACAATTATCATGGATTATTAAATATAATGTCAATGTGCAAGATTTAAAGAAAAACAACCCAGGATATGCCTTGTTTTCTATAGCATGTGCTAGACTAATGCCACAGGACAAAATTGATAAGGTCTCACAAAATGTCACTTCATGCTGAATTTTATTTACTGTTGTTGGCAATTATGCATGTAAGAATAGGCTATTAAGACAATAAGGATTTCTAAAGACGTGTCATGTGTTCATGGTTAAATATGCTAAATGTCACATTAGAGCTGACATGGCTGTGGCTCAAGGCACAAACACTGTCAAGCTGCCTATGACCCAGATGTGGTATATGTCATCAAGTTGATTGTTTCTCTTTGACTGTAGTTTATAGTGCATAATATTGCATATCAAATGTCCTGCAAAAGTGCTGCTTGCCATGAGAGAATTTTTCCTCCCCTCTTGGTATTCAGCTGTAGTTAAGTCTTGTTACAGCTGCTGACAGACGTTGAGGATATGTTTCAGTCAGTGTTAGCTTCCTTTTCAGTGGGAAATATATATATCTACATGTATATTTTTATATATATGAGAAAAACAGACATAAATAAACTGGAATAAAATTAAATTACCATGGAAGCACACTCCTCAGAGGAAATCAATGGCACTGCACTGTGTAACCTTATTATAATAGACAGACTTTCTGGAGAAGTTGTGAATGTGTGGGAAAGCTAAGATTTTTCCACTAAAGTCTTGTTAAACTGCTTACAGATCAGCTGAAAGTGTTCTTTTGATGACATTTTTCACCCCCAGGCATTGGCTTCATCCTTTTATTAGTGGAGAGAATCAATGATTTTAAGAAATAAGTTTAAAGAAATTGATTCTTCTCAAAAGTAATTGTTTGGATTCTTTCTCTGATTTCAGCCTTTTATTTTGGCCTTCTAGTTTCCTCCCAAGCTTCAGTAGCAGTTGACTCAGAAGACTACCTCTTGAGTAAACCATTTTGAGTGATGATTTATAATATTTTAATTATCCTTAATATATGGCTTTTTAACACAGCTGGACCCGTATTGCAGTTGTACTGGGAATCTGTACTTGCTGGCAGAGAGCATATTATTTTCTGCCAGACAGATTTCTATCACCACTCATAACTTTTTTTTTTCCATTAAGTGGGATATTTATAAACACTGTTTCAAGCATGCGTTTGCAGCATAAGTTATCACTAATTAAATTCTCTAGGAGCCATTCCAGTTCATCCTAGAAAATAGGCATTTTCATGTTTTTTTTATTTTAGCTCTAGAAATTAATGATAAAAATACTAAAAAAAAATTGCTTTGGACTGGAGAGAGCCTTTGAGTAATGGTTGGTGTTACTCCCAGAGAAGACCCAAGAAGGATTTTTAATATTATGTCATAAAATGCCTTTCTGGTTTCCACAGAGAGCAAGCTAATGTGATTTTTAACTAGATTGAGAACATTTATCCTCTCATAGCACATAATTTCTGATTATGGCACTTCAAAGAGGGCAGAACAGAAACAGGTCCCTGCCCCTTTTTTCTTCTAACAGGGAGGCCCTTTTGCTCATTCGGGTAAAGACCCTCCATGACCCACCCATTTCATACTGCCTTAATGACCCATAGGGTTTTTGCACCCTTTCATCTTTGTGTTAGGCTGAGCCACAGTATCTTCCCTCTTGCTTGGGACAAAAACAAGACTACCAAGTGATATAACCAGCACTCATTGAGAGAGCCTTGGTGGAGCCATTTTGCGTCAGAAGACAACTGTTTCCTATAATCATGACCACTCCAGCCATAATTTCTTTCACTTAACCAGAAATGGGCCCTGACAAATATCAAAATGAATGTGTTACAATTACAGAATGAAATGTTTGACATTGAAGCCTTTTTGCCTAAGTGTAAGGTAGAGGCAATTACACATAGTATGCATTGCAATGGAAACTATCTTTCATTTGTTTGGCTTCTGCTGCCCCCACCACATGAGCATTTTCAAATTTTGGAGCATTTCTTCTGAACTGGAATCTAAAAAGAAAATGTTGAAAACCAATGGTCTTTCACAAAACAGCTTTTCCATCCTGAATACATCGATTGCTCTGCAGAGAGTTGGGAATTATAGCTCAGATCTCTTTTGTATCTTCAACTGACAAAGCTGAAAGGAGAAGCACAAGCTCTATTTAGTCCCCTGGAGAGGGTATTTAGAGCTCAGAGGTTGCCATGATGGTCTGAGAGGAGAGCAAAAGGAGATGGCTATCAGTTTGAGGCACTTGTAGTGCTGGTGTCACAAGCCTCTTAGCCTTCCATGCTAGGTAAGAATTAAGACTAGTAGAGTGACTAATGTCTCCACACGGATGTGGATGAATGGAGATACTACTTGTGTATTTTTGTGCCATTAGGATCAGACACATTTTGACACTGTGTAGAAATAAAGCAATTTTAGTCATGTCTTGAATACTTGCGACACAGAATATTTCTTGTCTGAGAATAAATTAAATGTACTGCTCAAGTTAGGATCTGGGTGTCCATGTAACTTCATGGCCAGAGAAAAGCCCAACATTTCCATCATATTCCCTGCCAGGTCTGTAATGAGTAATTCACTTGTTCTGTACAATATAGGTGCCTCAGCAGCTCCATATTCCTAAAGAACTGTGAAGACAAGCAGGTGGGAGGAAGCTTCTCCACTTCTGACTCCATCCCACCATTAGCACCCCCTCGCAAACGTATACAGAGGCTGACAAAAAAAAGCATACTCCCACGCATTTTTAACGAGTTACCAAGTTTTACAACACAGAGCATGCAAGTCCAAACTTGCTAAACACATGCTTTATAATTGTCTGCGAAGAAGTGTCTTACACTGTCTTCATGCTCTTCTTAACATTTTCGGAGGCAGTGGAAGACACAGAGTCATTCTTATGTTACTCCTCTTCTTTGAAGTGCAACATGAACCACAGACCTCAGACCTAATGCCTCCATAAGGAAGGCATTTATCTAAGAAAATGATGTAAATCATAAATCTGGAAACTGTTTTTCTGACAAAATGAGCAGGGCTCTAAAGTTAGGCTGTTACTAATGACTTCATGTGAGTTATATGGTTATAGCCGATTTGGCACTTCTGGGGCTGAAATGCATGAGTAAAACTAACAAAAAAAGATTGCATAATAATAAAGAAGCCAGCAGACTTTACCTCTGTATAGGTCCCCCAGCTCTGCAAAAGTAGTTCAGCTGACATAACTGTATGTTTTTTTGCATTGTGTAAAGATCACAGAAGAGGTTAGCTGGTTTTGATAAAATAGAAACTGCCTCCTAGGGGGAAATTAAATAATACCTGACAGCTGAGAAGTATCCACATGACAAAAAAGCAAGAATCAAAGCAAGTTACAGGATTCCAAACCTTCTCCAAAAGCATTTTTGACTGATTCATACCAAGCAGAGGTTGAAATTTTAGCTTGTTTCTGAACATCTACTATAACCTGTCTCCACATAGACTGCCCCAACCCACTGCTGCCCCTTCTCCCTTGAGCCAAGCATCTGTGCCTGTGCTTATGCCAGCATCTCTTCATCTCTTTTTGATCTCTGAGCATGATTGAGCTCAGACCAGCTGTGTGGTTTTGGTCCTTGATGGGTCCTCATTTCTTGTTGTGACTTGGTTCTCCCTGTCACTTTTCCAGACATAGACAGTATCGACGTGTCTTTGCATGTCTCTGTTGGATTTTAATCACAAAGTTAGCAGTGTTCACTGTGGTGATAGGTAAGAAGACTTAGAAGAGAGAGAAGGAAATAAAAGTAAAACATTGGCCAAGAATAGAACTAATGGCCAAATATCAGTTAAGGCCAAGAAGCAGCACATGTACGTATTCGAGTCCCATCCTTACAGTGTCTGCCCAGAGAGAGTATTGCCAAGACATACATACATAAATATATTTATTATTTGCTGCTACTGATGAAAACTGGATTACTGAATTAAGCACTGCATAAATAGAGTAACAAAGTTCTCATAAAAAAGAAGATTGTTCTGTAGATAGAATTTTCTAGACAGAAATTAGAGAGGAAAACAAGAAACAAAGAAAACAAGTGACAAAGTTGAAGTGATGGGCTCAAAGGAAAACATCAATATAAAAGCTGAGGGAACCCAAATGTTTTTCTTCTGTCTATTATTTTTTACAGGATGCAACTGTTCGGTTTTGTAGATCTAATCTGAAATTTATTGTTGTCAGTGGAAGTAGACCCACAGAGGTTGGCCTTGAGTTTGGTTCTTCTGTTAAGATCACTTCTTCTTCTGTTTTCACAGATTGTGCTGCGTTTAAAACAAAGCTGGCTGAGAGATCTTCTATAGTGTGTTCTAGCTGGAAAATGCCATTTCTTCTAAATCAGCTCTTTTTACAAGAATGAACAAGCTTCAACTTGACACTAGGCTCTTGGCTATACTATTCTTGAAGGCATTTCATGTTTTATTAATAGTAATTCATACAGACTGGGGAGGGAACACTGATTGGAGCAATTGGCTCATGTTCACCTCCCTGATCTGCTGCTGTCAGCGCTGAGGTGAATGCCCTGACTAGCCAGCAATACCGGGAAGGGCTCTCTCCATCTCTGTTCCAGAATAAACACCCTCTCACTAATTTTTTCAACCTCTTTGAAAAGTCTTGATGGTATCCCAGAATTTGTGTGCCTCCTTCTATTGTAGTCACACTCTCTCAGACAAAAAGAAAACCAAAATGGAAAGGTGGCACTGGTGCTGTCTTTTGCCAGCAGACTGATGGCTACAGTGCACTCCTCCCCAAGATTTGCTTCTATTCCTTCAAGCTCCCATTGCTTCCAATAGCTAGTTGTGGAATTCAAGCTGCTACATTTTTAGACTCTTGGAAATCTCTGAGTGAGGTTTCACCTCCAAGTCCTGCTCCTTACATACATTTTGAGATGAGCTAATTCACATAGAATGCCAGGACAGTACATAAATCATCCCTAACATTCTGAATCAGTGATGTAGTTTATTCTCTGTCCTTTAGTCATTACCATGTTAATACAATATTCTGGTATTCAGTTTACCAAGCAATCTGGCTTCGCAATCATACCCAGCACAACTTAAGCACAAATAAGGAGCTGTCTATAGCACAGAAATTCAAAAAGATTCTCTGTAAATCTTATTTTTTATTATAATAATAATACTAATGACAATGATAATAATGCACCACCACATAAAGGTTACAAAAGTTAAACCATTTGAACTGAAATTCTCATAGCACTTCCCTGTTGGTTGCTTTCTTAAATTCGCCCAAGATACTGCACGTGTTCCATGACTTCCAGTATGAAGTATGAACTTGGAAAAATAATTCCAGGTTTTAACAAGAACTGTTAAACAGCCCTCTGCACTGTGGTCATCTTGCTGCAGAACTAGGTTCCCACCTTCCTCTGAACGCAGCTTATGTCTACTCTAAAATGCCTAGCCCATGCCAATTCAATGTCTATTCAGTTTTTAGTCTGTCTATTCTTCCCATCAAAAGTACAGATGCGGCATTTGAGGAGAAGCAGCCTCTTCTGGTAACACCAGGTCATCTGTCTGGGTTGCAGCAGTGATTCTAGGAGATTTTACATAGGAGTTTTCACCCACCGATTCTAACTGTAATACTGCAAATATTAGATGGTGTTTTAGAGTTTGGAACCTGAGCCAGAGCAGCCTATTTATTTTACTGCATGAACAGACTTTTTTCACACTTTTTGAACTATGGGTGTGAGAAATGACAAAAAGTTTAGGAATGATGGCTTAAAAAACTTTGCCCCCCAAACATGTCTTGTTTTACTCTAGTATTTCCTCTCCATCCATCCTTTTATGTCCTCTTAACCTTATAGACTCTAAAGGAAATGGTTTGTGAGAAAAATGTTTCCTAGCAATCACGATGAGCTACATAAAAGAAATCTTTCTTGAACTGCCTTGAGAGGGTATAAAGTATAACAAGCATACACAATTTTGCATAATCTTAAAAAAAAAAAAAGGGAAATTTGAAGGTAGGCCAATGTGGGCTTTGCTCTTTGATTTTGTTATGTACATGTAAATAGGTTTTTATGTTTCTTGCTATTTGCTAAATGTGATGTAAATGCACAGGTGTTTCTCTTTTTCTCTTTTTATTAATTTTTTCCATTCTTAAGAGAAATCATGTGGTACAGACCGCAAAAAAATGTACAAAACCCCAGTAGGAAGGCCACTTCTTTAGAAATGCCAGTAATTGCAGAGCAGATAGCATAACATGCAAATGTTTCTTGAATTTCAGCCATTTGCCAGCCTTTGGGGCCTGTCAAAGAGAAATTAGCAGCCCTTCAAACCATGCAGACAGGGCTTTGCTCCCCAGATGGTAACTGAGGTTCTTTTCTTCCAGTTGATCTTGTCCAGATCTTGGTGGATAACCCCGCCATCACCTGTTTCCTTAGACAGGATTTCTTCCTTTTCTGAAAAATACAAAATAGTCATTTGGTTGTAGACTACAACAGCTTCAAGCAGACACTGCTTATAAATCAGAAATCCCACCCTGTAGCAAATACAATTAAAAAGAAGTGTTGGTTTTGCAATCAGTTTAGGGTAAGTGATACAGAAGTCTGCTGCACAGAAGAAAACCATTATTTCCTCCTCTCTTCTTCTCCACCTCAACATTTGTTCTAGCCATAGAAGATTTTTTAGAGGTAGAGCAGTTATCTTTCAGAGCAGAGTAAAGCCTCCAATTCTTTTTTATAATGAACTCTGTGGAGACCTGTCAGACAGGGACTGGAAGCTGTAAAGCCACCACAAGAGTCAGTAGGGATAGAGAGCTTCCAGGAAATTTTTGGATTAGATGCCAGGAGTGGAATTTCATTTATCAGTTCTAGAAGAGGAAACAAAGCTGAAATTGAAAAGCAGAGCAATGGGAGACATCAACCCAATGGAGGGTGATGTCCACACCTGCAACTTGGAGACAAGCCAGCAGAGTGAAGGCAGGCTAACCTGTAGAGGTTATCCTGTCCTCCATGAGGGAGAGCTTTCCTTGGGATGAGTAGAAGTTGCCAGGTTTTTGAGCACAGCAGCCTGTGTGTCATTTTAGGGATAAAGGGAAAGGCAAGGTCTTTGTGCGGCTGCAAGTTGTGTGACCTGAAGACCAGCTCTGCTAACATCTTGTCAAGTTGGCGGCTATTGTGAACAAGAGGCACAAAGGATGAGTGTGTGAAACACCAGCCTCTGGGAAATGTTGTTGCAGAGCCTTTGTGTGCAGAACTGAGGTGATTTCAACTCCTCAGTGTCAGCTTGTTGTTGTCTGGTGATATGCATGAGCAACTGCCACCAGTTTCAATAGCACTTGTAGGCATGTAACTGCAGGGGAAACCTGTCCCCTCCCTGCTATACTACAGCTCTGGGCTGGGTAGGAGAATGGGTCTTCAGGAAAGGCTGTCTGAAATCTGCAGCCTAACTTTAGGACTGGTATCAAAACTAATATCCATCTTTGCTAAGAAATAGCTATCCAAACCTTTTTTATTGAGAAATCAGCCCGTAACGCTACCCGTTTGATCCTGAAAGACGTGTTTTGATCCTGAAAGACGTGTTTTGATCCCACCTCCTTCCTCCCATCTGTTCCTTACACTCCTGATAGCCACTGTCATGTTATATTTTCCAGGTACCGGTCCCAGGTTACAGCTTCGCTTCAGTGCCTATGGACTAGGCTACAAGAACTGGCAGCCCTGAGCATAACCAGCTCCCCCCTGGCTACTAACCATCTCCCTGCAGCCCAGCAGCTTCTCTGATCATCAGCCAACGGCCTCGTGATGGTGGGCCATGCAGCCGGGCTAAGCTAGAAGCATATTCCACATCACTACCTGCTGAAAACTTAAGGCTTGGCTGGTAGGCATCTGCACTGGCAGGAAGACTTCTGCTGACATAATATTTTGACAACAGTAAAAGCGAAACAGGGAGGCATCAGACACCAGGCATCGTGTGCCTGCTCTGCCAACTGTGGGTCAAAGTCCGTGCTAAATGAAGCATGGTCTGTGCTTCGAAAGCAGTGCAGAGCTGGCCAAAGAGGCAGCAAAGGCACGGAGAGAAAACAAGACCTTGCAGAATGAACACAAATCAAAAGGGAATGCCAGACTGTGAGGTCGGTGCCTTTCTCATTACTCCCTAAAATACGGCACCATCATGGACAGAAAGGAAACACCAGGTTGAGTATATATAACGAGAAGGAGTTTAAACTGTGAAATGGTTATGGTTCAGTCTATTCTTGCTTTTTACCTCCTCTAAAGTGAATATAATCCCAGTCAGGTAAATTGAGCTATCCTGACTCAGAGGAAAGTTAAAAACTCTCAGAGGAGAGCATTATGCTTAAGTCTTTTTGTTCCTGATTCTAATCAATTTCTCTATCTTTTTTCTTTTTTTTTTTTTTTAACCTTTTATTTTCTATCAGTTGGAAAGGGGAAATTTACAGATAAGGAAGCTGTGGAGTCTTCTTCTTTTAACTTTACAGTTTCCAATACAAACAAAACTCCATTTACTGCAGAAATGTTATTTCAAGACAGACATTTGCTGTGAATTTCCATAACTTAATTTTATACCATTGAATACTTTTATGTCTCTGGGTTCTCTGTAGAAAAAAACAAAATAAGGGTTTGGGACCCTGAGTGAATTCCAAGATAAAGGGTTTTATTTGTTTGCCACATATTATACTAATGACTGGTTTTCAGAAATAACTCTGTCTTCTCAACTCTATTGAAAATTCCAAGTTAGTTTTTTTTACTTGAAAGAAAAAAATCACAAGCTCTGTTACTGCTTATTATTTGGTTTGGATTGTTTACCTGGATCTTGCAAGCAACAAAAACAGCCACTGAGCAGAGCTGACATTTTCTTCCTTCCCCTTTTCTATAGATATGAGGTCCTCAGGACATCACAATGTTAATGGCTTAATTTTCCCAACCCTCTGTAGGAGCATAAGCATTTCCTTAAATTGCATAATAAGAAACTGAATTTTTAAGAAGTGACATGAATTTTGGAGTCAACTGATTTTCAAAGGTAATGACAAAGGGAATTTGGGTTACTGAACACCACTGCAAATCCATTCTGGTTTGTTTTAAGGGAACATTCAAAAATGATATAAATTTTTAAAAGCCAAGACCATTTGTGTTACAATCAGTAAGTACTTTGGCCTGGCTGTCAGACTCCTGCTATAACTATAATACCTTCACTGGGGTTTTTTTTAACTGCATATTTCTAATAGACATTTACCAGTCACCTCACTCCGAAATACTGTAACAAATATTGACCTAATTTTACTTCCAAATTTAATCATGTGTGACGGCTGCAGAGAAAGGAGGCAGGCCTGAAGAAGCTACAGTTGTTTAACTATGGCTGCTTCAGCTTTTTTTTCCCTGCTTTACGCTCCCCTTTTTAAGGTAGGAAACAAGGCTGTAGGAACGCTGCAGAAGTACCTGCAAAACTGCTCTCAGGCAATGAAGGACAGTGACTGTAGTGTGGGAAGTGCTAATTGAAAGACATTTCGAGAATTTCCAAGCTTTGATTTCTTTTTATGTTTTTAGTTTTAGGTTTTTATCCAAAGCCTGCTGTGCTCAGAGCAGCCCAGCCTGGCCTTTTAGACGGGGAAGCTGTAGATGCCTGTATAGGATGGGCTCAGTGGTACCCTTTGAAGTCTCTCAAACATGATGTATTTTTCCCTGGATTTGCCATGTGTGTAGTGCTGTGGATTGAAATGGTGGCAGGAGAATATCAAAGGCAAAATCCATAAACAGGTTGGGCAGCCCTAAGCCCCATCAGCCTGCTCCTGCATCACCCTGCCTACCAGGGAAGTACAGTGTGTGATAGCTCTTCAACCATTGAAGAGATAGATCATCCAGGACAAAAAACCAACCAACACACCCCAGAACCAGTGTTTGCTATGAGCATGGCTTGATGTCCTGGTTTGGTGCAAGGTGGGAGCCTGTGCTGGGATCCACACACACCAGGGGTTCCCACTAGA
Source organism: Calidris pugnax (assembly GCF_001431845.1). NCBI lineage: Eukaryota > Metazoa > Chordata > Aves > Charadriiformes > Scolopacidae > Calidris > Calidris pugnax. The sequence goes on from NW_015090803.1 coordinate 14,506,255, forward strand.
ATAAAAGGGTATGAAGTGAGAGCCTCAGATAGATAAATTCCAAACAAGTGCTTACTCACATCTAGTTGGTATCATCCCAAACCTCTCACGCTGCCCGGGCTGGCTGCAAAGCATGTGGTGTCCACACAAGGTGTCTGGTTGAGTGCCTTGCACTGTGCTCATCACATTTTGACATCCCTCGGCACCGACAGCACCTCCAGCATCCCCGGCTGCCTTCACTGCAGGAGCCGCCAGAATGAAGGGGAAGAGAAAATGTGAGGAGAGCAGGCAGGCACCCGGAGAGCGAGGGAGGAGAATAGTTCAGGTTGGTACCAAGGGGCAATTGCATTTATGAAATGCTGAGTTGAGAGAGAGTTAAGATACAGCTCAAATAAACATGATCGTGCTTTAGCGTTCTACCTACTACACTGCTGTTAGTGATAGTAACAATTTAATATAATTACTAGAGTTTTGATATTTTTTCATTTTATTAAAAGCTCAGAAAAGATAGAATGCATTAAATTGCTTGGAAGGAAAAATAGCATGCTAAAATTAAACTCCTAGTAATCTTCTGTCCTGAGAAAAAAATAGCAGTAGGGTTTGTTTTATCTGCAGTTTCAGGATAAATAGGTAAAAACAGATTCCGGACAATGAGGGTAATAGTGGGCCAAACGAACTCTTCCAATACAAGAAATACACCTGCTAATCTGAATCGCCCTTCCCACTCCCTCTCTGTATTCTGTCTTTCTGTGCTCCAAAGCCTTGTGAGACAGCCTGTCCCGAAGACGGATGCCTCGGTGATCTCTGAATGGAGTGTTCAAAATCTCCCAGTCTTTTCCTGTCCTGTAAGCTCTGCAAATTTACATTCATATTCAGATGATGTGCAAACCCTTCAAGCACACTCTTCAGTTGAGCTGAAAACTAAACGGAGCGTGAGCCATCCTCTTCTGCCTAATGAAATCCTTGAAATGAGGTGTTGAGGACTTTCTTTGCAGCTAAGTATTTCTTAGGAACCACCATGACTGGCTTCTCAAAGCAAAAGTCTCATTAGCCACTGAGACCTGGGCTGCCAGACAGCCCATGTGGGCACAGACTGTATCTGCTGCACCATTCAGAGAAATAAAACGCTCAAATGCATTCATTCTGGTAAGCCTTGTTATTTATGACCTCCTCACAATGACAAAAGAGAAGAAATGCGATTTGTCCCAAAGTTTGCTGACAAATATGAGAGGAAATATGTTTTAAAGGAGTGACAGATCTGAAAGGACAGCATATTCCAGGTGAATGAGGGCTAGGCAAAATGTCTCCTCCTTTCAGATATGTTTCTACAAGTTCTCTTTTTTTTTTTAATTCATGCTGACAAGCATACACTGAATCTAGCAGATAAATATTTTACTCAGATTTTATGCTGTCACTGACATGTTTGCACAGCAAGAATCAAGTCTGCTCCTCATTTCCAGGGGCATGCCAAAGCAAGTGCCAGCCTACACAGCCCTGCTCTTGGGAGGGCAGAGGTTTCTCTGGTGGCCATCCCTGGCCAGGTACAGCAGGGCAGGGATGCCACAAATAGCTAATTACTTGTCAATTCCCTAGTCTAACAAGCCAAATGCAACCGGTACAAAGGGGCAGCTGCCTTTTGGGATTCCACAGCCTGCTGGTGGGAAAGTGGTCCAGGCTGTGGGAGCTGGGGGAGTAGGTTCCTCCTGCCCAGAGCCATTGATGCCTGAGCAGGGTGAGGAGCAGTCGGTGCTGGCTCGGGGCTCACAGGATTTTTTTACCAATCATGTTATTAACCATGGCTGCCTTTTACCAAGCCAAAAAAAAATATGATTTGCATGAATAATTACTCAATGCCAGATAGTTTTCTGAATCTATCACATGTTTCAGGGCTTGATCTAGCAGTTGCTAGTTACTGGTAGTATTTTAAGACGTGTTAGGCTGCCTTTCCAGTGAGAATTCATAGCAATTTGATCTAGAAATGTAATACCACGAGTTTAATACCAAATGCACAAATAGGAGGTATGGGCACAGGGACTATTTCCTTTGAGTCCCCATCGTTGTGCAGCTGTATCAGACACAGCGACGACGCTGGCTTTAGAGGATACAGTGAACCAGTGCTTGAGGGCATTCAGGAAGATGCAGTGGTAATAGGTAAATAAATAAATAAATTACTCCTCGGTTACATAAAGTTACTCTTTACCATTTTACTGGTAAGTAAGACACAAATGGGTAACCTGCAGTGAGTTTTGTTCAGATGACCAGCTGGTTCAGCAGTAGGAAAAGACATTTTGTAAGGACCACTGGTTTGTGCTGCCAGCAGAATTTCTGTGCTTTTCTGTTTAGAATAGCAGCACCTTCAGCTACAGGTGCCAGGTACTTTTTATCACTTTATTAGCTGTTCTCTCTTCCTCTCAGCTTCTTTCACACACCCTTGGTAACTGAACACAAGAAGTACGGTTCCCAAGAGACCAGTGGTATGAAAATAATCAGCTCTTTATGAAGATGAGACAAAGCTGGAAGACAGAGTCAGTTACTGGCACCGAGCTGTCGGTACAAGGCACTGCTAAACCACATCTGCTTAATCCAGAGAGCTTCCAGTCAAACAAAAAGCAGGTTCATGTGCTGCTGATGCAGAGAGAGACGAACCACAAACTTTGCTGACAAGCTTTCCTTTACCTTGGCATGGCCCAAGATATGTCCAAATTATGAAATAATTGGAAGTTAATTTTCTTTGAAGAAAAGAAAAACCTGAGGGCAGGTGTTGCATTGGAGAATAGAAGTAACGCTGTGCTTTCTTTCAGGTGTTTGTGTTCAGCCAGTGCTGTGCCTTCCTCGGAGCACTAGAGAAAGACAAATTCACCAGCCAATCATCAGCAAGGTGTGTTGAGTGGATGGGATCAGGAAAAATGCAGATTGCTCCACTGTGGTGAGCAGTGGGGACCATCTAGTAACAACAGGCTATGGGTAGTCCAAACGATAGCCTATCACACCATAACCAGGGAGGTCAAGCCCCACGCAGGATTAGCATGAACAGAATAAACTCCAGCATTGTAAATGAACAGATAAATGTGACTGCACCTTAACTGCCTTGCAAGGGCAATGCTTTTTTTTTTTTTCTACTGTCACTGCTTTGCTTCCTCAGATTTGTTTTTCCAGCATTGTAAATGAACAGATAGATGTGACTGTACCTTAACTGCCTTGCAAGGGCAATGTTTTTTTTTTTTCTGCTGTCACTGCTTTGCTTCCTCAGATTTGTTTTGGTTCAAGCTTGGCATCGGAATCTTTCAAACCATTCTTTTAGGCACTTGGTACAGAATGGTCTTTAAAAGGATTTTGCATTTAAAACTTGAAATCAATGGGAAACAAATATTTGTGATACCACCCAGACTCAAATTCAAATGCTTCAATACAGCACTAGAAATTCCAAAGAGCTGCTGCACTTTCACAAAGCATTTTGTGTGGGGGTTTAAACTGATTTAGATGAATAAAAAACCTCCGCCTTCTATTTTAAGTGTCACTTTCAACATCTGTACATTTACTGATATTTTCCATGAAGAAAAGTATTTTTGCCATTTTTTTTTTGAGTGACACAAACTATTAGATAGATATCATACTGCTATACATCTAAAAATAATTTATATGCATTTATGTGTGAATTTATATGCACAAGAGAAAAAAGCTACATTAAGATGCCAGTCACAGGCAGAATGGTGGGCACTTTGACAAGGTTTGTGAATCATTTTGGCATCTTAACAAAATCGTTCCGAAAAATGGAAATAGCCTAATAAGTCAGTAGGTTCATTCTCTCTATTGAACAATATGTGTACATATACATATATTTAACATGGGATTTTTTCCAGTTTGTGTTATAACCACTCTTATTCCTCCTCCTCTTTGGAGAAGGAATCTTCTTTTGTCTTTTTTCCAATTTGGGATCCAAAGCAGCTATCCCTGAGCATCAGTTTATTTACTTTACTTCTGTAAAATTTCAAGCTATATATTTACCTATGAATTTCTCAATAAACTGTGCCTGCAGATAAAATCTTTCTTTGAGTCCCCATCATTGTGTAGCTGCATCAAACACAGTGATGACGGTGGCTCTAGAGGATGCAGTGAACCAGTGTTTGAGGGAGTTTTCAGGAAGATGTAGTCGTAATAAGTAAATAAATAAATGAAAAAGCGGTTCTTGGTGAGATTTTTGCATACATTCACTCTGGTTGCTGCCAGAATAGCAGAAGCTCTGTTTCTGCTCAAGAATTGGCTCTCCCCTCATTTGACTTAGAAGAGACTGTTCATGACCCATATCAGAGGCTTCTGAAGCTCCCTCCTCACCTTGGCTCCAGGAGGAAGTCATATATAAAGATGTGATTCTTTATGCTCCAATTTTCAGTTAAAATGTTTAACGCAGATAACTCTTTTCCAGTTTTTGTTTTTCATTCTGCAAAAGATTGGGGGCCAAGCAAACCTTCAACTCTAAATGGATGTTCTTTCCTTCTGGAGTTGACATGACAACATATTATTAGTATGGTTGTATTTTCTTTATGCTAGATGTTGATTTGAAGGTATGAGGGGAAATGTGCTGTGCAGAAAAGCAACTCTGATTTGTTTTTTTTCCTGCTTTTTTAGATTTAGATAGCACATGCATGTCTCTGCTGCAGAACTCAATTCCTTCACATAATGCAGAGACTTTCAGGAACTCTTTACCAGATTGGGTTGCTGATAAAAGCACGTCAATACCACAGCCCACAGGGCCCTGCACCGGTGCAGTCTGCTCTTTCACTGTCGTTTTCGCCTACACCTAACACATGATGGGGAGATAGGGGAGAGTGTCTGAAGTTTTGAGAGGGACCTAGATTGCTGTTACATCAAAGGCTCAGTAGTGCAGGCGGGGGTGAAGCTTATAACAAGCTAATTCAGCAGCCTCAGTCTCTGAACTTGGCCTCATGGGATCTTGATGCAGATTGTTTTTCTTCATTGCTGTATTTCAGCCATGCATACTGTTAATTAAATAACAGCCATATTGATCACCCACACAGCCATCCCTGACCAACCATAACTCTTTCCACTGACCTTGGAAAAATATCTTGAAGGTTCAACCTCTCTGCTCTCAAACTTCATCCACACCAGCGCTTTGCTGCTTGGTGATAAATGCTACAATCTCCAGCCAGTCTCCAAAGATCAGCAGCATCAAGGGGAATCACTAGACCACACACTACAGAAGAAACTGTAGAGTTAGTCCTGATTTAGTGGTTCCATTCCCTGCACATACCAAAGGCATTTAAAAAAAAAAAAAAGATATTTCCATACAGTCCTGTCAACTAATGGTAAAAGATTAAAAGTTAGTCTTTCATCCCTCACTGAAAACAAAAAAAGCTTAGAAACCTGTCCAAAACAATGACGAGACAGGCAAAAGGTAAAATACATTTTAAAAAATCTGAATTCTGACCCACATGTCCTGTGTGATAAAGCTCAAGAGACTGTTTTAACATGTATCAGACATTACTGTAAAGTAATCTAATATGGAACTTTAAACTGCCAGCAAGAAACAAGTGGTAAGAAAGCATGATTCAAAATACCATGAATCTGGCCCAGATTGTAATTGAAACAGCGGCTTTGGTAGATTTCAGTAAAGCTGCACAGACCATGTATTCCTCTTTTTGTTCTCCTGTGAAAGCAGCAGGCACAGCATTGCTGGCACCTTTGCTTCTCGTTCTTCTCCTGTTGCAATCAGTGCTCTGCACAAGAGATGACCAGGGTGTGATCCACTGGTCTTGGAGGTGAGCCATAAATCCACTGAGTCAAATATATCTTAAATCAGATCTTTAACAAACAAACCCAGCAGGGAAATGGCTTAGGAATGGCATACAATTGTATAAAAGATACCACTGCAGCAGGTTTTTTTTTCTTTCTTTCTTTTTTCTTGCTCGGGCAGAGACTGAGCTGTGTGCCAAAGGCCCCTTTCTGTGCAGAAGCCCCCAGGATGATCTGGCTGTAAGCTAACAAGCTGAAAGCAAAGGAAAGTTTTAGATTCCCCTTTTGACTAAATTGAAAGACTGCACACATTTTCCGCCGTGGTTTGTTTATGATGTAATGATGGCATAAACATTGCTCTTCATTGAAAATAGTCCAGCTGCCCATCATCTGGCGATGATTTCCAGTGCATATTTTGCAGCTTTTAAATACATTCTTGGCAAGAAAGTTAGAAATTTTAGCCTATGATATTAAAATGTGCAACTGGACTTGAGTGTGGAAACATTTTTCCAGGTCTTCAGTCTGTTCCATTTTAGGAAGCTCCATTTTGTTCACAGATGGATAAGAATGTTGCATGTGAGCCATCAGAGAGTGTAAGGTGCACCATGGCTCCATTCCATTTCTGAACAACAAGAACAACACAGTGGCTTGCAGCAACAGTGTGCATCTTTGGATCTGCTCTCTCAATTTATAAACAAATTATCACATCATGTAGTTTTGGAATTCTGGATGATTCTTTGTTAACACGGTATAAAATATTTGTAGTTCTTAAAATATCTAACCATATTTTACCATTCAGTACCATCTTTTCATCCTAAAGCCTGTTCAATAAAATTAAAACATGAAAGCTAAAAGGACAGAACTTCTCTGCTGCTAATGATGACTAAAGTTGCTAATATTTTGAATGCAAGTGTACGGTTTAGACTCTTCTAGATTACAACCTTTAAGATTTTAATTGTTAGACTTATCTTTGCACTGATATTGAAGTTAGCATTGGTTTCAGACATTCAGCGTAAATTATGGCTTATTTAAACAGTATCCTTCACTTATAGCTGTGAATAATAAAGAACCAGACGCACACGCACCGCTCCACCAAATTACACTGCTATGAGAAACATAAACTAAAAATATATCTGAAAATCATTGTTCTATAATACTATTGCACTTCTCTCCCTCACTTAAAATGCCAGGCTGAATTAAAGTAGAATGAATTTGTTTACACAGAGTTTGAACATAATAAGGTTCAAAGATCCAACAACAGAGTGCTGGAAAATCTCAAAGAAGGTATTGTATTTCTGGTTTGAACACAATGCTGGTATGATGTGTCAGTCTTTTCATAAAAAAAGTCTACTTGTGTATGTCTTATTAAAAAAACACTACACTGTAACACCAAAAAGAGAGTAGCTATTAAAACTGGAGCTTTTGCAAGTGTTGTATGGCAGTTATGATGGAAATAACCATTAAATTCTGGCCCAGTAGTTACAATATTATTACTCTTTTGAAGCAGCAAATAAAGTAGCTATTAAAGGCAGCCTGCCCTGACAGCAGTGGAAGGGGAAGAGGCAAGGTTTACCCCTTAGCACATCATTAATTTGGATTTTTCTTTCGTCTGTAAATAAATACGCAGGTTTTTTACTGATCCAGAGGTGGTTGATATTAGCTGAAATATTTCTATTGACTTCATTAAGCTTTACATTTAGTCCTTAAAAAAGAGCAAGTTTTACCAGAAGTTGAGAACCTTGGTTTTTTCTTCTCTCTTGCTCTTTCTCCAAGGTTCAGCTCTGCAACTGCTGACTGAAATAGATTTTAATGACTTCAATTTCCAGTTGATGCAATTTTTGGTTTGAGTGGATTTCCACCAACAGATAACTTTGTCCCACCATCTCTACAATAGCTGTGACTAACTACTGCCTCATTTGACCTCACTGTCAAAGTGCATATGGCTTCATTCAGTAAATATGAACCACCAGGGATGGAGAACATAGAATCACAGAGTCATAGAATCATTTAGGTTGGAAAAGATCTTTAAGATCATCCGGTTCAACTGTTAACCTAACACTGCCAAGTCCACCACTAAACCACGACCCTAAGCACCACATCTACATGTCTTTTAAAACTTCCAGGGATGATCACTCAACCACTCCGTTGGGCAGCTTATTCCAATGTTTGGTAACCCTTTCGGTGAATAAATTTTTCCCAATATCCACCCTAAACCTCCCCTGGTGCATCTAGAGGCCATTTCCTCTTGTCCTGTAGCTTGTTACTTGGGAGAAGAGACCGACTCCCACCTCACTACAACCTACCTTCATGTAGTTTAGAGAGTGATAAGGTCTCCCCTGAGCTTCCTTGGCTCCAGAATAAAAAAACCCAGTTCCCTCAACCACTCTTGTGCTCTAGTCCCCTCACCAGCCCTTCTCTGGACCCACTCCAGCACCCCAATGTCTTTCTTGTAGGCAGAGGTCCAAAACTGAGCACAGTATTCAAGGTGGGGTCTCACCAGTGCCAAGTATGGTGGGACCATCACTTTCCTGGTCCTGCTGGCCACATTATTTCTGATACAAGCCAGGATGCTATAGGCCTTGTTGGCCACCTGGGAACACTGCCAGCTCATATTTAGTTGGCTGTTGACTAACACCTCCTGGGTGGGTAATACTAACAATGCCAGCTTTTCTCCACCACGGACTGATGTCAAGAAATACCTTGCCTTTAATCAGAGATGACCTCAAAAGATTGTAGCTTAATTTTACTTCCATCATGAGACAGACTGGAAATTTGGGTTGTAAAATGTTCAAGATGTTAAATGAGGTTTCAGTTTGGGTTATCCACATAATGGGAAAACAAGGATAATTTAGCATTTACAGAAAAGCTTGTCAAGTTTTGTTTCCTTCTACCAACATTAGCCAGGGCGGTTTGGATCTTGCTTGCACGCAGAGTCTGGGGAGAAAGGAGGATGGAAAGGTTCCACGTTTGGCCGCTCTTTCTCATCATGCTGAAAATCAGTAATGGATCACTCAGACAATTTCCTTCTCTTTGAAACTATTGTACTCTGCTGGGCAGATGTACAATACTAGTGCAAGCACCAAGAAATATGATAATATCCCTATGGGATTCTATATATTCCATGAGCTTTGTGGATGCTTTCCCATAAATACCAGCTAGACAGTTGAATTCTAAACTGATTGTGTGCATTGGTTTTAATTTACTCTTCCTACTTCACTCCATTCATCTCCTGCTCTTGCTGCTCTCTAAAGTCTGTTTGACAACTTCTGTTCTATCTCTGTATTTCTCCTCTACACTTTTTGTGCATAATTGGATTACTTTTTTTTTCAAGCATTTGAATATTTTTCCTGTTCTCTTTTCTCATCCTGTTATAATTCCCTAGATTTGGTTTCATTCTCAGAGTTCACGCAGCTTTTGATTTCCTTGTTAAAAATTTTCTTTCCATCTCTGTTTCTTCTTTCCCTCCCGGCTCATTCAACTCTGCATGTTCCTCCAAAGGCTGATTCCTCATTCTAAGTTTTATTTCAATATCTTTTCTCCTTTATCACTGCCCTATCACACTGCATGCAATACTTTCCAAGCAACTCTCAGAAGCTGTAAAGAAGTACCCTTCCTTCAAAATTACATCACATTTATATTTGAACTTCCACAGAGTGCCACCTCTTCTAGTAACAGGGGAAAAAAAAAAAAGGATAACAGTTTATTTTGAATGGAAACTATATTATTTTAACTGCACCAGATTTCTTGGAAAGTATAACCAGCTAATATCTGTGAAATGCTTCCAGCATTAAGAAAGCATGCCAAAATTGAAAAGTGCGAGTTGAACATGAACAGATTTGGAGCTGCCCTGTAATAATTACAAACGCTGAATGCTGACCTGCTTATTGGAATAGTTACTGTGCAGATAGATTGGGTTTGGTTTTTAGTGGGAAAAAAATAGCTAAGACAGGAAAAAGTAGGGAACAGATAAGTTACTTCTCTCTGGGCAAGTGAAGATTGTTCAGAGATAACAGCAGGACAAGAAAAAGGCTGGGTAACAAGGGAGAGTAGTGGTTTTAAGAGTGGCATGTTCTCAAGTAAGAGGATTGTCCTGGGAATCAGACTAAGACAAAGGCGCCCTTCAGTCGTCTGAAGAAGTCAAGCTGGACTGCCAGTCTGGATCTGCTCAGGACTCCACTGTGATTCTAAAAAGCTAAAACTTTATTCAAGTGAGTGACCCGTTGAACTAAATCTAAGCAGATGTGTCTCTGCAGGACCAGGGGGTTATTTTGCAGTGACTTTTGTGATTTTTGTCTGAGCAGATTCAAGAGCAAAATCTCATAGCTTCAGTTGACTTACTCCTCTGAATATTTCAAATATTCCAAAGTTCCCTAAAGCAGTTTTAACATTCCTTTTAAGCTTTCTTATTAGCGTAGAGTGGCCAGTGTCTTTCCCACATGAAAATTCCCTTAAACACTCCAACTCAGGCAAAGAATTTCTGTGTTCATGCCAATAGTCCCTCTCCATGGACAGAGCAAGAAGACAAGAACAAAAAGAAATCAAGTCTTGGAAAAAAAGCCTCTTGCAAATTTATTGTTAAAGAATAGTTAACAAAGCACAGAAAAGCCATGTGAGCACACTCGGGCCAGAGAATCATGCATATTTTTTAGATTTTTAATGCCTTCTCTGATGAACCTTAAAAATCTTGGTTCTCCATTAGCATCCAGCCTTTGAGTCAGCAATCAAGAGGGAATAATTCAGAACTGACATCACAGGCAACTTCGCAGTTTAATGTCAGCGGATGACAGGGAAAGGAGAGGCTTGCATCAGGTTTTCATCAAACTGTGTTTAGAACTTATCACGGGTTTCTAAACATAGGCCTGACCAGTCCCACATTTGGCACCAAGCGAAGCCTTTCACAGCTTGCCCTGGAAGGGATTTTTGTGACTTGATTTCTTCCTTGTCAGATGCCATAACCCTTTTTAGGTGACTAATGAATATTTTAATCTGACCTTCTAATCTTCAAGTGCATTCCATGCCAAAGAATAATAAGATAGGGGAGTATGTTACAAAATAGATGATTTCATTGAAAATCAGAATCCTTTGCCAAATTTCACTGTAGTTAATGTTCTGCAATATGCCAAAAATATCAGACAAGCAGGCGTCAGTATGATTAATTTCACCGCTATTTCCTTTTCTCCCTCAAATTGACCACTGAGGCCACTAAACTGGCATGCATAAGCATACACTTTGCACATGATAACTGAAGTGTTTGTCAACAAATTACATTCCTTTCTCCATTAGCTGGTCTTTGGTCAGCCATCTTGAGCTATTATACAAGAATTAGTATCAGATGAGTGGTTTGCTTTTGCATATCCATCCATGGCAAATTGAAATGGGTAAAGAAGGTTCACGATAGAAAGGGGGTTTTGTTTTTTAAGATCTAGTGTACAGATTTTAGTTCACCAGATCAAAACTCCCCCGGGAGGTACATCTTTGACTATACCTTGTATCCAGAACCACTTTGAATGCTTCTAGTTTTTGGATCTTTTCTCATCTAGGATCTTACTTGTAGATTATGACTAAAAATTCATAAAATAAGAGGTTTTCAAATCCAGTTCCTGCCCACTGGTATAGAGCTGCAGCTGTCACTGATGCCAGCTGAAGTTTCGTCTACATTCCAAAGAATAAAGTGTAAATTCTGTCCATTGACATCTCACGACAAGTTTAACTAAAAGCATGAAACTGGTAGACAGCTCATGTCCAGAATAAAGGTTTTAAGCATGTATGGAATTGCCTTTTCTTCCACAGTACAAAGAACATCTTTTTTTCCAGAGCAGTAAGTATAAATCCTATCTTCTATTTAAAGCATGCAGTTTATTATTCCAGTTTTTCACTTACGTTTTTCTATAAGGTCTCTTAATCCATTTCACTGAAAAGGGGATTTAGCAAGTGTAGCACATATCAGATTTCCTGATAGACAGATTTCCTGTTTTTTTCTTTCATTACTGAATACAAAGCTATTTCTCTTTGAAACTGTTCACAAGTGGAAGCTGAATGAAAAGGAGATTTCCTTTTTTCCAACTACTGTACAAGAACCCTGTGTCTACAAGTGTGCTGGAGAAAGATCAGAGGAATATTCATGTAGTGTCATGCATATGTACAAAATTTCTAATTGATTAATCATACATTATGCAAACCTGTCAAACATCATGTTAAAATGTATTCCAGAGTTTCAAAAATGATGAATTATTATTAATCCTCCTGAGATTCCCAAAGCAGGTAAAAGATGATTGAATTTATCCTCGTGATGATTATGTAAGACAAGCAGTATCTCACTTTGAAGGACAAGAATCATTATTTCCTACAAAGACTTCTCGGGTTGAATGTTCAGTGATAAACTTCCTGATACGGATCCTTAAGAGGTATCAAGAATTTAGAGATTGCAGTGTGTCAGGCAGAGCTGTATATGTTGTCCCCTTCTGAACAAGCAAGGAAAGAAAGCTTTTGTGACTGCACAGGAGCAGGCACACAAAAAAAAACCTGACAGAATCAAAGTTCTGAAGGAAAATATTGACCTAACTGGTTTTCCAACACCAGGCAAGGCCTCTGACACAGCCCAGCTGAGAATTGGGCCTCCCAACTCCACAACTTAACTGGGAAAACATCATTTAGACTATCCTGCACTATATTCTAGGGATCAAAACCCCCGCATTAGTCACAGATTCTTTCCAGTAGTCCCTCCAAATACTACATGGTGGTTTATTGCAAAATGCTATTGTTTCCCATGTACCTGAATTTTTTTTTCTCCTTCTTTACACAAGGTCTTCTTAATTCTTAGAATAGGTGTACTGCAACTTCATTACCTGGTGGCCCACTGAAAACTTTTCAGTTCCGTGCTCCAAGAAGCACATGAACGAATCCCCCCCCTTATCTTTGGCCTCAGGGTGCTGCCTCTGCACATGTGGGAGTAGGAAATGAAAACATCATTCTCCAGAGAAGTCTTGCCAATCTGACTCTGCCTCCTGCCGAGGACGGGCCTGTAATGATGTGAAAGTTTCAGCTGTCAGGTTACCGAGGCAGAGGGAGGGGGAAGGAAGGGGGAAGAATTTATTTCATCTTTCCTTGAAAATTTCCTGTGGCTCAGTCAAGCCACCTAAGCTAGAAATCTAGAGTTCATAAATCCTCGGCCACGCTTGCTAGTGACTCCTGGCATTTTGACCACTTCAGAATCACCACCAAAGAGCGGCCATTCTGACAGCTTTGGTAGGAGGAACCAATCCTTCAGTCCTTCCACAAAACGATTTCAGAGACAGTGAGACTAGAACTAAATTCTGTACGACACCACGGCAAATCATCTGCCGTTTGGCCACAGCTGGGAAATATCTGCATTCACCGCTCTCCAACACCTGCTCTCCCAGGGCTGCAACTCCTACCAAAAATATACACAAGGCTGAAAGGCTGAAAGCCCTTCAGTGCATGCTACACACCTTAAAAAGCTCAAAAATGGAGGAACTCTGGGGGAAATTAATTGGCAAGAAGCGAAAGTCGTTCTCCAGGTGTCCTGCACAGCTCACTGGGCAAGCATCTGCGTCCCAGTGCACTTTGGGAACTGTTTCAGGTGTCTTTTAGGCTTGTTTCCTCCCCTAGCCCTGCTTCCAGGAACACACGGCACCCCCCAGGAGGAATTTAACTGCTCAGGAACAGCTCAAGTGCAACACGAGTTCCAAGAGCTATAATTTAGTTGTATCTCCTCTTGTGGGCAATACACAGAGAAGAACTTCTCATGATACAAAGGGAGTGGCTGAATGCAAACAATAAAGGTCACAGTTTTCTTCATTATGAGGCCTCACATCCAGTCCCCCGATGACTGAAACGGGGGGGATATCCCCACAGCAGCTTGAAGTTTTTGCAGCATCTTCTAAGAGAAGGGCTGCTGCACGGCAGGCCTTGGGCAGCTTCTCTGTGTGGTGGTCCACAGAGAAAGTATTTCCACCTTCAGCTCTAGTCAGAGCAGCAGCTGGGCTGGAAGGGAGCCATGCTCCTCCAGATGGGCAGGAAAAAGATTTTTAAAAAATCAAAAATCAAAAGAAAGGCCAAAAAGCGACTTTAATTTTTTGATAATATTGTGCTAGCGGAATATCTGATTAATGACCTTCAAGTTTCAGAGCAGACAGGGTTCAGGATGAGCTTAATTTAAGTGTAGTTCACAGTTCAACATAATTAGTAGTAAATACTGAAGATACTCCTGGTCTTAAATTCAGGGACTTGGACTCTTTTTGCATCGTATCACTGGATCACCTGTTTATAATTTGAAGTATAACAACCTGATGACATTTTGATGTCTCTGTAGTTATTTGGGGACTTTTTATAGCTCACAGGAATTCTGTCTAACCTTCTTCTCTAGCACACAGAACAATATTCTGCTATGATACATTCTTGAGCCTCTGTTTCAGCAAAAGCTTTAGCACTTTTAGCACAAAATAAGCCATCGCTGAAAGGCTTTGCCTTACAACTTGCTCATATTTGGGAACCAAAGTGAGCTTTCAGATCACTTTTCAAATTAATTCAGATGATACACACTGCCAGTGTTAGTTTACACTAAAAATCTCTAAACGTTTTTATCTGGGAGGAATTTTCTACTCAAGAAGGAGAGTTTGTGCTTGTTGAGCCTATTCTTTCTTTCTTTGTTTTTATTCCTTATTTTTACTCTTTGATGGCTTGGAAAACTGATACCTGGGAATTTTTCCACAGCTTTTGGGGAAGGAAATAGAAGGAAGAAACCCAAACTGGTTTAGAGCTTGGAGCCTGTATAACCCAGTTTTAACTTTTAGCATGCAGCACGTTCATTATCAAATTACAACCCCTATAAAGCACAGTTTGAGAGCGCGATGGCAGAGTAGCATTTAACAGGATGGAGACAAAGTATACAGCTATAAAAAACCACTGAACTAAAGCTGGATGACAAACCAGGCTGCACAAAGAACTCCACTGCTTACACAGTTTCTTTGTTTTAACTCTAGGCTTACTAACTTAGCTTTGGCTTCCAAATCATTAAAACCTATTGCAATTATCCGCATTAGCCATACCCTCTAATAGAAAATAAGCTGGACTTCAAAAGATGGTGATATAATGAGGGTAGATTGTGATGGACATGTACTACTTTGCTTCCAGGCACCTTGGAGGAGCTCATATATGTTTATATTTATTTTTTGCCTTGTTTAGGTCTTATTCCAGTTCCTCTGTGGTTGCCTTGCTCTGGGCCTGTGACAACTATCAAGGACAGACTACATACAATCCAGAGTGAAAAGTAGACAGAGAGCAGTAAAGCACACCATAAAAACAGTTTCTGGGGAGGGTGTTTATGTAACCCCATCCATGCTTTTTTCTCCTCTCCTCATTTCCCCAGGGAACAATTACATTGAAGAATAATCCCCTGTCTCAGAATATTTGAACAAGGAAAATTAAATTAGCTGCTTCCCCAGCTACAGTTCCTAACATTATTGGGAAATGCTTAACGAAGGCTCCTCAGAGCCCCTTCTCACGTCTTGTTAACTAAAAGCTCCTGGTTTAAAGCTCCTGGCCACAAGAGCCAAGAAATGCCAATTGCCAAAAAATGCCTCATTCAGACAACATGCACAACTGAAATATTAGGCACAGGTAACAAGTGTAAGTGGCTTATATTAGGATGGTGGCTTCCTGTATTACAGATGTACAAACTGAATAATGCGCATTGCTCCTCGTGGCTTTTTGCCTTGGCACAACTCTAGGATGGGAAGGATTTACGGATGGATGGATGGACGGACAGATGGATGGATGGATGAGTGGAATGAGTCTTCCAAAAACCCTTAGCAAATGAGTCAGTGGCCCAGACAAAAGAGTGTATTGTCATAAAACGATCCCTGATCCCCACTATACAAAAAGGACCTCAGGCAAGAATTATACTTTTTTCCTTAAAAATTTTTTTTAAAAGAAGTTTGGGCAAATTTTAGTCACCAGAAAGGCAAGAACATTGAAGAATAAATATAGAAATCCTGGATGCTAGGGAAAAAAAAAAAAAAAAAATTGCAGGGCCCTTGGGAGTGCTAGGGTATGTGCCCAGCATTAAGCCAGCCTGTTTCATAAATAGAACAAGAATTGGAGGCAGACGCAAAGCCCACTGAATTCAAACGCAAACATTCTGCTGATTTCAAGGTAATAGGGCTAATGTAACCAAATTTTAGTTTTGTTAGCACACCAGCCTTTTACCACCAATTAGTCCACCCACATTTGTTTTAAGTAAAATATAAATATAATGTCCAATATTGCCTGTTAAGAAATACTAAAAGGAAACAAAATCAGTAGTTTTCCTGTATCTTTTTCTGACCTTGCAATGCAAATAACTGAGAATCCTTTTCTAACCTGCATTTTCCACATGTGTGTAGCCGCACCAGCTGTTATATGATTTTACTCATAGACTAAGAAACAGAGTCTAGCAGCCATGACAATGCAGTAAACTAGCGCTTTTAGCAGCTTGGTATAAGTCGCATCACTTCATTTCGAGCTGCTGCTAAGGATTCTTCACTGCTTACTCTGAAAGTATCTTAGAATTTCTAAGAAGCTTTTCCCAAAATAGTGGAAATATGCTACAAATGATAGTTGCAATTTTGTTAGCTGCACAGTACTAAAAGATAACAGGACCTTTAACCTAATATTACCCACTGGAAGGTGAAGCAAAGTAACCTGGGTCCTAGGTCTGAGTGGCCTAAAATAGTGCCCATAAACTAGTGCTGGAGTCATTTAGGAGAGCTCGGGGGTTTCTGCATGCCATAGATGCAGGTTGTTGTTTAAGGCACTAAAGTGTTACCCTAAGGCGTTTAAGCATTCAAAACCACCAGAAAAAAAAGCACAGACAAAGATTTTACTTTGACTCTAGTTTTCCATGGGTGCTTTAGTCTGATCTCATTTGATTCACCAGTAATTAGATATGAGAAATGTCAAGATAAATTAAACAAAAGTAAAATACTATCTGTACATTCTTCTTGGACTTGCAATCTTTATTCATAGACTAAGTTGAAAATCACCTAAATAAACACATCTGTTAAGCTAACATTTTCCAGTGATAGCAGTTTTAATGTTGTGAAATGTGTTTGATGTGTTCATGTTACAAAGACCAGTTTCCAAAATGTTACTTTCCAACTTTTTTTTTTTTTAAAGTGTAAACTGACCTTTTTCCTGTTGGCTCTGTGCTGGCCAAGATATATTTCATTTAATACTGGCTAACGCTAGAGGTAAAATGTTAAAATACTCTAGCGGTATTATATGTACATTGGAAAAAAAAACATTGTGAGGGTTGTATGGGGAGTAGGACCAAAAAGTTTGGCTCTCTTAAATATCTTCTCTAGCAGTCACATGTTGCTATAGATCCCTTTGGTCAATAGATAGGTAGGAAAGACTATAAGTCTTAAGACAACCAACAGAAGGTTATCAATTATATGAGGTGATAATATAGACTCAGGGCCAGAGTCAGCACTGCCACATAATGCAAAGGTATGTGTGAGCACATCTGCAAGCATTTGTGTCTGTGTCTATGTAGAAGAATCAAAATGTCCAAATATGTGCCCTTTGATGCAAGAAAGTCCTGTTTGCTTTGAGGGTTCGATATCAGGTTCCTCATGATAATAACAGAAGCACGACTGGTAAAGTGATAAGTGACATTTAGATGGACAAGGGGTGACTAGAGAAAGGAGATGGTACTTGAATTTAAAAAGCCTCTCTTGCAGTGGCTTCTCCTGTTGCTTTTCTGGGTGTTCTCATTGGTAGCCATCCAGCCATGAACAGCTCTTTTCTGCACCATTTTGTGCTTCACTCCTAGGTTTGGTCCCCAGTTCCTGTGAACAAATCAGAATTGAAACCTCAGAAAAATAGCTGAGAGGGCAGACATTGATTTTTCATTTCCCCCAGGCACAGAGAGGTTGGCCTGGTGAAGGTCCAACATCCCTTTGAAGGTGGATAAGTGAAGAAACAGATTCCTTCATTTCTATTTTTCTTGAGAATGTACATCACTTTGTTATTTATGTGAACCAAGAGACTTAAATTATTAAAATTCTTATGTCCAAACATCATCCCAGTAATTTACTTTTAATCAAAATCAACTATAACGTGCAATTTGCTTTCTAAAGAATCAGCAATTGCACTTTAAATGCTGTTTGTTCGCAGCCATGACAGCTTATTTTTCCCCTTAGTCTCTCAAAACTTGATGAAGTTGAAAAGCTTATACTTGCCAGACTGCCATCAGACAGTTATGTTTATTGAGTCAAAAAGAGGACACGTGATTAACGACGCGCTGTCATCAAGTACCTAGAATGAGCTCAAACCCCACCAGTCCAGCAATATTAAGAGCTG
Organism: Calidris pugnax; assembly: GCF_001431845.1. Taxonomy (NCBI): domain Eukaryota; kingdom Metazoa; phylum Chordata; class Aves; order Charadriiformes; family Scolopacidae; genus Calidris; species Calidris pugnax. The sequence continues at coordinate 14,524,348 of NW_015090803.1, forward strand.
TAATAAAATACACTCATTAGAGCGCAGAGGATAGACAATAGTCTGACATCAAAATGTTTTAATCCTCTTGCAGTACAGCAACTGCAGCACTTAAGTTTAAGGTCATCTGCTCTTACAAGGCTTGATATGATTTGTATAGAAGTAAATAAATGAGAGAGTAGAGTTAATAGTGACTATACAGAGCATTCAGTGGGATTTTCCATGCTGAAATGAAGATGTATTAATGTATTCATGGGATACATGGGAAACACAGGCTTGCCCAAAATTCAGCAGAATTCAGCAAGAGAATCACAGTCAGAAATGACTCTGGATCGGTGTCAGAGAGTGACACCGAGTGTTTGGGGGGTTAAACTCAGGCTCAGGATGTCAGAGCAGTAGGAACTTTAAATTGACAGCTGCTCTTCATGTCTCCCACACACATCCCATCACGCCAGTCTGCAGCAGAGAGCAGGCGAGAGCGATGATTGTAGGTCAAGGATGGCTAGGGTGACAAACAGGAGAGGGCTGAGACCAAAACAAGAAGAACACAGGAAATAGTAAAGGCAGCAAATATATCAGATGAGGCAAAAGCTGGCCGCAGAAGAAGGAACAGGGTATGAGTCACAAACTGGTTCTCTGACACCGAGAAGCAGATAGGAGGAACGAGATAGACACCCAAATGGTGAGAAAAGCATTCCAAGAACAACAAAGGAAGAAATAAAAGGAGATACATTTTACATCAGTAACTTGGAGGACATTCAGTTTCTTAAGAAAACAGTTAATTGACAGTTACAAGTCAAATCTCTTCACTGCAAGCATCAGATGTGGAGATGATAGAAAGCTTTGTGATCGTGCCAGTTTGATAAATTGCATGACTTGCACATGGTGGAGGTGGGGGAAATAAGCAACAAAAATTTCCCCAAAAGTCAAAATATTCCATTTCAACACTTTTATGAGATAAGAACTTTTTTAAAACTCAAAATACCTTTTTAAAATATACCTCGGTTTTGCTTATTTGACCAGGAGGTATTTTTAACCTAGTTCCCTTAAGAAAATTGAGGACTTTTTTTTTGGATAGCACTTGACAGGGTGGATTTTACCAACTGTAAAAATAGTTCACAATTTCTCCTGCTCATGCAGCCAGAGCAGCAAAAACCTGCACGAAACTACTTTTCTTTCGTCTTTTAACTGCCAGTGAACCAAAAAGGGGGGAAAATATGAATCATTCATTCAGTTCTAATTCAGAAAATCTGAGACTGAGGCTCTCTCACCAACTCTTTTGAGCTCCTGGTGATGTTCTGAGTGCGTTTGCTCAGCTCTGGAGAAGGCTCCCAGATTATAAACTCTTTCTGACAAGGACTCTTATTTATTTACTGCTGCCCGGAGTCGCCTTAGGGCTGTATCACGTGGTATGGGAGGCCTGAAAGATTGCTGCAGCTCCCTCTCCCAGCATTGTCCGTGTTTTGTTACATAATTTAACATAAACACAGATTCCATAACTTCTGAACATTTGGGGGGATGTTTCACTCTGTTCAGAGTACTAAAAAGCCCTCTTTAATTGAGTTCTTCTTGAAAACATTTCAGCAACATAAACCCAGATATTATGAATGTCCCACTTCAAAATTAATGTTTTTGGTGTTTTTTACTGACGATTAAAGTAATTAGCAACAACTTCATCCCATTGCTGGAGGCTTCCAGCCTCGTGCTCCAGGAATATAACCATGCTCTGCTGAACTGGGAGCCTCAGGTTCAAAGCCAGGAGCAAGAACAGTGAGAACTGCCGTAATAGCTCGCCTCACCATACATTAAAGAAGGAGTTTTATCAAGACTGGATTTGCAGATTTGTCTGGAACGACTTGACAGACCACAGTCTTGAAGCGTGTTAAGTGAAAAACAATAACTCACTAAAAAGAGGATGAAACGTTTCCCCATTTATTTATTCAGTTGATTTATTTAGATCGCTCTGGTTCTCCTAAGGACCCATGGACTCTGCTCCAAAGCCTAATATTGATACAATCTCCAGGACTGTTAGGTTAGTGACAAGTAGCAATCACCTATGGAAGAAGAAAAGCATAAACCAGACACTATTGCACTGTATTTTTATAAAATCAAAATTGGACATAACTTTTATAATGTGAGCTGATTCCCTTACAGTTAATACAGCTATTCAGATTACTCCCAGAGAATTGGGCTTTTTTTACAAGAGAAAAGGCTTGATTTTTTTGTGACCAACTATCTTCTCTGCGGACAATTTCTCTTCCAAAAATGCTGAAGTTGAAAATGACCATACTGAGAACCATATGTTGAAAAATAGGTGCTTTGTTAGAGGAAAAATGGGAGTGTTCACGCAGATACAATAGGCTATTATTTAGTGTTCATAAATTAGCTAATGCATTTCTTGGAAAGCTGTTGCTGCTGAAAGGCATGGTAGCAATGTAGGTGGTCTGTTAACTTTATTGGTTGTTATCAACAAATGATAGTAAAGAAAATACTGTGAAGCAAAGAATGCTAGAAATTAGACAGAATCGGTAACTAAAATGACGTGTTATGGGTAATAGCTTGCAGCCAGTGTAATTCATACTGCAGTGAAAAGTGCCGTGTCTCAAAAAGAAAACAGATACTCATTATTTTTTCAGGCTAGTCAGACTTCCAAATATGCATATATGTGTGCATAGATATATATACAATTTCACAAGAAGAAAATGCTGCAGCATTGTCTATTTAATGAGGTTTTTGTCATATTTATTTAATAATATGTATCTGTGATTACACACGGTAATTCTGACCCGGATCTTGGAGCAAATGAGATTTCTTCCTCCTGATGATTTCACTGTCTGTTTATTTTTCTATTCCTTATTCTTAACAATAGAATTTTATCCATGGTTCACACTTTTACATTTTTCTAATTACTCTACCCAGGTAGCTTAAGTATAACACTCACAGTACCTTTTCAAAAGTTCCTTTCACTTGTGTCTCTAAGCTTCTCTCATATCATGTTTTCTTTTAGGTATTCTCTCAGTTCTTTTTTCCAAAAGACTAACAGCCTTCATTCAGTTCCTCCTTAACACACATATTTCCTGGGAATGTCAGTGTTAATCTGTTGGAGACATATCATTTAATATACAAAGTCTGCACAACCTGAGATATTAGATCCCTGTCTGATCATTCCCCACACTTTATTTATGCTTCTGATTCGTACTCTTTATCGCACTGAAAATGTGTAATCTAACGGAGTGGCCCGTAAGGTGCAAAAAGCATCATAGTCATATAAAACACAGTTATAGTAAACATTTTAAAAAACAGTTTGTGCTGTTGTGAGTCCAAATGGGTGCCCAGTTTTCAGAACAGGTGGTCCAGCCAGTGCCACACCAACACGGATGCTTAAAATGAGAAAATAAAAAGTTGTTAGACACTGAAAATTAAGTCAGTATAATCACAGGAACTATCTTTCAGCACATCAGAAATAAAAAAGGAAAAATACCTCTCTTGACAGATAAGAATGACTTCTCTGTGGAATATCGGAAGGTGTATTTTAGCTGTAAGGGCTGAAGAGGAAAACCACCAAGAAAGAAGAAGAAAAATTACTAAAAAGAAAGAATATAATCTCATGGTATGGCTAACCACTGCATTTTATTGTACCTGGTGCTTAGATTCAAAGACAAAATAATAACGTTTTTATTTTTTGAGTCCTAGATGTAACCCTGTATTGTATGCCAGGGGACCATTCGGCTACTGCTAATGAGAGAAGCAATGGAAAAGCTCATAATTTTATGTGGCTGTATGTTAGGGACATGCACAGGAATCATTTTTGTGTTGCCACAGGCTCATAGCAAACAAAATTTTTTGCCTCATTATTTTCTAAAGCAAGTTATCTCAGGTTTATGGATAACTAAACTTGATCTGCCCCTGTAAGAGGTTTCATTAGATATCCCAGCGTATCCAGTTTCCTCAAGTAATTCTTTTTCAGCCATGACAATACTGTTCCTGTTAAAATCATCCTTCAAATATAAGAAGGCACCAGGAGGTACTATCAAGTGCAGTTACTTCTGCAAAAATAAATAAAGGCCAGTACCTTGTGAGCTAAAGCTAACAAAAATCAACCCTGGGGGCTTCTCCCTCCAGCCACTGGATCTGACCAAAGCTGTGCAAAGTCAGTGGAAAAATTGTTATTCAACTCGATAAATGCAGGTGGGTCCCACGCTGAAGGGCTCTGTCGCTCCCTCCCAGGTGTCTCACTGCTGTTAATGCTGCTCCTATTGCTGTGCCCCATGTACATTTGCTGTCTGTGGAGAAAGCTTACCCAGCAAACTGGGATGATTTCCATGCTCAGGCATGGCACTGAAAAACAGCAGGCTATAAAAGTAATTCATTGAGCAACATGACAGCACTGGCTGTGAAATTAAAAAAGAATTGTTAATAATGAATGTGGTTATCTATAGATCACCTCTAATCCACAGAAGATCAAGGCAGTCACCACATTTTACAAATTGATTTATAAACTGTATATCAGAGGGATAATATCACCTAGCAATGAAACCTCTGGAACAGCATTTCGTAGAAGAGAAGTGCAGAACAGAGGAAGAAGAAGAAATAATATGCCAATTTAACAGTGCTGTGTGGGTATGTGCTGTGCCAACTGGAATTCACCCAGGACTCCAGAGCTAACTTCTCTAACCTTGTGAAAGTAGTAGAGCATCATAAAAAATCACACCTGGTGTTTCATCCAAAACATGAGAAAAGGACTAAAAGTGCAGGCTATTGATCACCACTAAACTTCCTTCTCTTTCTTACCCAGCCAAGTGTCGATTAACAGCTTTTGCAAGAGTTCCTTGCAACAACTGCTTTCTGCTGCCACAAAGTGCACTGCAGTGACTGAGAGGAAGACATGGCACTTCAGAACATTTTTTGCTCTGTTTACACACCCCCGCCTCCCTACACACACTCTACCTCAAGATGAAGGCAGGTTTGTTTACTGAACTGGGATGGGAGCAAGAAAATGTCCTGTAAACTTTCTGGGATAATTCAGCAATTACTAATACCTCTTCTATAAGATTTTATTATCAGTAAAATAAATAGCATCACCTCTCTATTGACTTCCACATCAATAAAATTATATAAATAAAAATCTTCATGAAGTTAAAGAACCAAGAAAAAAATTGCTGTGTTTCTTATTTATAAAAATACTTTCTCATATTCTAATTTTTAAAATCTAGAATACAAAATATCTTGTATTTCATGGACAATGAAGACACAGCTAGATTGTGGCTCTGTGTATTAAGTTTTTTATAAAAGAAATTCATCACCTGAAGAAAACCGTAAGGTGCTCAAACCTCAAAATAAATGCTAACTATCAGATGTTTTATTTCTGCCTTAGCATTAAGGGAAATAGAGTGACTAAGCAGAAAACATCTGGTTTGCTCCTCGTAGATGGAAAGTATAACAGCCTATGTAGAGTGCCAATATCAATATACTGCTTCTTATTTGCTGGGCAGTGCTGGCTATCATCAAAAGCACACCTTTAATTGAGTAGCTGAAAGGCACAGATCCACACCTATACTCAAGCAAGAGTGGGATGTAAGGAGGTGATTGTGTCTAAATCTGTTCCTCATCATTTTGCATCCCAGATGAGGTGAAAGACAGAAACCCTGCACCTCGCTCCCAGCTCTCTCCAACGGGTGACTTGTACCAGTTCAGCTCCAGCTCCAGCTCAGAGTCTGTCAAAGCCAGCGCCAGAAAAATGTGACTTCTCTCCTTCCTCTTGTCTACACAGCTGTTTGATTGGAAGACTTAGTGAGGAAATAGAAAGAGATCACAAATACCGAGTGCACTCATCTCTCTATGGTTGCCATTAACAATATCCTTCAAGCCAGGCTCCAGGGGCTTTTTGTCAGTGGCGAAGGAGTTTACATAAAGTAAATAAGCCAAACAAGCTTTTTTACACCCATTGTCTAGTTCTGACAGCATAAACAAATTTTCAGCAGCTCAGGTTCTCCACTAGTTCGGCTCTTCTCTTGGTGATCACCAAAAGTGTTCATTCACCCAGCATCCAGGTGCTGGGACCAATCTGACTTCCCTCATCCAGCTGTGCTTTTTCCACCCCACAGGGACTCAAAGGGCTAACGTGGTACCCACAGCAACTCATTAAAAAATAGCATGATAGGCACTGGAAGAAATTAAATTATCTGCTGGTGATGAAGGCCAGCCATCAATCTTTTACGCAACCAGACAGTAAACACCAGTGACTACACGTGGGGGTCATTCAGCACCCACTGCTCATACTAGCTAATCCCACATACATGCAGGAACAATTAACACCTTTTTTCTTTCCAGACTAGATCTTCCCAATCAAAAAGTTACCAAGATATACCATGATGCCTCCCTATTTTATCTTCTTATTAATGATGCTTCCTTTTTCTCTTGTAGCTAGGTCGAGATTTCCTTTCTGGCCCCTTTTCCTCCCCTCTTGCTTCATTCATTGCCTCCTTTCTGGAAGAGTCTTTAGTTTGTTCTTTCTCTCTTTCATACAGTGGGACTTTTTCACAAGCCTCTGTGCTTTTTCTCATGTCAGTGAAGCATTTGGCACACTGTTGCTATGACCAGAAGCTAATAATATACAGTAGTTGTGGACTGAAAGGATACCAGGGATAACAATATTTTTGACATATGAAGACAGAATCTGTCAGGAACCACTTATCCTGTCGAGCTGTAGGTTGTGTCATTATTCCCTCCTTTCTTAGCTAACTAGATCTTTGTAATGAAAGACCTAATTCAAGAATCATTTATACCAGCATACATGAAGACTAACCTCTCTAGAGGTGTTGATGCCTCGGAGGAGCTTACTGTCCATCGCAGCCCTACCTCCAGCACTGGAATCACACCAGCATCCCGTGGTGTGTTCCAGCTACAGCTCTAAGGCCCTGAGAGGTCTGGCCTGGGATTAACTGCTGGTGCTCTAGAGACAGGATGTAGGTTACCCAGCAACTGGCATTTCATTACTGCTCAGAATTATCCAAAACAACAAAAAGCTGTGTGCATTTTGGAATAAAAAATAAGACAACATTACTCACTTGAATTGAGAAACAATGAACAAGATGTCACTGTAAACACTGCATTAATTAGTTACATTTTCAGAGTGTTTCACATTTTATCTTATATAAATTTCTTATATAATGAAGGAAGTAATATCTGCCACGTGGGCAGTAATAATTTTTTGCCAGTTTCACTACACACTATGTTAGGGAGATCATCACATTTTACCCCTGTTTGGATAAAAGCAATTTCTGTTAGTAGCTTTTTTTGCAAAGATCCGCAGAGAGAGCATGTGTATCTGTTGCCCATTAGCACTTGAGTATAAATATCTTCGTGTATGGTTAACAGAAATGGTAGCAGCAATATGTTAAAATGGTTTAAAATAGCCAACTTGTTTACTATCTTTTCATTCATCGCTATCAGCCCAGTGATGGAGAGTGCAGTATCAAATCCACAGTTTGAAGCAGTTTCCACAGCTATCACACTAGCATGATGAGCAATTACTTCAAATATTCATATGTTATGAAGATGACAGGCAGCCACCCAAAGTTATTTGAGAGAGATACACTGTCTTTCAGAAACAAGCAATGATTTGAATTTGCAGTGTGGGAAATCTTGGAGGCTTTAGGCTGAACTTCCAAAACCTTAAACCTTAAAGTACACTATCTAGGACTGGATATTTTCACAAGCCCTGTGCTGGAATCGGCACCCAAACAATAGCTCTTCATCTGTAACTTCTGTATTTTAATTTCCTTGGTCTGCAAAATTGTGTTAGAAATTTTGCAACAGTCGTCTTTCAGATGAAATTTCTGGTACTTCCTTATTTGTATTAAGCTGGGAAGAAAAGTTTCAGAGTAACATTTATTTCAGCGCATCAGTATTTTACTTCTGCTTCTGATCAACACCGGAAAATATAAGGGCAAATGAGGATATCTAGTGAGTGACCGGAAAAGTATGGAAGAGGAGAGTTCTGTCAAATCTTCTTGAGCTTTAGAGAAGATCTAGTTCATATTTTAAGCAGAAGCCTTAAAGCCATCATTAGAATTGATTTTTTCCCAAATCTTCATAATATATTTGTTTCCAATGTCATATTTGTGTGTGAGCTGTGTGAGTAGCTACTGCTACTATAGGACGCTTTTTACAAACGATCAGCACTTGAAAGCAGCATTCAGGGTTAGAAGCTGGACAACAAGAATAAGGAGCCCAAAGCAAGAACAAATCCGAGGTGCACCAGCTTAGCTGTGCTGGTAGGACTTGGAGAGACATAGTTTATGATGTCCCTTTGGGCAGCATCCAACTGAGCCAGCGTATAAACCTCTGCTACAGAGAAACACCTGAGTACACACACCCCGTTATTTTTTCCTCCATGAATTGTGGGAGAGATCTTTTTCCTCCTCTCTCCCAAGAGAACAAAATCCCAGGCAAGCGTTTATCATCAGCTGTATCTTCACCCGACAGTGTAATGTGGGCTCCAACCTATGTGTTCTGAGATGAACTGGTGTGCCTCAGCTGGCAGCACCACCCAACCAAATACTGATGGGAAGAACGGAGAGGAAACCCAGGAAGCTCCTCAGAGAGTGCTAACCATTTAGCCCACCCATAGTAAATGTTGTTTCCACTACTTTCAGGGCTCCTCTGTAAATCTTAACCTCCTCCGTTAGTGATTACATTGAAAAACCACAAGCAAACCCAGACCTAAATGACATGCGATAAAGGACCTTCTGACTTGCTGCTTCAGTAAACGTTTTAGATCAGTAATGTCAATTAGACCAAACTTTGTGCCACAGATTTGGGAAAAAAAAAAATCCTTCTTGGAAATGTGGTAATCCCTGTGATAAACAGAGGTATGCTTGAAAAAGGTGTCCCAGGCATTTCTATGGATGCGTAGTTGGGGCATTTGGGTCTTAACAAAAAAAGTAGACATCACAAAACTGCAGTTTTATTTAGAGTACATTAAAATGAAGGTGAACAGCATCCAGTGGTGACAGGAACAATTTACCCAGCGTGATAAACATGCCAATGTTACTAGGCATAATGGCAGCGTTCTGCAGAGACTGATGACAAACAGCTTCTTCTTCAGTGCTGGTGCAGCATTTAATGCTCCCAGACTGACAGGAAAAGGGGAGGAAAGGAAATTAAAGGAACTTTCACATTGAGTTTCAGTTAATTAGAAGCAGAAATTTGGGAGAGGCAGAAGTCTTACCTTTTGAAATCTCACTTGCCCTTCTTTAGATTATATTATGCCCAAAGGCTGAATAAATATTCTTTAGTGTTTGGAGCCAAATTATGACTTTGCTCCAGAAATATTCCCAGTCCTGTTATATGTACCATAGAAGAAGCTGAACGTATGTGTTTTATATTTTTTTCTCCAGCATCAGCAATGAAAGCAAAACAAGAACTTTAAGCATTTGTGGTCAACTCACTCTGGAGAGAAAAAAAAAAAACAACAAAAAGTAGATCACAGGAAATCATGCTTCTATTCTGCACTTGTGAGATTGCTAGAAGGAGCTGATTGTAAAAAGGAAGCTAAAAATCTGGCAATTTACAAGAAGTGACCACTTCCCTTTGGGGACTGTCATCATATTCTGATTTACTGAAGGTACATTTTCCTGAATCTTAGACCAGAAATAATACCTCTACAGTTGTTCCTCTATTTGTTAGAATCACCAATAACAAATAGTGATTTACAGTACCCATTCTAGTAATTTGTACCTCAGTATTTGAAAATGCTTCACAAGCAATAAATTGCAGGAATTGACTCAGAATCTATTTGCATTTCCTATTGTACCGTACACCATCATTTCCCATTTCAATCTCTTAAAAATAACACTGTGCACAGTCCAACATTTCATTTTTTTCACATTAATGTAAATAAAGACTTTATTAGAATAATAGATTGTGTACAGTGATTGCTGATTACTGACTTTTAGGGAATAGTTTGCCTGAAGTATTGAGATGTTGCCTGTAAAATCTTGGAGGCCCCGATGCAGGAAAACATTCCAGTGTTGAAACAATTCCCAACAATTGGATGTATTTTTGTAAGCATTTGCTGGTTTTTATTTAAATTTTGTTTTAAAGTTTCCCATCTGCCTTAAAAGATGCACTGTTGGTCACGCTTTGAAACACCTCGGGTTTAGGAGAACCGAGAACTTGACTCTGCTCTTGCACCCAGCCCCGGGATCCAGATGTTCAGCCAAGCAGAGAAACAGCTGTGGGATGGGATCGCTCTGGGTTTAGCACATGCGCTGCCTGCAGCTGGTGGAGCTCCTTGCAAAATGCCACGAGAGCCACCACTTTCTCATAAACTCCCCCAGCTACAGAGGGACTGCTGTCACCGCCTCCTTTTAGAGTAAAGCCCGGTTTCAGGAGTGGGGACAGGGCATCCTTCACCTACAATAAGGTTTTAGTCTGCTGTCCGGGATGCAGATTAAAACCCCTCAGCTGAAAAATCCTGGGATTTCTACATTTCATCAGGTACTCTAGCCATTACTGCACTGCGTAGTCACCACATTATCACCTTCATCCACCCCACCTTCTCAATCATACACAAAGAAAAAAGCGAGGCCAGTTTGTTTCCTCAAAAGCAGCAACGTAAGGCTGCTCTGAGAGAGAAGGTCAGGCTGTGGATCACCAGTGGAAAAGTGCTTCTCCCTCCAGCCAGGAGTGAGAGGGAGGTGGGCAAGAATAAAAGCTTCACAACTCATACTTGTCCTCATGGTTTCTCTTTGGCCTCTGTGTGCCGTGCTCATGGACTCTCCTAGGCACATCACCCACCCTGTAGACCTTGGTAATCACTATGCTAATGAGGGGACATCCCTGCCCTCTGCTTAGGGAGAGCGGGTACCCGCTGCTTCTCATCATCACGCAGGGACAAGGATGGCTCTACTCAATCACTTCCATAATAAGCATGAATAGTTTAAGAAAAAAAAATAGTATGAGAGGAACTGTAAAGTCATTAAAAAGTATAGCTTCCTGGCACAAATGTAATTATCAATTCCATCATCTGAGACCGCAGGTCCTGTGACTCTGGTGACATGACAAAAATGCTTCTGCACTAACATCTGAGGTCACGCAGAATTTGAAAGGCCTTGTCTCACTTTATACTTGCTTCAGTTTCTTAAAATTCAGACCCTTCAATCACTGCCTCTGCCATTTTGTTCTGATATAACCATTTTCCGTTATAACCTCTCAACTGTGCTGTCCAGCTTGCTTTTATGGCATGAATCTTTGCTGACATTTCTTTTTTTTTTTTAATTCTTTCTAAACTAGTTCCATACAGACTTACTTGATTTTGAAATTAAGGGTGAACTGCCAGCCCTGATAATGAATGAATTTAAAATGTATATTTGTATTTACTGTGGTTATCTATACAAAAAGTTTTACATCCTTGTTTTTAAAAAACTTGCAAAGAAAAGTACATTCTTTATACAGTTGTGCAAGCTCACTATTTTCAGATTTAGTCCTTGCATTATTTTAGTGGAAGAGCAGATATTAATTCCCAGCCCATTGCTCTGTCATCTCTGCAGGCCAGCAGAAATAGGAGGGACATTTTAGTATTGTCAGATAGATGTAATTCTGTTAACTTATTGCTTGAACAGAAATGTTTATCACATGCTTTGCGTTTCCCTGGGAAACTATTCCAATGTTTTGGTCTGATGCAACTCTCACCAGATATGTCTCTATTAGCCAAAAAAAAGACCCAGAGCACAAAGTCAAGGTCTGTAGATGGCCCATCCCTGGAAACATTCATGGTCAGGTTGGACGGGGCTCTGAGCAATCTGATCGAGGCAAAGATGTCCCTGCTAAAGTGACCTTTAATGGTCCCTTCCAACACATACCATTCTATGACTCTAAGACCTAGTCCAGGATCACACAACCCACACAACCCTTCGCACAGTCCTGGCCATAACTTTGGGCCACCCTGGGCCTCACCAGTGAGGAGTGGGCACAGCTCCCAGGCCAGGGACCCCATGAGCTATGGGATGTTTCCATGGGATGGGAAACACTTAGAGCTGGTACCTACCCACAAGAGGGAGGATGGAGAAAATAGACCTTGCTCATGTCCTTGGAAGTCAGAGTGGGTTCTGCAAGCAAATGCCACATCTGTGAGACCAGCAAATTTGGAAAAGATGGGGAACTAGTGTTGTGCATGTGAGCTACATGGGAAATAACCAGCTTGACTGCAGGGTGAGAGCTCACCTGGTGAGAGCTCACATCTCAGGCACATCTCAGCACGCCCCGCTCAGCTTCATACTCATTGTTTTTCTCAATTTGCTTGTTTGTCATTAAATTGGTCTCGTGACACATGTGCAGCCCTTTGCCTCTCTCCCTGTGCTCGTGCTCAGGAAGAGCAGTTTGAAGCCTGACACAGCCTGGGGAGAGCCGATCTTTTGTCATCCACGCTTGAAACAAGCACGTGTTACATTGGCAGTGTTTCTGCCTGGGCTAGATATAAATCTGCTCTTGGAAAAGGCTGAAGAGCCTCAAAAGTATCTGAAATCTCTGTGGGAACCAAAAAAAAAAAAAAAAAAGAAAAGAAAATAGGAGGGGTGATTTAGATCTGGTTAATTTGTAGAGCACCTTTCACATTTGGCTTGAATTTTCCCAACATATGCTTGTGGTTTTAGCTTGACGAGTCTTGTGAGCCTGGTGTGCTGCTTGGTCCTTCTGCTAACACAAACCAATGGTGAAGATAACGTGAGATTACAGGGCAGGCTTCATGCTTTTACAGTTCTCAAAGATCCTTTCCTGAACTCTGCATCCTGAAAGGGCCTCACTTAGAGGTGCTGCAGGGAGGAAAGGTGGCCAGAAAGGGATGGGGTTCACCTTAACTTGACTTGTCTCTCTGAAGGATAGGCATTGAGCCAATGTTCCTCTACACCCACAGGAGAGATCAGGGCACCTCATACCCTTTCAACCCTTACGACAGGCTGCTCTGTTTTGCTCTCAAGTGCTTCTCCCTCTCTCCTGCTGTAACAGAGCCCTTCTCTTGCTAACTTTTCCTGTGCTCACTTCCCTTGGACTCCCCAGTTCCAAGTGAAATTGAAAGAGGAAGTGTTGAAACAGCGGAGAGCTTTTCTCACAGTATTTCTGGATGAAACGGAAGCACCGAGTGCTGGAAATCTTCTGTTCAGTTGTGCACACTCTGAGGACAAGTAAACAGCTTATCCAGCAGCGTAGCTGTGACTAGACAGTTGTGGATATGAGTGTAAACTTGCAGGCATCAAGGACTCCAGGATTTACAAACACTGTATTACATCTTAACTCTACCTCAAAATTGTATAAGCCACCTTTACTTTCTGAATGAAAAATATTAAAAAGGAATAATCAAAATTTACAATCACTTCTTTCTTTTTTTTTTTTGTAAAGGAGGAAGAAAATCTGTCAGGTTTTCCCTTGCAAAACATACTCTGACTTCCCTGAACTCAGACCTAAAGCCTGGGCTCTTTTCTCTTTTTCTTTTTTAATCTTTTGGTGTAAATAAGCAAACCTCTGTCGAGTCTGGCTGCTTAAACCTGATGCCTGAAAATTTCAGCACCACAGTTGCACAAGAAGTGCATGGAAAAACCGATATATTTGAACTAATTGAGGACCTAAAGGTGTATACTTAACAGAGTGAAGCCAGCATATCAGATGGCACAGTAAATAATAACAGAAGGGGCAAGTGGGGGAGGCGGAGGAAGGAGAGAGAACATTATTTGATATTTGTGACCAAGCACAGAAGAGAGGGCTTCACCAGCTAAAGTTTCTGAACGACCTGTAAAGACAGCCCCATGCAAAAGGCATTGCAATAATTTAGCTAGAGACTGAAGAATGAATAATTGCCCTGACATTTTCATGTGTTATAAATATCTATTCAGGTGCTGGTGGAAAAAGAAAATCACTTGTGGTTTTCCACACCACCTGAGACACTGAGTTCCTAAAATTAGATCTAGACAACAGCTGAATTTGTTCCTAAATGGTTTCAAGGCTCTCTCTGTTTTGTTTAAATTCTTTATGAGTATTTGTTTTGGGGAATAAATTCCTCATTACAGAGATAGTGACTACAAGGGATCACTTGAATAAAAGAATGCAAATTCCGCCTCTTGTAGCAATCAGAGATGAGAAAATTAATTTAAAAGACATTTGCTCAAGCTATCTGCAAACAGATCTAGAATATCCTTCAAATGACTATATCAGTCTTTTCTGGACACAAAGTAAGAAATACCTAGGTCCTTGCTATACTCCAAGAAACACCTTAGAAATGTATCTCCAACCACTTTATAAAAACACCTCATGAAGGAGATTTCCCAATATTCTTTAGTTACCTGTTTCACTCTTCACCTCTTTTATAACAAGGAATTAAAAAAAAAAGGCCTATAACAAGTATCTTTTTAGCTAAAAATGTGGTTGGTTTTTCGTGTTGTATCATGATGAAGAAAAATAACTGATGTTCCTCACAGCACCTTTCATGTATCAAACACTGTGTCCTAAGCTGATGGTTGGACTAGATGATCTTAAAGGTCCCTTCCAACCTAGACAATTCTATGATTCAATGATTCTGTGCTATCCACCACTGCACCTTAACCTTCTCTTTCCTAGACTAATCCTCAAAAATTATTTGTACTGCTCTTCTCCAGGCTACATCTAAGCTGTCTACCTATTCATGAAGTTAATGAAACAAAGTGTTCTTGCCAAGACACAAACAGCACAATGCAAAGAGTTACAAGCTCCTACCTTTTATATATGGTAATCTTATCTCTAAATTACTTAGCTTTTTTCAAAAAGTGCCATATTGCTGGCATTTTTCTCATTCGCAGTCTCAGATCTGCAGTATTCCTAGCCTAATCCCCATTTTTATGAAAAAATATTGAGATACGGCTTCACTTTCTTTGGCCCTGTGTTACATTTACCTTGTATGAAATGCATTTTTGTGACTGATGTTAATATCCATATCTTCTTTATCCTGTCAGGAAGATACTTTCCAGCCTTAGCAGTTCCATAGAGTCGTGCCACGCTCTCTTCACAAGGCATGGCAGCTTCAGTCCTGCAGTCCAGTATTTACAATACAAACCTAATTGTCTTTATTAGCCATTATATTTTTCTTAACAAATTAACATTTGAAAGGCTTGGTAATTCTATTTAGAGGGTCTGTTGTGGGAAAAACAACCTTCAACAAATAACTGAATTCCTCAAGCTCAATGCAATCATAATTGCTTGATACAAGGTACAGATTGCCTTTGTGTTTTCCTAAATGGGATTAATGCTTGGAGGATTCAGTAACTCCTCATTAACAGGCAAAATGATTGAGTGCAACTGACTTCCAAATAATGGCTTTGGTCAGATTATGAGTGTGCCAGAGAAACATATACCCTAAATGACTGAAATAGTCCTTTCAGCTTTCGCTTCTGTGCAGACCATGGATTTGAAAGGATAATAGACTCTCAGCTACCATAATTGCAAAGTATTTTCTTATTATCTCTGGCTAAATATCTACGTGGGCTATGCAGAAAGGCAAGATTTGAATACCATTTCCTGCTGCTGCAGAAGCAAACTGTGATATCATGGCAGTTATCACAAAGGAGAGGTCTTGCTTTTGTGGACCAAGCAGACCGGTTCACTACATAATAGCAACAGCCTGTAATGTAATTCAGAATTTCTATGGCAAGGGAAATAAAAAAAAAAAAAAAGCATCATTTGGCACTTAAGAGGACTCATACTGTTATTTTTTTCTCAGTGCTTGAAGCATTGTATGTCACTGTGTTGAAGGAGAGGTGAGCTCTGTGCTTTGGTAATGCTCTACGCACACCCCTTACATAAATATCTGGTGGAGCCAAACAGGGATTTGGCACCGTGTCCCTGGTCTCTTTATTTTTTGCACCAGTGATTAATGATGTTACGAGGTGTCTGATGCCAGGAATTTTGTTCAGTTTCAAACATCTGGCAGACTCTGAGCCTCAACAGTTTGAAAGCTTCCAGAAAGGTAATTGAAGAGCTCTCAAGCGAGCCTCCCATGGCAAATGACCATGGCATTAGGAGTATGATGCAGCTCCTGCTGAAGGCAATGAAAATCCTTGTACAGACAGCAAAGGGAGCCACATCAGGCTACTGACAGGTAACTTCTTCTTAAGCTGTAACAAGCATGCAGGGATCTCCAAAACAATGCTCTTATAGCACTGTAAATGCAAGGAAGATTCAACTATTATAACTTACAACTAGAAAATACATGTAAAACATACTCCCAGGATTAAGAATGTTGCTATTACTGAGCTAAAGGCTTTTACTTACCTTAGAAAAGGGCTGCTAAATTTTGCTTTCTTTGCTTAAGATGCCATAATTCTAAATAATAAAGGAATGTGAGGGTGGGGGGCTGGGGGTGGATGTATCCTCTGGACGTCGGGCTGTGTATCTAACCAGCACATCACTGCTAGCTCTGTAAGAGAGCCCCACGACCTCAACTGCACCAAGAATACACAGGATAGCGCAGTTCTGGCTCAGACAAATTTATATTTTAAGTAGTGTTATGCTGTAATTGAAGTGCTTGTTTGTTATGCTCTGGTGATTTCCAGCTGCGGGATGGAAATAAGTTGAGCACTTCAAAGAGCTGAAATTATTTACTCAGCATCTTCTAACTTATTATGCACATCAAAAGACAAGATAACTGGATGATAATATGCAAGGATGTTGCATAAACAGCTTTAAAGCATTTCTTATGAAAGCATTGTGTGATTGGACTAGATAGTGTATCTACTTGCAGGAGGCAGCGTACTCCAGGAAATTTTAATGGGTCAGAAAATTAAAAGGCACAAGTAGGAAATTATAAAATAAAGCCTAAGCAAGAACACTTCCTATTTTAATAGCAACTTCAACAAAAACCTATAAGACAGATCATCATTCAGATCAGCTGGACAAGCAGAAAGGCAGGGAACTACTTCAGGAGAAAGGAGGAACTGTATTACAAAAATCGGAAAAAAAAACCCCAAATTATCCCCCAGCATCATCTCTGAAAAAGATTTCAGCCTGAAAATTAGGTTTCTTACATCTCACAAAAATCAGAAAAAAACCCCAAATTATCCCCTAGCACCATCTCTGAAAAAGATTTCAGCCTGAAAATTAGGTTTCTTACATCTCACATGACTCAAAGATAGTTATCTTGGTGTCATCCACAGACACGAGAGATAACAGAGTATAAATCTGCAGCACACGAACCGGTTTGTCTCTTGTAAAAGAGGAAAAGGCCTTGAATCTGCCATCACTGGGTGCTAAAGTCATTCTAGTTAAATATGACTATGGGCTTTGGCTGGGCTCCCATTTCAGACTCTGTTGTAGAATAAAGAGGAAACTGGGGCTGCAGGCAGCACCATCAAGCAGCACAGAAACTCAGCACATGGAATTTCTCTGTAATGAGGGAACGACTCTCTTAGCCCTGGGCAGTGGGATGCAGGATTTGTGATTCCCTTTGAAAGGGTAGCTTTCCTTCTGCTGGAGGAGATATTTGGGGGACACTGCAAAGGTGCATCTCCCCAGAGGGAGGTGCAACAGTGTCCCCAGCATGTGAACAAGGGTTTCCAAGTTGTCCCTCAGGAAGATGCAGCCCCTGCTCCCTTGGCATTGATCTGGTCAGGCAAATGAATTAAATACTTTGCCTCTGATTTGTATGAGAGACATTTTTGTTTAAATGGGAACCTCATATCTACCAGTGTTTTTTTCAAATCTGGTTGGCATAGTTTCTAGCAGTATTTACACCTACCTTGTTGGGTGGGTTTTTTAGAATTTTAGAAGCAGATGGAAATTTTCCGTGGAACAGTAATTTTTTCTCTCTTTTGTAGATTTTTCTCCTTTTCTGGTTTAATTCCAAATGCCAGTAAAGCAGGATAATAGTCCAAATGAAAAGAAGAGAGAAAAAAAAAAAAGGAAAAAGACAAATAACCAGTAAAATATCACACCACATTTATCATTAAGTTGGCAATTTATGAGTCTTTTCATCAAAATAATCCAGTCTGATGTTATACTCGGTTCTTCTTTTCACATGTGCAAAAGGTCTCTTTCAAGAGCACTTAATATTACGAAGTTCTCTCTCCTATGCCTAATTAATTTCTGGAATAACAAGAGACTGCAGTTAAAGAAAAACCATTTTGTTTTGTTCAGTGTCTTACTATTATTTAACAGTGATAAAATAGATTATTACATCATGCTTAGCAGCATAAGACTTTTGTACATACATTGTTCTTTACTTATACTCAAAAGCTAAGGAATTTGTATCTTAACCACACACGGTATTATCTAACACAGAGTTTTCTGGAATATTTTTAATGATGTGGGTGGTAATGATGATTAATGCAAAAGACACAAACTGCCTTCTCAAAGATTTTGCTCTCACAGATTTAATACTTCCATGTCCAAACATGTCCATTGACAGGAAAACAGCAATTTATGCTAGGCTATACCAGAGCACAGCCACACAAATTCTGCAAACTTGGGCTTGTTCCTCCAAGCCAGCCATCACTGGGGGAATCACGGAGATACCAGATGTGAAGAGTGGATATGATTCCCAATGCCAGAAGGATGTATTAAAGGAGGTTAAACAGTGAATTATCTGTAGCTCTGGGACTCAGGAACAGCATGTTGGTCACCAGTAGGGACAAAGGTGGTCTGGAAAGTACAGTGCGTGTGCCAGTCAGTTGTAACCCGCCAGAATGGTCCCTAGGGCTGTAGGGCAGGCGTGCATCATCATGTCCTCTGCAATCTCCATCCCTATTGCCTCAGGTGTGACGCCTGGGTCTGGCCACTGCACCTGGGATCCTTCATTCCTGAAGGAAACCGAGGAGCAGAGCAGGAACGCTGGTGCACTCACCCACACCTGCAAGCTGTGGAGCATGCCCAGGCCCCAAGCTCTAGAGGCAGTGTATGAAACCACCATACCTTTTCAGACCAGAGAAAATGTATTCCCTCTTGTCCTGAGCCTGGGAAAGTGAAAAGTGCACTAAAGGTTTACCCATACCTATGCAAAGCATGAGTTTAATGGGAGCTGAAAGCTTTCAGCCTCTTCCCAGAGGCAAGTATAAAATGCTGGTTTAGAATGCTCGGCAGAATTTGCCCAAATATAAATAAATGTGACAGTGAAGGTAGCTCCCTTTACCAGTTAAGATAGGTTTGTGCCTAGGTTAGTCAGGCTGAGCCCTGACCTCTGGACCTTTCAGAGGTCCATTAATCTCCTGACCCACACTCTCCCTCCTCTGTGCCTGCAAACTCCTGTGCCATGCAGACTGAGATTCCTCCTCCAACAGGACAGGGGCTCACCCAACATGTCCATCTGCTGCAGCCTGAAAAGCACCATGATGATGAACACCTCTTGCTAAGAGCAGAATTATATGATGTGACCACCCATGGTTCCCACAGGGCTGCACAAGCTCCAGCTTGGCCCTGTAATGCAGTAGATGGAGGGTACTCATATAGTCAGGCTCCAGCAATGACTAGCACTGTTTCTGGCTAATCCCACAAGCTCAAACATCTGCCCAGCTACAGCCAAGCATGGAAACACTCGCAGGGAGTCCAGAGACTCACCAGGACTAGTGCCTGGATTCAGGATGGACTATATCTATATCTGTGTGTATATATATATATATATGCACAACATGAAATGGAACTGGACTTCTTCAAGAACAAATGTCAGAGTGGGTATGCAACAGGTTTACAGCCTCTGTTGGCCAGGACTGGTAAAGTGCACTAAATGATACAGAAAAAAAAATTCTATTTCCTAGATCCTTTCACACAGTTTTGCCAAAAATATTATTCTTTATTATTAAAACAATTCACAGAATAGTGGGGATAATACACTCATGTAATCTGACATACCTGACAGACTGCATAATAAGAAATGAATCAAATTTCACATAGTCATTAACCTAAATTTCTTCAAGGCACAGACCGAGGGTACTACATGTACCCTGGCTGGCTTTCAGTGAGACACTACTTCAGAGACAATAGACTGAACTTCATTCAGGACCTGTATGTTTAAAAAAAGCAAGTAAAAACAGACCTCAAATCATAATTTTCAAACATAAGCCAGGGAGAAATTCAGTCAAGATCTTCTGTCAAGTATCTGGAGACATCTCTCCCACAACTGACTACAGCAGGAAATAACTTCAATGCAAGTCCATCCACAAGAATCACTAGCTCCATCCCCACATTTGAAATCTTCCACCAGGAAGTCACCGTGGACAGTACTGTACTCTGAAACCACAAGCCTAAAATCCTGCCCCTGTCTTCCTTGACATTAGAACTATTTTTTTTTTTTCCAGAAGAGAATTAGTTTCATGATATGAACTACAGACATCTCTCATGGCACAGACTGGTTTCTGCTTCACCCAAAATCTCAATATCAATGCACCTTATCATACACTGCCCGACTTTAACGGCATGTCTCACGACAAGCATATTATATCCATTTTCTTCATCCTTCCACAATAACTACTGGCTATGAAATGCTGTGATCACCATGAAGAAAGCTGCACTTTCCACTCCTCA
Source organism: Calidris pugnax (assembly GCF_001431845.1). Classification (NCBI taxonomy): domain Eukaryota; kingdom Metazoa; phylum Chordata; class Aves; order Charadriiformes; family Scolopacidae; genus Calidris; species Calidris pugnax. The sequence goes on from NW_015090803.1 coordinate 14,544,862, forward strand.
GGGTAGGGTGGGAGTAAGGAGAGAGATCTTAAATCTCACCAGAGCAATACAAACCAACACTTGCACATGTGAACTCCTTGGGAGGGTGTCTCTTCTTAATACACTTGTCCCTTTGCATATCTTTGGACTATTTTCTCTTCTTGCTTACTAGAGGACCTCAGAGCTGATGTAGTAAGGACCAATCTAATAAAAGATTTTTAACACCACCACAAAAAAAATCTTGGCATTAAAATATTTTTTCTTTCTCTCAAATATTGGTAATGTTATGAAAAAGTTTAAAAACTTATTCTGAAAATTATTTTGTTACAGAAATACTGTGTATATTGTTCAAAGGGTAGTACTGAGCAGACTAAGTTGATTATTCCTTCTCATTCTGAAAAAAAAAAAAGTCTCTAATTTATTCAGGAATAAGCTATGTAATATAAGAACTTGAAACACCCATGTCCCTGACCTTTGGAAGACTCAGATAGTATTTAGCACTACTTCAGATACCAAAAATTTTTTGTATCTATCCATTTCATCTGCGATGATCAATAGTGTAGACTTACAATGTTTTAGTGTTAGCTGTTAGCCTTTAAATCCCCCCAATTTTTCAAGCTGAATAAAGCTTTAGACCAATCATTTGAAATCTGATTGCTCAGCTATACCCTGGGCAGCAAACCAAATTTGTTTAAGGCTAATTTTATTTCAGGCTTGAGAATTTTGGTCATCAAAGGTTGCTTCAATAATCATGTTAGCTTTACATCAGAACAGATGCTTCTAATTGTAGGACTAAAGTCCTCAATTGAAGCCTTTACTCAGATGAAGCCTATATTCAGACAAAACTCCAATTTATTCCTTTAAATGCAGCCCAGAATACTCTGTGAGAGCACTGCAAAAGATTAGAGACTGAGCTCGAGTCCAGCACTGGAGTTTGTCCTGCTAATCTGTGGATGACATCCGCTTTCTAAACAGAAGATTCAAGGATTTTTTAAAAATGCCTGAAAATGAGGTGACAATTTCCAGGGGTAGGATTAATTTTGTATTACAAATTTTGAGACTAACAAGTTAGCATGGCAAGCCTGGAGAGTAATTTGAACTTCTGCTTTGATTGCCACTTTAGTTGCACAGCTCACAGTTGCAGAGAAAAAAAAAATGAAGATTTGGCTGGGGATAATCTAACAGCAAATAATAAAAATGTCATTCTAACAAGACAGGTTCTAATTTGCAGAAGGTCAGAAGAAGTACCATAAACAGTGTAATCTTCTCTAGGTTCCCACCCTTTCTGTGAAAATGAATCAGCAAGTCAGAACTAAAATTTTTCAACCACTTTTAACTCTTCTTGCTGTGGAAAGGGTTCATTTCTGTGGTGCACATCTAACAAATAATTAGCACAATAGATTGCTATCACATCAAACTTCATAATAGTTTTCTCTCAATTATAAGAGTCAATTCCTTAATCCTATACTTTGATGTTACAGGTGAATTGGACACAGCTATATATTGTACAGTAAATGTTAATTTGCACATAGTTGGCCTTGTCTTGGATGCAGCCTGGGAAAGGATACCTGTTCTAATCCAGTGACCCCTGGCACTTTCACACAGGCACAATCACATCAAAAGATGATAAATACGGCAAAGTCAAGCACTTAGAAATACAGAAAGACAACAGATAGCCTTAATCTGAATTTTGCCCTTTCCTATAGAACCACTTTGTCAACAATAACATCAATATCCCATGACTTAACAAATAATTTGGTCTTCCATAAAAACTTTGTCTTGTGACAAAGGCAGCTTCACGCACCGAACAGCAAAATGAAGTGCTGACAGCGTTCTTCCAAAAGCAGTTCTGTGCACGTACCAAGGTGAGAACACACTCTGGTGAGGATAAACTCCTGCAGAATAGCAGTGCTTCGGCTAATAGTTAAAATAAATCAAAATAACTTCTGTCTTTCAGTGCTCCCTTATCACGAGTTTTATAGAATCTGTTCAGTTTCAGAAATTATGGTGACTGGGATTGTTTGCATAACCTGTGTCTGCCTCCAGATGAGTCAATTCTGTTGAATCAAGGTTATGTTTGGTTTTGGTTTTAACTCAGCAATGCTACAGCTCTGTTTTCAGGTCTGGCTGTATTTTAACTCCCACACTGCACCTTACTGGTTTTATGGTATCCACCTACCATGTACCTTTCTTAGGTAAAAGATTTCTGCAGTTAAGTCTTTTTAGTTTTTCCATTCAAGTATGACAAGTCAATACCACAGGATATTGCTTCAAAAAAAAAAATAATATTAAATGTGAAACACTATAAGAGTAATTTCCTGAGATATCTTTGGGGAAAAAATTATAGGCCTAAATCAACCCAGTCTTTAGACTCAGTTTTTTGGCTTCCAGTGAAAAAGAGCTGATTTCCTGAAATCTCTGATGTTCTGTTACAGTCCTTATCTCATCACCCTTGTTCATTTCCAAGAATAGATATTAGATATCATCTGATGTGATAATGTGCTTTGTTTATAAGTCCGATATGAATCATCTTCAAGTAAAGCTGTGGCACCAGATTGACTGCTCCCTGTACAGGATCTGGCATACAAATTAGTCTGCTACCATAAATTTAAATTATGGCACAGGAAATACCAAACTTACCCACTTACCCGCTAGTAAAACCAAAATACTTATCTGGATTATTTGCCCTGAAGTGATTGATGCATGACAAGTTTTAATTATGTGTTTTATCCTGGACCTGCTCCACCAATAAAAGCTTGTAGGTGAAAAAAAAAAAGCGCAGTTTTGAGAAGCTACATTCTTAAGAAGTTTTAGTCTAAGCCAGTGAGCGATGCTTTCTGTCTCATGCAGATGTTAACCAATGCCTGTAGGTGTGCGTGCATCGGTTCCCCTTCTCACTCTTACGGTCTAACTGACGGCTCATCAACACCTATTGCTTAGGACCAAATGGGCTATGAAAATGTTGGGAAGCCACTTGAAACACTGAAATGGTGTGGACACGAGAATAAGTCTCAAAGGAAGGCTTCACCTTTTATCAGCCAGCAGCAGGTGCCTGCAAGACAGGGAAGAGTCAGAAAGACGCAGAAAGCAGCTTTTTGATTACGGCGCTGTCTGTCAAAGGAAGTTTTTAACAGAGTTCGGTTAACAGGAGAAGGTTAGTTATGAAATTGTATTGCAGCAAGTTGAGTCCTGTACTCCACCTGGGAACTTTTTTTAAAAGGTGGTGGAAACAATAGATGCTGTTAGGGAGCTGCTGAATCTGGCAGCCAAAGAAAGGCAAGGCACCGGGGCATAGAAGCCCCCGAGGTGCAGAGCCCTCTGTCACACACCAACACACACCTCTCAATCAGCCTCAGGCACCACCATCTCTCCAGCTCTGGACCTCCTGGTCCCTGTGGTAGCCAACTCCTCTGGTGGCCTCACGCACAGCAACAAACTTATCTTATGGCTTCTTTGAAATCTGGCTCCCAAGACAGTTATCCTACTTGCTGGCTAGTCCGGTTTGATATTTGCTAGCTATCACACACTGGCACATGCACTCTCACTTGGTGTGGTTGGTGGCACCACAGTCATGTGGTCCTCTTGACCATGGCTCAAGTCCAGCTGCTCGCACGTAGACCTCCAAATATACATGCACACAGAAGGAAGTCTGCTCATACAGGAACATAGTTAGACATGAAGATAATAAGAAGCCAGAACAGACTGTGCTGGTCAGGAACTAGCCATGGCCAGATAAACCTACTGCCCATCAGCCTGTTTAATTACAACCAGCCCCAACTCTATTTTCCATATTTCTTCCTCACCAAACTGCCTTGATCCCTTTCTTTCCCTGTCTTCGGCTCCTCACTTAGACCTCCCACAATAAATCTTGTGCAATCCAAAAATACTCTTCCCTTGCATCCTGTAATGTGCCCCATTGCAATTGCACCCAGGCAATTCCCCCCTCAGTCCAAAAGGTGCTCTGGAGAGCAGGTATCATTGGTGCTGGGTGTCACCCCCAGAACACGGGGCTGATGGCACCACTGGGACATCCCTGGGAGGGACCAGTTACCATTCTCTGGCTGGTTTATTGGGTTCTCTTCACCTGTCATTGTGCTCCTGTTCCTCTGCATCTATGGAGATGAGCTTTTTATCACATAAGCTAGCAAAGTATTTCTGTCAGGCTTGGATCTGATCATGCAGCTTTGTAGCTGAGACACGGAGGGGACCCTGTGAATAATGTCTGGAAACTGAGGGCAAGCACTCACCTAGTTAGTCCCTGCTGGGCCCCTGAAGTCAGCCTTCACAAAGCAGCTGGAATACTACAAGCAAAAAAAGAAGTCACCAGTTCAGACTGAGTCTTGAAAGGGGCCTCCATCATTGTGAATACAATGAGGAATCAAAAATACCACAAGAGACCTGAGGCAAAAATCTCCAACGCCATCTTCACAGCACAGGGAGTCCCACAAATTAGAGCAAAAGCAGACAGCAAGATGACATGTGATGTTTGGAAAAGATACAAGAGGCTCAGTGGTTTACATCTCTTTGCCTGAGTGTGCATTACCATTGATGTGTGCAAAACCCGGGTAAATATAAAAGGCATCAGAATTGCTAGGTCAGGGCAATTACTCCTGTAATAAAGAGCAACGTTGCAGTAGGAGATTATCAAACTGAAAGGAGAGCAGGAGGGATTGCATTAACTTTGATAATCTGTAGATCAGTGTAGGAAAGACCTGCAAATCTAGATTAAAACTGTGGGCACCAGGGAAACCTCACTACTCTGAAGTCCAAATGGCTCAACCACAGTAGGCACTGCAGCTGGTTCCCAGAATATCCCTCTGCTGCCCTAGGCCACTGGGACAGTAATAACTCTTGGCTCCTCTGCGGCGAGCACCACATGCATCAGATATTACATGCCTCCAGCCTCCCACTCCACCCCCTTAATGTGGAGGCAAAACCAGCAAATGTTTTTGGTTGTTTTGTCCCAGGCAGTTTGCAAATGCAGTGGAAGGTACTGCCTATTGATGCCCAACAGCTCCTCCACATCTCCTTGCAATGGCACCCGTGGAAGGATGCTCCCAGCCAGCTCTGCTGGGCCACGCTGGTCTGGGTAGTAGAGATCTTGTCAGTATTCGAAATTCCCTCACCTGGCAATGGCCCCTGTCACCCAATAATCCTTTTATATCTTTTGAGAGAAAAGAAGGTTGAGAGAGGAGTACTTCAGGAGGCTCTGATACCAGTTGCTTGGAGGCACATGTACTTTGTTAATCAGTAGTGATTAGACTGTAGACAACGTGAGGCTATATCTAACCTGCATTCTAGACCATGTCTCCCTCCCATATCCCCACACTCCAACAGGCTCCCTGGTTGTCCAGACGGCATGTGACATGCCTTGGTACCCTCATGGCCTCTGCCCCCATGGTTGCAGGTTGCACCCCATGGCCAGGCAGGCACAGCCTGCTGGGACTGGTGCATGCCCGGGTCTTTCTGCAGAGCTGGGAGACAGCCAAGGCACATACCTGGGAGGAGCTGAGTCACAGAGTGAGAGACTCCTTGGCTCCAAGGTGCTGCTGAGCAGCACATTAAACGCTGTGACCTTAGCCACCTTTCAAAATGGTCCTCAGCCCTTTCACACTCTAAAGGTAACACCCTTCAGTTGGTTTTGCCATCCATCCAACCATAAATCTATCACAGTGAAAGAAAGGGGGAAAACTTTGGATGATGAGATTTAAATTAATATGCCTTCTGTGTCCTCTATTTATGAATCAGCTTCACCACGTGTGTAAAGCCTCTTCAACAAGATGAGATTCCTCCAAATGACAAAGGAGGAGAAAGGAGTGTAGTTTGAATAAAATTCTTGCACAGAATATTTCACTATCATTAATACTAGGCCAAAATATCTGATCTGTTTTCACTGTAGCCTCCAGTTCTGTCATCCTGCTTCTCTTCATGTAAATTATGGTAAAATACTGCTGCTGTTGTGCATTCACCTTTCCGGCTGCTCTGGGAGATATCACCTTGGGGCCACCAGAGCAGCTCTTCTGTTAGGAGCGCATTACTCTCTAGCTTGCAAAAGGATTTTCCATTATTGTAAGGTTGTGTTATACTTAGAGCGTTTCTGCCCTGAGGTAGTGTCAGACTGGCATCACCCAGAAATGCAGCCATGACACAGCGATGATCTTGTTAAATGCTGAATAAAAGATGTGAATGTGCCAGAGTGCTGCCCGGTGAAGGGCAAAGGAACCACACCATCTCGTACCCACTGTATGATGCACTGTCAGCAAAACCCTCTCCTGGATAACCTGCCCAGTTCTGGTTTTGGTTATGCCTCTGTATGCCTTTAAAATCTTTTAGCCACAAAGCATAAAGAGGCTGTGCTGATTTAGGCTCAGGATGATATATTTTTTCAATGGTCAAATAACTGTTCCAGGAGCATTTTCTTAGAGCGTCTAAAAGCATTTTTTAAAGGTGACTCACAACATATCTTTTTAGGTTCCCCTTTAGTTAGAGTTCTAGAAAGTGCATCCAACCTTGCATCCTCTCCTGAAACTCCTGTGAAAAAACTATAATAATAGCCCAAGAAACTGTTGCAAGAGACTTTGCATGCCTGCATACCTTCTCTTTGAGCAGGGGAGGTGAAGTGGTCACCAGGTGTACAGTTTCACAGGTCCCTCAGATCCACAAGGAAGGGAACAAGAGATCCCCAGGAGGGTTTTCTTTCTCCAGATTGTTGCTTTTTTCTCAAAACGAATGCCCAGCTTTATTAGTGATCAGAAATCCCCTAAGTCAGCACAGAAGGCTGCTATGCCATCTCACCCGTCCACTCCTACAGTCCCATAGGCTCAACCCCCAAAACCCCAGCTACGTAATCTAGGGAGGCACGGACACCATGAACCTCTGGCCAGAGGTAAGATCTTCTGGATCCGTGAAGTGGAAGAAAGAGGGGCCAACGACAGTGTGTGGAAGCCCCGGGGAGGCCTGGCACTCTGCGGTGACACACAGGGAGACGCTGGGCCTGCCCCCAGGAGCTGCTGGCCCCGGGGAGCAGAGATGTTAAACCTCAGCTGCCAGAAAGCAAAGGGAAAGTAAAGGCAGGTTTTGCTTTTTGCGAAGCCATCAATAAACACTGTCTTTCTGCACGAGAGTAGATCACAGGCAGTTTAAAATTCTGCGCTGTGGGAGAGGCAAGAGAACCTCCACAGCCTCGCTCAGTGACTCTCTGCCCTCTGTCTCAGCTTGTGGGTTGTATCACAGAAAGGCACTTTCTGTATTATACGCTATTTTTTTATATTCTTGCTAAGTATTCCCCACTAGCCACCCCAGCTGATAAAATACTGAGCTAAACAGACCGGAGATTTGCCTCACTGTGGCTGCTCTTTAGCTGCCTTCTCACACATTTCGTGTCACTTGCCCAAAAGAGAAGAGTCACCTCTCCCTGGCTCTTGCACTTGGCACATTGTTTGCACCTTGGTAAGTGGGTATTAACCTGACCTAGCGGTACAGCAGAACCTTACACTCACATTTTCACAGAGCCGGACAGAGAAAATTAGAGCAAAGCCTTGTGAAATCAGGCTGACAGTTCCTGTCAAATCCCAGACACTTCTCAGAAAGCACAGCAGGGTTTCCTGACCCTCAGAACCTCATGGTATTAAACTAAATGACAATGGTATTAAACTAAAGATTTTAGTATTACTTCTATTTAGTTTCTTTGTCACAGTTTTTCTGTTACTGTACCCATAGACTCCGTTTGATGATGAATTCCCAGCACAAGTTTAGTATTTTTTCCTCTAGTTTTAGGACTACTCTCAGTTGGCCAAACACAAGGCCAAGAGCACCTTTTGGGGAGAGGCTTCCTCGCCCCATGCGCCGAGATGCAGGGACCTGTTTCTTTGCATTCATGCGTGGAGAATGACGTCTCCCTGTGGACTGTCACACTGACTGCAGTCTTACTTCGTCTGCAGCCCTGGGGAAAACATTAAAAAAAAAAAAAAGAAAAAATCCCTGCAACAACCAGATGGTGCATTGAGAGGCTGGAGTGAAGAGAAGCTCCCGAGCTCCCTGCCTGCGTGGAAGCAGCCAGAGCCACTCTCCAATAAGCTACACAAAAGAGCCTCTGTCTCTGCTGACGAGAGGTCCCTTTGAAGCTTGGGAATCCTGACTGGCAGCGTTTCAGAGCTGGCCATCTTTAGGTTTGGAGCAAGGAAGACAGGGAAAGAAGAAAAAGATGGGAAAGGAGAGGGCAGGGAAAAAAAAGGGTAAGATCAGCTCAGAACAGGTCTGGTGAAGAACCCAAGAAAACAACATACACTTTGCATTACCATACCTAAGCCATTTTTGGTTTAAGGCTTTCTTATCAACATGGAAATTTCCAGTTTATTTTTGACCTTTTGATCTGAGAGTGGGCAATTGTTCTCAACTGAGGAGATGTGTTATAATTCACTATTAAGAAACACAAAACATCCTCGAGGAAAAGGTGCATCATAAAACCTAAGAAGCCTAAACCAAGACCATGGAGTTTAATTTTTAAAAAAGCATGAATTACTAGTTTCTCTATCAGATCATGGGGAATTCTCTATATAAACAAATTCCAGTTATATTTGATTATGAATATTTCCAGGTTTACAAAACTCTAATTCACTTAGCTCCCTACTGTGGTGTGGTTACAAAATATTTTTACCCCTCTCTGTCTTGTTTTCTCCACTCACAAACAGTACAACTTCCTTGTTGAAATCTGAAAAAATGTTGTATCTGATTCTTGTACAGAAGCAAGCATTTGGTCTTTAAAGATGGAAAACATTTTAGTTAAACTTTTAATGTTAACAAATCTGTTCCCTTAAGATATTTTTCTACACCAATGTCAACTTCATGTTTCCCTACTATAGAAAACAGAAAAACTTCATTCACCTCTTCTGGTTTTTTTGTTATTCTACCTTATTCAATTAAGTGTTGCTTACTGTGGTTGAAGTGGCAGAAAATGGCTTACAAAATAAATTAAGCTTTCCCTCTCGGGTCTTTGAATGCAAAAAAGAATCAACAATTCATTTCTTTGGGACATTCTATTATTTATTCTGTCATTTTTTGTTCCTTTCTTCAAAATATATAACTTTAATCTTATGAGCAAAGAATCCTAATATTAAATATTTCAGAAGGTAGGCAAGTGCTAAGCATGGGACTTTTTTGATTGGATATAAAAGAACTCTAGAAATTACTCTCCACATCTAAAAAAGGATGGGCTGTGATTCACCAGAGCCAAAGCAAGAACAGTAGAGAAAGAGGTAGACCTCAAGAATTTGTGATTCTGCCACAAGTTCGTTACACCTTGCTGTTTTGAAAGTGTCAGACTTTCACTTTCTTCCAAGTATGCTTCCCAATGCTTTCAACACTTGCACTTTTACCATAATCTCATAGGACTTCAAAATTTTCTTCATTACTTTACTCTAACAGCTTGTCTTATGAAGTTCTCTTATGCCCAGAGAAGCTGTGGCTGCCCCATCCCTGGAGGGGTTCAAGGCCAGGCTGGATGGGGCTTTGAGCAACCTGCTCTGGTGGGAGGTGTCCCTGCCCAGGGCAGGGGGGTTGGAACTCAACAATCTTTAAAGTCCCTTCCAAACTGAACCATTCCACCATTCTGTGAAGTGTTTGGCACAGGGACTGCCTGGCCATGACATCTGTATGCAACTCAAAAGTGATGCCAGGTGACCATCCACAAATCCCTGCTTAGGCACTGCCATGCTTAAATGCCCACACAATGAGTCCATGTGGGTCTCAGTTGTCTTCCACCCCATCCACTTTCTGCTGGAGGGGCCCCAGGAGGCTGCTGCCACACACCCCTGGCTACAAACAGCCTCTCTCCCAGCTGCTTGTCCTCCCCATTCCTCAAACAGCTGGTACTGGTCTGGCTGTGGAAGAAATAGGTGTGAGGGGAAGAAAGCTAAGGAAGGTGGCCATTCCTTGATTAGTGCTTTCATTTTGCTTTAATGTGTGAGCACCTCAAAAAAAAAGGAGAAAAAAAAAAAAAGAAAAAAAGAAAAAAAGAAAAAGGTATTTCAGCATTTTCCTGTTCCTCCTACAGTTCAAGACAGGATCGTGAAAGAAAATCCCCTGATGATTAATTTAATGGGTGAGGAGATAGAGATTTTTATTTTAAACACCTAAGTAGGTAATAATGACTGCTGACATTTTTCTTTAAGGTCTAAAATCTGTCCTCAAAGAGGTAGGAGTAGCTGGGTGAAAGTCTGTGTTGTGGGAGAGAACCAGGAGGCTGAATTACCGCCCCTCCCTTAGCCTCAGAAAAAAGAAAAAAAAAAAATGATAAAATATTTAAAGCCTATGAATATAATTTATTTGTGACTTGCCTACAACTATTGTGCTCACTGATTTCACTTAATCTGCGCTGGCGGAGCACATCAGCCTGGCAGAAGTGCTGCTCCATTACAGGGCACTGACTCCATTAGAAGGCTGTGCAGCAGCTAAACTGGGGCAGCCCGATGTCTACCAAATCCTCGGCTGGCCCTGATGACTCAGGAGAGAAGTCCGCCCCACCAGAGAGAAGTATAGGCAGGCTGCCCTCCACTGCACATCTGGAAGCCTGCATTTCCCAAAAAAAAAGCCCCCAGCAAGCTCCCCCACCCAGTTCAGGAGACCCCCCTGTTCCCCTCCGGGGGATGTTGCCCCCATGGGAACAGCAGCTCTTTGCTCTGGAGGGAGCAGTCGCAGAGCCCTGAGCAGAGCCACTCTGTGACTGCACTTCAGACCTGCTGATACAAACATAACTACTCATTTTTTTGACCGTTTTAATAGTCAGAGCAGTGAAAAAGGCAAAAATTCAGCAGCCATTGAAAAGACTCGTCAGGGTTCAAACACACCCACTGCCTCTGCCACCATTCACGTGACGGGGAGCAGAGAGCCATGCCTGAAATCCAGCTCATCAGCACCCAAGGCAAATATTTGCCCATCTCCTCAGGTAGATGCCACTCGAGGTCCCAGCTGGCGCCAGCAGGGCTGCTGGCTGTTGGCTGACCAGGCATCATAAAACCTCAGGAGCAACAGCTACCTCATCCGCAAACAGGTACTTATTAACGTCTAGGTTATTGGGTCTGACACGGCCTAACACGGCCTGTATTCTTTCTGAAATATGTACAACACAGGCACTGGGAGCTTCAGTTATAATTATCGTTACTGCTAATAGCCAGGAATGCTAGGGCACTTACCAGCAGCTGATTGCTCCCTGCCTGGGAAACCCTGCTGGGAGCACAAGGGGGGTGACTCACCCCCCTCTTCCTCTGGGGCTTTGCTCTTCCTTCTCCTGAGCATTTGAAGTCCACACCATTATGTGGTATGGCTTTTCTCTTTTTTTTTTTTTTTTTTTCCTTTTTTAAAAGGAGTATTTTCTTTCTCGCATGGGGTCTTGTAGCATCCATGCCAGGCTCTGTTACTCTGAATGGTCAGACAGGAATTTCACCAGGAACAGTTACATTTCCCAGCTTTCTCCTGAAATTTTGGGAGGCAAAGACCTACTCATTTCAGCCAAGTAGCCCAGCACCTTTCTCTCACACTTACCACTGTCATAAAACAGATTTTTCTTTCCCTCTCCTATCCTATATCTCAAAATACAACCTACCTGGCTGCAGGTATAGCTCTGCTTGCACTAACCCTGTTTTAATTAATAATTGCTAACCCTGTTTTGAGATAGGATGCTCAGTACAGAAGAGGTAGGTGACATAGCCCAGGTTGGTGGTGAAACCCACATCTGCTGCCCACAGGAGCCTTCCCGTGCAGCATCACAGAGCTGCTACAGGGTCCCAGGCCTGACAGGCCCCGCTAGGATCTTCCACAGAATAAATAAATACAATTTCCCACTAACGCTCCAGGCATTTCCTGCTGTTAAGCCGTTCATTGGTTAACATAGCAATGTCTAGAGATAAGTTTTAAAATATTTGGCACCTAGAGCCACAATTAGGCTCAAAAAAAAGCTGTTGCCCAGATTGTCAGAGGCAAATAACACTTGCAGCTCGCACTCTCTTGGCACCAACTGCTTGCCCAAGTGCCTAGATATGAGTTACACCCCCAGCAGATGTCACCTAAGTTAAAAAAATGTTGTTCTCTACCATAAGTTCACATTATTTCCAGCATGTTGGATTAGTAGCTGTGGTAAACAGCTCTGCATTTGACTGAAAGAAGCAGCTTTTTTTCCTCTGAGCTGAGCAACAGCTGACTTCTCTGGCCCTCCCTCTTTTTTGTCCAGGCACCTAATTGTCTTGGGAAAAATGACCTGTTTATCAAGTTAAACAAAACAACTGCTCTCCAGAACAGACCAATAAAACAGGATTTATATGAGGACCTACGGGTTTATTGGCTATTGGTTTAAGCTGTTTGTCCTATTTTAGGAGAGTATCATTTTTATTAGGTTTTCCCCTTCTGTTGAAAAGACTATTAATTACATTGTCATAAATAAGGAACTACATTGTTTAACATGGCCATTAAAAAGGAGGTTTATAGATCACATGGTCACAAGGGTTCACCTAGGTCTTTAGCAATTAATAGAAATGAATGTATAGCAGCAGTTGACAACATACTCTTGTTTGGCCTTTTTGCCCTACTTTTTTCCCCACTTTGAGATTGTTTTATGTAACCTCTCCAAAACCTGACCTTCATTGCCCTCTGCTGGCTACATCATTTACTCGTTGCTCAGCAGAACTGCTCACAATCTGGGTTCTTGGCTGGAGAAGTTATGGGGCACCCTGAAGAAGCTGCTAGAGGTAGGAGCTATCTCAGGGGCTGTGGTCTGGCTTTTCTATCTACTGCATCTGTGTGAATGAGATTAATGCACAATTACCTATACATTGCTACATAGGGCAAAGACATCTTAAGAACAATCAGAGGAAATAAACCTACAAGAAAAAATTGCTTTTAAAAAACTCATCTTAGTTCAAAACTGTACATCAGAGGCTGCTCTGATAATCTAGCAGAAAGGCAGTTGTTATACTTTGCCAATATATATTGAAAGCCTTTTTTAATGCCCGCTTTTAAAACAATTTTATTTTAGAATCATTGCAAAAATAGTCAATATTGTAACACGCCTGTTGGTGTTTCAAAGGGACTGATCAGGAACCACGGCAGGACAACAGCCAGCCCTAGGTCAGTGACACGTGCGTTGTCTCATGTCAACAGTGAGTGGCATTTGCTGTTAATATGGTGATTTATGTGAAATGTGGCTGTGGGCGCAATCCAGCCTCTCACAGATGCCTTTCCCTGGAGCCAGGGAATGGGATAGGCAGTTATTTGGTTGGCAGGGGCAGCTGAGGGGCCAGGGCTGAAGCCAGCGTTGGAGCAGAGCTCTTCTCTCTGCCTTGGCAGCACAGAGCACACACCACAGGTTAAGCACACCGGAGGAGTAAGGACATTTGTGCTTTGGTTGCCTTTATTACACCTATTTCTTGAGTACAACGTTGCTGTGCCTCCTTTCACGAGCAGCTTATTCACTAAAACACTGAAAAAAGCTCTCCCTTCATGCACGCTCCATGTGCTTAGCAGGTGCTGATCACACATGCTGTAGGAAGCTGGCTTTGAAAGAGTGATGAAAATCCCCTTTCTCACAGAGATAATGTAGCTCATGACTCTCTGGCTCTTTTATTTTTTCAGCCGTATCCTTTTCCTTGAAAATATTTCTGAGAAGATTTTTTTTTTTTTCCAAATGTAAGATGGCATATTTGGCAGAGCACCATGCAGGCGTCTTTTCACCAAGTAGGAGGATTCTTTCACAGAAGTCAAACCCTACCGGCACCTTACGTAGGAAAAAGATTTAAAATGAGGAGAACAGAGCATTCGGGACACCTTGAGTTTAACAAATCAAATCAAAATAAAATCACGGTGTAGTGGACATAGCAAACTGTGGAATGGAGCTGTCTTTGAGTAAGAAAGAATTACCTTAAAAAAAAAAAAAAAAGATTATCTGAAGACGAGACGGAAAAGAAAGTTAAATGAGTCATTGTCTTGGAGTGGAGAAGTGGGTATTTTTCTTGTTCTGCCTGAGTTCCCCTTTGAAATCAGCAATGATAATGCCCTGTGGTTTTCTTTGAAAGGGTTTTAGGACACACAGGGACTGCATCCATTTTCCCACAGTTCATCAGTGGACTTTACCTATAACTGCCTATAACTTTCAAGTCAGTTACTGGAAACTCTCAAGATTCTGCTGGGTCAGGTAGGTAAGACAAGATTTTCACATGAGATCTCCGAGTTCCTTGTGCACAAGAAAGTAAGGAAAGTCCCCTCTGTGTAGCTGTTGTAGTGCCATTTAACGGTGAATACACCGTTTCCTTTAAAGGAAAGAGAAGGGAGGAGATGGCTATTCTATTAAATTTGTCTTTCAATAACAAGTTTATATAGCTCCCTAGTTCCTAGCCCTTATTCATCATCATTGAGGCTTAGACCATTCTCAACCCATCAGTGGATAATATACCATAAGAAGAAAGCCAGGCTTTTCATTGGAGCAAAAGATGAGACCTGACTGACAGCCTACAGAGAAGATGCTCAGTCCACAAGGACCTTCCAGGCTTCCCCAAGTGCAACACACCTCTAGTCAATGTGCTTACACATTCAAGGAAGAGAAGTTTAAACCTTACTTAATTCGTCTGCTTGCCTCTGGTCTAATTTGGCTGTTAAATCCACACATCTTGAAGGAGAAAACAGCTGTGCTAAGTCCTGTGAGCTGCACATACCTAGAAATGTGATGTATTCTTTGCTCAACAGACGCCATATGGTGACTCCCAGATTTATACGTCTGAGTGAGGGTGAGTCAGAAGCGAAGAGTGAGCAGTGTGGGCAGAGGAAGTCTCCCCAAACTGAGATAACACTGAAAGTGGCTACAGTCAAATTCTTCAGCATCACAATGGTTTCCCACCTGTGACTCATCTGACTGTCTTGCCATGATTGTGTATTTGCTTTACACAGTCCCAGAAGGGAAAGTTTCCCGTCACACACCTCCTGGGCTTGAAAACAAACATACAGCATGACCTAATGCTTCACACCCAGTACAAATTAACCTTAAGAAATGATATCACTAAAACGATGTGCTCCTGGAGATTGTTATGAGAGTCATCTCTCAGACATCTAAGCAGCTGTCCAGTTATCAGGCAATTTTTTTTTACATAGTTAGGATTCTGGATACTGATCGGAGTTAAATGCCAAAATGAAGTAAGATACATTGTGGATTTAAAGAAAAAAAAAAAAGTATTAAAGAAGCTTGAAGAGTTAAAGTAAAGTATTTGTACTCCCAGGAGACAAGACAGAGACACCATAAATCCTTCCCTGTCATTAGAGCCGAACATTAGAGTATCTGTCCTGTTCAAGAAAATCCACAGAAATGGGAAATGTCATTTATGAATAATTATCCCCTTTTCTGGGCTCCTACTCACTTCACCAAGCCATCTGTAAAAGTGGCCCCACCTCCATCAGAGCAAAGGGAAAATAAAATTTATTTTTGACAAGATGACAAAATGTCAGAAGGGGTTCTCAGCAGGGTCCTAGGAAATTGATTAAAAAGAAGACAGGCTTCTTTTAAAAATGTTATGAAATCAGATTTTCTAATGGTATCCCATGGCTTTCTTGTATTCTCCATTAGTCTGGAATGGAAAATGTTCAAAGGATCTTGCCGTGAAAATACTTCCTATAGAATAATGAAAATCTCTGCTTCCATCTTGAAAGCAACATGAGCCTGCTATACATTAAAACAACAGACAACAAATGAAGTTACCATGCAAGTTCTGGGAAATGGAAATGTAAACTCATACTCGTCTTTCCCTTGTCCCTTTTGATGTCATACATGCATTCATCAAAGAAATGCAGAAACAAATTGAGAGGAGGATAATGAGTCCGAGGAAAAGTTACAGAAAGTCCTGGCTTCTCTTTTAACAAACACCAAATCAACAACACATCGTTAGCTCATAAGAGACCCCATCCAAAATCAGTGAAATCAGTGGGAAAGCTCCCAGTTGGCTTCAGCAGGCTCTGAATCAACAAAAGCACAATTACAGATGCTTAGATTTTTTTTCAGTGAAATGACTTTTTTAATGAAAATTTGCTTTTTAACAACAGTGAAATTCTCTTGGGACCATTTGTTTTCATTTATGTATGTTTCTCTCTCTGGTGGAGCAGGCTAGAAATAAATAAATAAAGTGATTTTCATCTCATCCAACCCCCAAACTTTTCATTTCTTTCTTTTTCATTGGAAAATGAATATGAGAAGCAGCATGAAGCAGGGAAGGGTTCAAAAATGCAACACAGTGGTCAGACCAGAGAGCTGGCCCACCTGGAAAGCTGGATGCCTGCTAGAAACAGGGGACAAATGACCCCAGGGGTGGGCAGCTTGGCCAATTCTCTTACTTTCTTGGTAGTCTCAGCAAGTAACTTCTTTCCACTTTGGCTTTTTTGATGTGGCATACAAATTGATTAAAGAAATACAGAAATGGTGCTGCATGGAGTTTAAGAAAAAACTTTCAGAAAGCCTTAAAATATTTTGATAGAACTGCTAGATTTCAAACAAATATTACAGTGGAGCAGAAACAGAAAATATAAGCTGTTTCTTGCTCAGCTGTGGGTTACACGGGGACCACACATGGTCACCCATGACAGCCTGCAGAGTTCTTCTTCGTGATTCTTGCCTTGTCTGTCCATTTAGATTTGTGAAAAACATTAAAATATTCACAGCAAGTCTCCATCTTCTGCCATAATACCTGGAAGATCACCTTTCTGTGTAATTTTCCCCTTCAATGGAAGTCACTATGCACATAAAATAATAGAATCATTTAGATTGGAAAAAACTTATGATCATCAAGTCCAACCATTAACCTACCACTGCCAGTTCCACCAATAAACCATATCCCTCAGCACCACTCCTACCCGTCTTCTAAACACCTCCAGGGATGATGACTCAAACACTTCCCTGAGCAGCCTGTTCCACTTGATAACACTTTTGGTGAAGAATTTTTTTGTAATATCCAGTCTGAACCTCCCCTGGTGCAGCTTGAGGCCATTTCCTCTTGTCCTATCACTTGCTTTTTGGGAGAAGAGACCGACCCCCACCTCTCTACACCCTACTTTTTGGTAGTTGCAGAGCGATAAGGTCTCCCCTCAACCTCCTTCTCTCCAGACTAAACAACCCCAGTTCCCTCAGCCTCTTCTCATAAGACCCTTCACCAGTTTCGTTGCCCTATTCTGGACATGCAGCAGCACCTCCATGTCTTCCTTGTAGTGAGGGGCCCAAAACTGAACACGGTATTTGAGGTGGGGTCTCACCAGTGGTGAGTACATGGGGACGATCACTTCCCTAGTCCTGCTGCCCACATTATTTCTGATACAAGCCAGGGTGCTATTGGCCTTCTTAGACACCTGGGCACACTGCCAGCTCATATTTAGTTGGCTGTCAACTACCATAGTTGTAGACTTTTCTGTTGCTTGCACTACTGTCTCAAAGCCTCAGCTAAAACACAAGTGACTTTACACAAGATATTTCAAACATAAGGATCTCTTCCCGGTCTCTGCCAGCCACTAGAAGTTTACAAATGTGTAAGTTAAAACACGAAGAAGACATCTAAAAAAATGCATAAATGACATCAGTTTTCCCTTCTTTCTTTTTTACTCTTATCAAGTGTTGCACATATTTCACACTATCCTGCCATTCCCTCAAGAACAGTCTCCAGCCTGGTGTTTAGCATTACTAAAATCTGGAATACCAGTGCCTTTCCTCTTTTTTTTTTTTTTTTCCCTATTCCAAATGTGTTTTAATTAGCAAAACCTTTGAGCCTTGAGAAGAGATTTATTACATGTCAGCACAAAATTGATGTTACTTAAGTCCATAACACTTTCTCTCTTACTTCATAGCTATAATTTACTGTATTGAAGCATCCTATTTGTTTTGCTGACTACTGATGCATATCGGCCAAAAATATTTGCTGAGTTGTCCGCTCAATAACAGAGCTCCTGAAGAGAGCTGAGAGTTGGGAAGCTGTGGTGGTCTGCAGCATCTGAAGACATTACATCCCCAGAAACCAGGAGAGGCAGAACAGGCAGATTCTTTGCTTTCTTATCCCACTCAAGATGTTGCTCTTCTCATTAGCAGTGTCTGTAAATCCACTTAACACAGTAGGCCTTGCTGCAAGAACTAAGAGCATGAGTTAAAACCTTTGACCATAGTCAACCATGTTAGAAATGGCTACCTGATTATTCAAGTTGGAAGATCAGAAGAGACTGCAGTAAATGCCAGCTGAGCCACCTCCTTATGAGCCATGGCACTAGCCCAGAGGATTCTGTAGATGCAAGGTCTAGGCTGAAGCTCAAGTAACTGTTAGTCACAAAACAAACCTTATCCTGATTCGTGTCTTTCTATCCAGTATTGTTATACACTGTCCACAAGCCACACATTTGCATTCATCCTTTTAGCTATGAATTGTCAGGACAATTACCCAGGTACGTCCTGTCTATTGCATTATTCATCCCTTCCATCTCTCACCCCTTCAGTCTTTCTCCTCATATGCACTCCTTCTCTAACAATCCTTTCTTTCATGGGGGGTGAAATAACATTCCATCCAAAATAAGATGGATTTACTGGCTGGCACAAGGTCTCTGTCACTTCTCAAGGTAAGTGTCTGAGCTTCAGGCACAAAGACATTAAGCCCGAATGGGTCTTATGGGTAACACTCCAGGGTAAACTAGAATTTTCCACATTTATCCAACACTGTAACATGTTTCCTGAATACTGCCACGTGGCTTGAAAAAGATACAAAATGCATTATACTTTCTGTGAGTACAGAAGTATGTGAAGAGATATGTTTGTTTTCCATATGCAGGATCTCTATGAACTCTGTTTTTCTCTAAATGCATTCAGAGGTCCATGACCACATCTGAAAATGTTTTCTGTCATCCCTTCATGTTTCCTATAAAAATCTAGTATGCTACCATAAATGTCAAGAATGAGGCCAGATAGTTTCAATTACTTGTTGCAAGAAGATGTCTTTTCAATCACATCTTCTTACTTAAAGGGCAGCTGCTTGGGTCACATTACACGTCAAGAGCCAGACTTCATGATTATTGAAATTTTCTGTATGTGTAAGTCTCAGAAGGCAAGGAAAAGCAGACTGCCTACATAAAAGAGCATTTCATAGTGAGAATTTCTTCAGGCGTATAGGCTACCACTGAAAGGATGGAAATCCTGAGAGGAATATGCCTGTACTGGATAGTTTAGTTTCATTTGATGTGCATCACTGTGGCCAGAGCCACACAAAATCTGCAGTTATCTCATGCCAATGTTCTCAGCAAAGGCAGACGAGTATTAATAGGCATGATTTCATCATGGCCAAAGGCAGCATCTTCTAAAGTCAGTGGAAAGGCTCTCAAGGACAATGAAAAATTTGGATGAGGTGGTTGTTTTCTGTGATTTAGCCAAGAACTTAAAGAAAATATAAGCAAGAGGCCTTGCAGATGGCCATGTACAAAATACTAACATTTTTTTTGTTACCCTATAAGTTTCTTCCCTAGGTTTCAATCTAAAAACCTCATTCTTGGAGTCAGATGGGTCTGGAAGACACGCATCCCAATAGAAATCTGAAATAGCAGTGTTGTAGGGCTAGGAAATCTTGCTGTGGTACACCATGGAAACCAAATCTGCCAGGCAGGCATGGATGTGTAATACTTAACCTGTGATTGTTCATTAATTTGAATACCTCCTGTAAAACTGAGATAATTCAGTTCAGCTGCAAAGCTTGCTGGTGAGGTGGTTACAAAGGAAGGAAGGCTCCTTTTCCTATCTACAGCCTGTAACACAACTGAGGGTGTCCACAAATAAAGCCCTTTCTCCTTGCTCAAAAGAATCAACTCTGTAGTCCCACCATTAGCTGAATAATTCCATGAACAGAACTGCTCATTGTCTATTTCCAAAATCTCTTTCTCACTTTTATCTTAATATAAGGCCTCTCTGTGAAGCTGAAATCTGTCTCACGTGAGCGGGTACAGACCTACTTACCCACTTACACAGGTCCCTTGAACTTGCTCTTTCTTGCACGCAATGACCTAAAGAAACATCAGCACCAGGGATCCCCTTCAGCTGTGAAAGGATGTGGGAGAACTGCCAGTAACTGGTGGCTTTAACAAATCAATTGAAACTTTAAATTCTTTTATTACAAATGAAAATGGTCCTTCTTTTTTTTTGTAATATGAAATTTAAAAAAAATATCAAAAATGTTACTTTTGCATCAAAATACTGCCAAAGTTCTGAAAAGGAAGTCCTGTCTAGACATTTTTAGCCATATCTATACTCTATTCATCTCTGGAAAAAGATTTAGGTCCTGTTGTGGTAAACGTAGTTGGTTGATACAGGTAGTGGTTTATGACTTCTCTTGCGCATCCTGTTCTCTGAACCAAAGAAGAATGAAGCAAAGCTAGTTATTAAAAGCTTCAAACAAGTTCATTTTTTGTGGTAGGAAGTGTATTTCTAGCTGGGGAGAAGCACAACTGACTGCACATGGAACTGCCAGGTAACACCATTTCTCAGAGGTTTCTTAAAAATACTTTGCTACTCAATCTCCATCTCACTAACGCAAGACATTGCATTTCTCTTTGTCTTCTAATACTGTGCTTCACTTACACTGCCTTCTAGAAGCTCATCTTTTTATACAGTTTATATTGGGGAATTGTTTTTTTTCACAGCCATTTGCCATGAAAATGCAAAGCAGTAATTCTGAATGAAGTTTTCACATTACGAGGAACAAATTAAAATAATTAAACAGTTTACATGAAAAACTGCTGTTATTGCTCATCTGTTATAATAATAATAACAGTAAGAACATTAATAATTAAAATATTACTGCTGATTTTTAAAGTTTTCCAGGAGTCAGGTCTTTGCCCAACGTGAAACTGGACTACAATAAAATGTGCTATAAAAACTCACATGGACCTTACGTGTCTGTGTCAGAGCTGTTCAGTAAAAGCTCTGATGGACATAATATTATGAGTATGAAGTAATTATAACTAGAACTGGTAGACAGTTTCATCGTAGCAGACATATTATCAGTGAATTAGAATATATTTCCCAAGGGCACAAAAATACCAAAATATGGTGATACCATAATACAGATATGAGGATTTCAAAAATAACATATGACAATAGTAGTTCAAAAGCAGTGGGAAATGCAGCTCCTGAGACTCATTATGAGTACGACCAATGAACATTGCCTTTAAAATCACAGAAAATATAGCTCAGGCAAACATGGGGAAATTATTCAAGCCAACATTACACAACAGAAATATACCCAAGCAAATCAATAAGAATGACTATTACATATTGATTAGTGGTTAAAATGTGACATAAAATTTGACAGATTTAATCAATATTTTGCAGAGCCAAATATCAAAGTCACAGAGATCAAGATGTATTTTCCAGGTGTCAGACATCAGAAGCATATAGAGTAAATGGTAAATCTGATAAAATATCATGAAATAAATTATGCAAGTGGATAAAATAAGGAGTTACAAGAAAACTACATAACTTTTTTTCTTTGGGTTTCATTTTGTTTGTTTTTTTGTTCATAGAAGTCATTCACATGTAACCTACCTTAGATCTTCCTTTTTAAGGTAGAAAAGATGAAGCATTACCAAGATGTTCAAGCATTATTAAGCTGTTCATAGGCAAGATGCAGGAATAACTTAATTTTGAAAGACACTTTCTCAATTATTTCTTCACTGATATAAATTATCTTTAAGCAATAGCAATCATCGAAGGAAGTAGATATATTTCTTCAGTGGCAATAATCATGGAAGAAGTCCACATGTCTCTGTCCACAGCCACAAAAGATGGTCTTTAATTTGTTGTTCTCATATAGTGTTACATAGCAATCCTTTAGGATTGAGAATAAAGGAAAATACTCTCCCCCTAGTCCTGCCCAGAGATAAAGGACACACAGAACCTGATCTTCTCTTCTTGTGCAAATGACTACATCGCCTGTGCTTTCCTCAACCCACCAGCTCATCCTGCAGTGGGTTAAACCCACAGTGGCCATGTGATGTGGAACAGACCTGCAAGTACTATATGTATTTCATCAATCACCAACTTAAGGCATCCTCCACATCACAGTTGACTTCACTGGGGCAGGATGAAACTCATACTGAAAGAAGCAGGGCATGGCTAGAGACTGGTGAACACCAACCTTGTGCTGGGTTTTGATCTCGTGGTATTGCAGGCACCTGTGAGTTAGGGGTGTTACCCAAAAAATAATGTGACAGCTAGGAGAGCATAAAGAAAGCTTTGAGCCTTTTTGCACTCCAGACTTTCTTCTTTTTTGGTGCATTTTGGATAGACCCACACTTTGGAGTCACTTAGGAAATAGATTTCTCTTGGAAGAATTGAAAACAACATTTATTTCTCCATTTTAAAAACATGCTTTGGAAGCAATCGAAATAGGATGACCTGCTGGCCAAGAAAGAGTTTTATGAACGTGAGAGGAAGATAAATAAACAGACAAGAAATTACATCATTGTGTTATTCAAATGCCATCTCCACACTGTAGCTAATTTGAGCCTCATAATGCCCCTCTGAAATGTGCTCAGGCAATAGCTGCTTTTTCCTGTTCCTGTCATGTGTCTTTTGCCTGTGCTTGCTTTTTAGTTAGGCAGGCATTGTCGTTGTAATGTCTCTTCAGCTAGAGCCCAGGGTCAGCTTTCCGTCCATGAGGATAGGTTAGTTTTGGCAGTTAGTTCCTCCAGAGGTTCCTCTACTATACTTTCCAACTGAAACATATGGAGTAGATTTCCCCACACATAACTTTACTACAGATGTCCACATTGCAAACTTTCATACCTGACCTAGTCAGTTTATTGTCCATGGAAGTACCTTATGATCTGCAGAACCACAAAATTTAGAGATATCCGCCAATTTTAGGCTTCTGCATTAGAATGAGACTAGTCATAGTGCAGGTGTCTGTGTCTGCCAGAGGGAAACACCCCACGGTATTTGCATTATGCTCATATTGGTACTGGGTCTTTTATCTCTACTCGAATACAAAATCGCGGTAAATTGTGTTATGGCATCCATGTAGCACTCTCATGCAACCTATGGCTACTGGCAAGCTAATCTAGAATTAAGTCAGTGTGCAAGACAAAGGGAAAGTATTTGTAAGCCACTGGCATTCTTCCAAGCAGTGGAAGTGGAAGATGAGATGCTGTGCCAGTTACCTCTGCGGTAACGTTATGTTGAGGACCTAGTTCAGCATTCAGTCTAGTTCATGCTCTTATGACAAACAACAGACATTCTTTTCAGCAAGTTTCCACTGATCTTTGCTGTGTCATTTGTGTTGGATTTTCCTGCCATAATTAAATATCATAATTAAATATTTTCTTTCGGTTTTTTATTAATTTATTTGAATTTGTCTTTCCTGCAATATGGGTAAATTAAGTCAGCCATTGGCAGATGTTCTTTTTCATTTCAGTCTCACCACTGAAATCTTACAAGTACTGGTGAAAACTAGGTAATTTTCCTCCTGTTTTCACTCCTCAAGCAATGTCACAAAGCACTGTGTAATTTATATGTGCTTCCCAAATGAAAAGCTATAAACAATTTTCTTAGTTTATATGTAAAAATGTCCCCTCACATTCTTCCAGTGGTCCACCTTGGAAACTCAACTTTTTCTGAAAATTATTCTCCCTTCTCCCTTACTCGAGTTCCTCCTTTAAAAAAAAAAAAGTTTAAAAATCAGTTCTGCTGTTTTTCAGAATGGCAGTAAAGCTTTTTGGCCAGCATTAGAATCATTCTTATATATTATCCTGAACAACAAGAGTTAAAATAAGGATTTCTTTTTTCATCCCTTAGGAAAACCATGAGAGAAAGTAAAATTTAAAACTTTTTTTTCTTATTATAAAAACTATTAGAAAACTTTCTGGATAAAATTATATGCTGTCAAAAGAGGGGCTTAAGTTTCAGAAGACATACCATCACATTTCCAAAAGAAAAAGACCACTGGAGGTGACAGCACAGTTCCATTAACATGAAGTGGGTTTGAGATGCACAAGAAGTTAGGAGCAGACAGTCAGGACAGCTGACCCCAAATGACCATAGGGATATTCTATGCCATATTTCATCACGCTCAGCAATAAACCTACGGGAGACATTGGTGGAAGGGCCGCTGCTTGGTGACTGGTGGGGCATCAGTTCCTAGGTGGTGAGCAATTGTCTTCATTTGCATCATTTATCTTGCTTGGGTTTTATTTTTCTCTTTCTTTGTCATTTTTTTTT
Source organism: Calidris pugnax (assembly GCF_001431845.1). Taxonomy (NCBI): domain Eukaryota; kingdom Metazoa; phylum Chordata; class Aves; order Charadriiformes; family Scolopacidae; genus Calidris; species Calidris pugnax. Next base: position 14,569,094 of record NW_015090803.1, read on the forward strand.
CCTTTTTTCCTTACTATTACTACTACTAATAATAATGAATAATAATAATGTTTTTATCTCAGCTCACAAGTTTTCTCACGTTTACCCTTCTGATGGTGCTTAGATGCTGGCTGGTGTTAAACCATGACAAGTTGATATCTAAGATAAATACAAGACCTACATGCCTTCCAGAGATCTATGTTTCCCGATATATTTTAAGATCATGTGTTTTTCCCAAACATACTTGTTTCTATTTAGGCAACAGTCCTTGCAGAGTATGGAGGAATCTACAGTTAGACCTTCCAAGGCACCTCACTTCATAGAAGAGGTTAATATCCTCAGCATCTGCTGAGAGTCAACTGAGAAGGAACCTCTCAAGGAGGTCACTGAGAACAGGAGTCTGGCTTAATCTGTTTCAGCCTAGACAAAGTGTCTTCCTCACTAGCCACATAAAGTTAAGAAATGTGAATACCACTTCACAACCTTCGGTCTGAACACGTTGGTGTCTCTGTGCGTCTCCAATTTGCAGTGGTGTAAACTGAGAAAGAAATTCATTCATTTCCGCTTCAACGCGGAAATGCAACGTGGCAGAAGCTGAGCAGAACCCCAGGCTGGTTGCAACACACACCTCACCACAAACCACGTTTCCTGAAGCACTGCACCAAAAATCTTTCAGCCAAATATCAGTCGCAACACTTTGCATGTATATGCAACAAAAACATGCTTCTTATTCCAGAAAGGGGAAAAGATAAAGTCAGTGAAATCTCTTCCAAAGTCTTTTGTGCAACACCACCATCATCGATAACAAAGAACTGCCAGGTTATACCTGTCTACTGAGACACCTCACTAATTCAAACAAAAGATCATTCTTCATTCTGAACAAAGCATTTACAGGAATGTGCCACAGCTGAAATCTATCATGTAAGCCTTGGAAATGGTTGTCAGCAGAATATGAGTTAAACAGGTGTCTGGTGATGGTGAGGGCACATAATAGACTCATTAAGGTTAGCTTCAGTATCAGTAACACAGATTTGAGTGTTTCAAATATCTAGATCTTTGGAACCAAGATCTGTTAAGATTTTTTTTTAAGATCTAACATCATCTATTTTGATGTACACGCAAAGGAAGACTGCAGATATAACAAGATCTTCCAAAGATATCTACAGGGACTAACATCAGCTGGTGGGAGCCAATCTCTTAAGGTCTCTTAATCTGGTGCCTCCCGTCCAGGTCCAATCTGGCTTCTCCAGATGGTGATTTAGGGTAGACTTAGCCCATATGCTTGTACCCTTTACGTGCGGCCAGCCAGCCAGTTCCTTATCCACCAAGTGGTCCCTCCATCAAATCCATGTCACTCCAACATATAGACTAGGATGTTGTGTGGGACAGTGTCAAATGCTTTGCACAAGTCCAGGTGGATGGTGCCAGTTGCTCTTTCTTTATCCTCCAACGGTGTAACACCATTGTAGAAGGCCACCAAATTTGTCAGGTATGACTTGTCCTTTGTGAAGCCATGTTGGCTGTCACCCATCTCCTCCTTATTTTCCATGTGCCTTAGAGTTTCCAGGAGGATCTGCTCCATGATCTTGCCAGGCACAGACGTGAGACTGACTGGCCTGTAGTTCCAAGGATCTTCCTTTTTTCCCTTTTTAAAAATGGGAGTTATATTTCCCCTTTTCCAGTTTTCTTGCAATGAGAAACTGAAAATCCCTTCTTTGTTCTGTCCAGAAGAAAGAAGACCAAGCTGAGATGTGGTTTCCCTGTGGAAATACTAACGAGAGAATCATTTCGGGCAATGCTGGCGAAAGAACACTTGATCAGAAGATGCCAAGTGTAAGTTGAGGCTAGTTAAATTAGAGTTTCTCTCAAAGGAGTGAGTTTCAAAGGCAGGCTTGAGAAAGAAGAACGGGCAAAATTCCTAAGTAACTTTAATGCATATATAAGCAGGATATTATAGTGTGGCTGCCTCCAGGAGCGGAGGACAGCACTTGATGACTCAGTCCTATGTTTCTGTCTGTCTCCTATTAATCCTTGGCTTTAAAAAAAAGCAACAGCAAGAAAATACTGTAGCTAGAAGCTAATCTGAAGCTAAAGACGTTTCTGCATCAGTTATGTGGGCTATAAACGTAACAACGAAATAGCTATGTTTGGTTATGTTTCGCCAGGCTAAAAATATTTTTCAACACTAAAAGCAAACTGTTACTTAGTGGAAGCCAGACTGCAACATTTAACAGTCTTTAATGGCCATAAAGAAAAGCAACACCTGGCATATTTGTCGACATTTCAAGATACTCCCATCTTTTACATGTTCCCTGTCTTCATCTCTTCCCCTCCACTCAAAGTTAAATTATTTTCAATTAGGTAATGCTAACTTTATCTTGTAGCAACAGGAGGTCATAGCGATCTCTAACTGGCTTGTTTGTGGTTTGTTTTTTTTAACTTCTCACTCAAGTTTTCTGAATATATTAGATATTCACACATATTATGGAGGATAATATATTTGCATGTGCCTTTCTCTTTTAGGAATATGGTGTTACTTATCTTTTTCAGACTGAAAGAAAAGTGCTCCACGTGCCAACAACAGGTTGCAGATGAAGGGATGACAGCTCCGTGGGGCGAGCCCAGTGAATGAGCTCAGCCTTAGGGTAATGGCTGAGCACCACCAAAGGGGTTGGTGCAGCGTGCTCAGGTGAGCAGTTCTACATTGCAACAGCCAAAGCTGAACCCTTTCTGTTGGTAAAGCAGCCTGGTCTGCTCAGTCGGTGAGGAATGATCAGCCACAGCCCCTTTCGAGCAACTGGCTGTGGGGGATAAACACCCCTGCACCAGAGCAGGTCTGCATCAGAAGAGAAGCTTGTATGGCTTCTTTAGGAGAAGCCTTCCTGGAGACTTGCCAGAGACCTCAATCCCATATTCTCTGATCCAGCATAGACACTCGAGAACATGCTTAACTTTAAGCATATGAGTGGTCCTATGGACATCAATAGGGTTGCTAATGTGCCTAAAGTTAAATATGTATCAAGTGCTGTGCTGGAATGGGGCCAAGGACTCAAAAAGTTGCAGGATCAAGGTTTGGCTGAAGAACAGAGAGTAAAAAGGAAGACAAAAGCTGAGAGATACTGAGTTGCTCTCATGCCCTCTTGCGTCAGTCCTTCATGGAAGCAAGCCCTGGGACAAACCCCTTCTTACAGCAAAAGTTAAAGGAATACCTGTACAGAACTTGTAAACACTAAAAGATACTGTAAACACCCTCATTTTACAGCACACAACGTCTTTTGATTCTTATATGGTATTACATTTTAAAGCAGATCCAGTGATGTCACTGCAGGAAAACAGCACAAAAAGATTGCAGCAACCGGCATCTCTTTCAACAGATGCCTGGTTGACTCACTCTCACAGCTGCAGCAAAGTGGTCCAATGTGTTTCTGGAGAGCATTCTTGCTTGTGAAGTCTTTATTGGGACACTCCGACTGCAGGGGAATGCAGCCGCTTTTCATTTCTTGTGGCAGTCAGAAAGTTTCATTGAATATTTCTGAGCTCTCAATCTCTTCCAAAACACATGCTGAATTTCCTGGCTCTCTTCCTCAAAATCTGGTCTGGGTTTCTACCCCTGCCCCCTCTCAAATTACTTTAAGTGCACATAAATTAAAATTTTAAAAAATAATAATTTTAAAGCATTCTGATCTTTCAAAATTGATTTTAAACTCTTTTTTCCAAGCTTTATACGCAATCATTTTTATGTTTAAATGATTTGTATTCTGAACTTGTCACTGGAATCCTGCAGTTAAAATAAAAACGTTTGTCCTTTATCTATTAGTAGAGCAACACTGCCAACTAGAGGCCTCGAGAATGATCAAATTCTAGTCTCATGGACCACATCAATAAACTTAAAGGCATGTATAACTATAAATACTGAAAGACTGAATTTGCTCTACAGAAATCCCACCCTAAGTTGCCAACTACAGTGGTGTTTGCATTTAGTTTTCTTTAGATTTTGTTGCTTCACTAAGTCATTTAATGAATGTTAATACCACAAGTGTTATTATTCTGTTAAAAATAGCATCGTCCAGGAACTCAAGCATAATCAAGTCAGATCTCAAATCTCTTCAGGTTACTCAAAGAGTTACTGAGCCATTCTAACAGCTTCTGGAAAGATACCTACACAAGACATTGCATAGTATCAATCAATAAAGTACCAAAAAAATTTTAAATTTATACTGTTGAAGGCAAAATAAATCCTACATATCATTTTCTCTACCCACAGTTTAAATAAGACTTCGTAATGCATTGAAATAAAGGAACCATAATCTCTATTCAGGGGAGCCAAAAACCCATTTCTGTAAGTTTTCCACTTAGTAAGACAGTGTACACATTGAGGAGCAAAGTATTCGTTCACAGCTGAAGAACTAAGATTGAAAATAGAGAAAAAAAACCACTTGACCAGAAAGGCTTTGTTACTGCATGGGATTCCCTGACGTGTAGATGCTTGCTAGATCACTCTTCATGAGAGCTTTGGATGTTTATGCATCACACAGATACTCCTCTTCTCTAATTAAGGATTGCAAATGGGAAACAGCTTAGGGAGCTATACCTGTACCAGGTCCCTTTGAAAAGGGGGAAAGCATGGTCAGGGAGTGGGCTATATCCCTCCTCCTGGCTGGCAATGTTTGTCCTGGGGTACACCAGGAGCCTAGGAGGCCAGAATGCTTTCCAGGGCTTCCCCTTGCTATTGTTCTTCAGCGATGTTCTGATGGAGAGATGCCTGGATCTAAATAAACATGGCTTTTTCTTCTAGCAGAAGCCTGAAGGGCTATTGGAAAACTGCATGGCTAGAACCATAGTGCAACAGGAAGGTCTGCTGGTGGAGCATAACAGGCAACCTCTGCCTGTCAGAGCTCACATGGCATTAAATAAACATATTGTCCAGAACACTTTGTACTTTTGGACCAGAGGGAGCAAACAGCAACATCCAGCATGCCTTTCCTTTTATTTACCAAAACACATTTATTCTGCAAATCTCAGCAAAATCCATGAAGAATAATAAATCATATTTTTTCCCCGACAGTCTTCAAAGCTTTATATCTATAAAAGTGTCTGAGAAATTTAAGAAGCCTGAAGGCAGGAAAATAATCTCATTTGGAAGTGGAAGCCAATAGACAGTAGTGACTCACAGAGGCACCAAGCTGCAGAACAGCTGACAACGAGGTGGCAATTAAGCCTGGAACCAAGCTTTCCAGGGACTGTACTATGAGGCAGTTTAAGGATGGAGGAACCAGAGTGTCCCAAAAATACAGAGAAAACCCTGGAGGGGGTTAGAGGTGACAGTACTGGAATAAGATGAAGGCTTAGAAGTGAAAGCATAGACATTGGCTTGAGAAACAGAGAATATGGTTTGCAGCCAGTGTAAACCACTGTAAAAACTAATTCAATAAATGTTTTTCCAGTTATATTATTATGCTTATGTTCCATAACAATGTCTTTACAGGAATACAAAGCTAAAAAAGCACAGTGGTCCAGTGGAAGAAAACCACTGGGGTTCAGGCAACACTGGAGTAGTTTGTTCACTTGAGCATTACCTAGAACTCTGCTTTTAAGAAAGAAAAAAAAAAAATAAAAATAAGTGCATCTGTTGTGAATCAACTTGTAATACCAGAAGCGACGTTTCCACAATGGTGGCTATTTTGAAAGACACACACAGAGACCAAAAAAAAAAAAACCCACCAAAAAAAAGCAGCATGTCATCTCTAGATTTCTTTAAATGGTTTTATTGAAATGAACCAAAAATTTTCTAATAATGATTTTTGGCTGCCAGTCAAAACCTAAGCCCAACAGACACTTGCAGGGTTTTTCCATTTAATCATTTTTCTCTTTGGCAGTGAAAGCCAATGCTCAGCACTTTGAGCCCGGAGCGTCGTTCTCAGCTCTTGTATTGGCTGTTCAATTGCGCCCTGAGGTCCAGACCCACTGCTCGCTGCTGACCTGTGTCAGGAGCCAGAAGTACCTCTCACTCATGAAAATACGTGCTCCATGATGCTTTGTCATATTGTTTAGTGTAAAATTTGTTTGGGCATTGCGTCTGTGCAAGCTCCTAATTAATCAAGGCACACTGGGCATGCGTAAAAGGCTTTTGCAGAGTTATCAATAGAATCTGCAGGCACGATGCAGAATTACAGCTGTCACAGGAGCTGTGATCTCATCCCTTGCTCACGCATGAGCCAAGGCAGAGTTGGACGGAGTAAGAACTTCATCAGCAACCTCCCTTTCTGAGGAAGCAGGTCAACAGCAAGTGTTTAACCCTCCAAATCAGTCCCTGGGAATCATAGCGAGCACTACCTGGAGGCATCATCTAAGACAGATCCAAGGACTCCCCAGCTTTTTGCCATCAACACTTTTTAATCCTGATGTCCTCTTTGAAGGATTATTATAAGCTGCCTATTGACATTCTCCTGAATGGTCGTCCCATTTGAGAACCATATCTATATTTGTGTACATGCTGTTCCAAGTTGTGGAGTTACAAGACAGCTTTCTTTTCAGGATTTAGCCCTCTGTCCTGCAGATACAGCTGGATTTCACTCTCTGAAGTAAATCTGACATTTAACAGAAGAATTATAACAGAGGAAAAAAAAAATGCTTTCAGGATGCCAGGTTGAAGTAAAACTATCTTTATCACGCCAGAGAAAACTAACCGTTCTGACTGTCAAAGGACTTTTCCTTTGCAATATCTAAAAACAAAAGGCCTTCCAGTGTTTTGAAGATTTTCTTTTCATAAAGCTTTGAAAAATGGCACAACTGAAAATCTGTTTACTGCACCAAGCACTTGAGTTACATACATTCTTACAACAGCTATCTTAACAGTTTCAAATACAAAGAAGAAAAATCTACTTACCACTGTGCCCTGTTTAATATGAAGGCATCAAAGCAGTTTTTAAAAGCAGAACTAGGAACTCTCTATGAAATCAGCTTTCCAAAGTAAAAAACCCCTGGGAGTCAAACATTGCAATATTGACCACCATCACTCCCAGTCTTCACCACAGTGTGGTCCAACCCAAAACAAGCAGCAGCTCTATAAAAAATTCACACCCATCTTGATGCTAGGACCTTTGTGGAACAAGTAACAAAGAAAAAGAAGGAAATCTTTTATATAGGAGTAACTCATCACTGAAACCTGAATCCTTCACTCCCTTTTCTTTCCTCCATCAGTGACACTACTGCATTTTTGCTTCTCTCTTTAAACTCAGAGCCTTTTGTCTCACTCTTATAAAGGAGGGAGCTGACACTACCAGGCTTACAGGGAAAAAAAAAAAAAAAAAAAAAAAAAAAAAAAAAAAAGAAACAAAAACTTAAAAAAAAAAAAAAAAAAAGAGAGTCAAACCATTTGTTTTCACCTGCCAAAGAAATGTGGTCAGGGTTTAATGCAATTGAGCTGGAAACCTTCCCTGGCTTCCCACACCAAGACCAGCTCACCTGCAGCAGCAGACAGCAGCAGCACGGCCAGCAGGCTCCTTCCAACACATTTCACCAGCTCCACTCCTTCTTCTTAAGCTATAATTTCTACAAAATTAGGATAGCTTGACTGAGAGATGCAACAAAGTGTCTACATTATAGGTGCTAAACCAGAAACCAGCTTTTTAGAGGGTCTTAATAATCCTCTTTATTACAGTAGTTGAGGTGTGGTTCACATCGTCATCCTCTTCATACCTTCACCTGAGCACAGAAAGAGGCCGGTCTCCGTGGAACCCAAAGATACAGGAGCAGCAGGGAGGGGGTGTCAGGCAGGAGTATTTCAGTTCTGCAAGTACTGAAGGAGGAGATTTTTTAAAAGTCAAAAGCATAACTGAAAATTTTTATTTTCACTTGAATTGTAGATACTTCATTTTACTTGTAATCCAGGTTTCTTCTACTAAGCCTGCTGCAGTTCAGGGGATGTCACTTACCCTCTTGAGGAGAAGCAGTAACCCATGAGAAACCACACAGAGCAAAGATGTGTCACTGCCTGATCTTTTTCCTTAGAAATTCTTTCAGATGTGGACTTTTTTCACCTTCTATTCTCATGCTATAAATTTACATTCAGTGCATTCATCAAATTCAGATTTGTACTCCGCTTAAGGGCTCATATAAGTAAGTTCCCACGGGCTAACAAATCTGGTAGGGTTATCAGGTTATCATTAAGCCCAGCATTGCCTGCATTTGTGTGGGGGTGTGTGTGACCCAGAGCTTCACACCAAACATGCTGAGCACATGCAGAAGAAAGCAGGGACAGAGAGCCAATAAGGTCCCACCTAACTGAATAGGTGCTGTGAAGGTATCCAGCTTGGATTTAGAAAGCATTACCATAATTTTTTTCCAGTATTAAACCTCGACAAGGTCCATTTGACCAGGACTGCCAGCCTCTCCATGGAAAGACTGGCAAAGGCTGAAATTATTATCTTCAACTATAGAACACAGAAGACAAATTTCTGAACATTCACCTGCCAAAGAACACTCACAGGTAGCTCAGCACTAATTTTAATCTATCATCTGATTGAGTATCTACTCCTTTACTCCTTGCAATAAGAAACCTGTGCTGTGAAGAACACGATATTTCAAAGCTGAAGAACATAATATCTCAGGGTTGAGCAGCAATACACTTCAGTACACTGGAAAATTTCTGTATTTCTAGTTATTTAGTGATCTGTAATTAGTTGAAGAGTAAGAAAAATTGAAGCTTCAGTGCCTGGAATTTCTACATGAAAACCCAAAGCTTGGATAGAGGGAGGTATTTTAAATCACCCTTGGTTTGACTTCAGATAGTCTTCTTCATTTACTTAAAATTTAAATGAATAAATGTAATATAACACTTTGATTTAAATACCTGCCTGCACTTCTTTTGTAACCAAACTCTGTTCCTTTTTTTTTGCAGCCATTCCAGGAGCTAAGTGTATCATGGATTTCAATACAGTTACTATACTTTTTTTTTAACTGGAAATGCAAGTTTGAATTCTCCATTACAAACGTTGAATAAAACTCAGCACTAAAAATACAGAAAGTCACATTTTGCACTTTTTGGTACAAAAGTAGTTGATAATACATAATGCAAGAACCATACATCATTAATCATATACCTGCCAGTGACAACAAAGATCAGGAGATCAAAGCATCAAAGACAAATAAAAATTCAGACTTTACATGAAAAGGAGGGGGAAAAAGTGTAACCATACAGTCCATATAAACAAATACATGGGAGAGGAAGAACCAAAAGAAGATTGCTTCTGATTCCCTCGCAAAAACTACCCCAGGAGGAGGGAAAAGGTGATCCAGCAAAAATGATGAATAAAGGACTTTGTATTAGTGAAGTTAGGTCAAAATTATATGAAGCATCATGTCCAAAGAATCAGACCATTTTTAAACTGCGATTCAGAGAAGCAATAATCAGATACTTTAAACTATATTTTTGAAATAAATAATTTTATTTCCCTCTCAAAAAAAAAAAAAGTTCCTTTTATTTGTTAATTACATTCCTCTACACAAAGTAACCTTTGTGTCTTCCGATGAGGTTCATACCTATCTCCCAGCATCAGCGAACCCAGCCATTCACTGGGAACAAAAGCACCCACAGTTCCAGCTTTCGTTGGTGGTTTCTTTTTTCACTGGCCATGAGCCAGGCTCAGCCTGTTTGAGGGGGGAAGCAACAGACACACATAAGCCAGTATTTGTTTTCAGTCCTCATGCAAGACACCTGATACAAGCCAAGATGAAGAGCAATCCAAGGGTGCAGTGTACGAGCATGGGAACTCACAGGAGCGAAAGTTGGAGGGATGGCAGAAAAGAAAGGGGGAGGGTGAAAACACGTGAATTTGGTTTTCAGCTAAAAGGTTCCTCTCAGTTTTTCCCAGGTGAATGCGCTGTTGTTGCTACACAGAGACCTGGGCAGCTCAGGTGTTCTGTGCTAAAACCACACTGATTTTTAAATAACCAGTTCCAGAAAAAGGACCTTCTATCAGGAGAGCTGATCGCTGCTGGTGAGCAAATATTTCTCACTCTTAACTTCCCTTTAGTACTGTGATGAGGTTTGCTTGTGCATGTATTACAAGCCTAGTTATACAAAAAAGACAAATGATAGATGCTTAGAGATTAGCTAGAAAAACATTTGTTCTGACAGAGAGATGAAGGCAATCTATATGGCATTGGTTGTCATTTTTTTCTCTTAATCAATTAACTAGCACTGAATCATGTAACATCAAAAATTCAGAATATTTAATTTAAACTGCCTCCAGCTACAGCTCTATAAATTATCTCTCCAAACTCTATTGGGTTTCTGTAAGATAATAATCAATTATTTAAGCTTCAGATTATTAATAGTGTGACTTTAAGAGACTTACACTTTGATTTTTCCACAAATACATCATGAAAGAAAGAATGGATTCACACGTTCCGTACCTGTTTTATCTGGTGTGATTTCAAAGTCATAACTATTTATGGTTAAATAGGACTTTAACATAAATGCTAGATTTTGTTATTAACATCTAATAGGTAAACTGATACTAAAGATAGTTACTAACTTTCACATAGAACTGCTACAAATACTCATTTATCAGGAGTATAATATTAGGGTGTAATGACGTACTTTTGCTGACTGGTTAATGATCTGCACAAACGTGGAAAATTGGAACGGAATTTTTATTACCAAAAAATCCTCATCCCCCAGACTTAACTAAAAGTTATAGTTTCTCCTTAGGAATCAGTGGGAAACTTCACATTTTCTTATTAAATATCCATAATCTGCAATCATCAAATTAATGTGCATAATTAATAAGCTCCAAAGGAGACTCCTTTCTCAAACTCAGTCCACAGTAGCTGATGGGAACGAGCCTGAGGAGGAACGTATGTGAAACCAAGAACAACTCCAGGGTTGTGACACCATGGAGGGGAGAAAGGGACCTGTTGTGAACGAGACACGGAGAAAAATATAATTAATATATTAATTATTTTAGCAACCCAGGGAAATTCCCTCAGAAATATAGAATTCTTACTATGATGCTTAATTTTTTCTAAAATTTTGCACAATTTAACATGCAATCTTGTACAAATAGTGGAAGCCGTTAGTTATACAAAGAGTGGAAGCTGTATTTGAATTTGTTCACTAGAAGTCAAACTGTTAACAGTGATGTTAGCAATGTTGAGGAATTCATTAAATTAAGGATAAAAGCTGCTGCACTTTTCATGCCTCTCTGTTCTAAGAAGCACGGAGCATCTTCTTTTACAAGTGGTCAGGGCTGTAGTTCCATACTGGATATCACTTTTAAATTCAAGTTTGACATTATCAATACAGGCAAAAGTGCTTGGGGGCAGGTGTTCTTTTTTTATTATTTATTTAAGTCAAAGCACTTTCTCATCCTGGCAACTACTAAAGCTCAGCCTCTGAAAAGTGAAATCTCCAGTGAGAACTGATGAGCCAAGTGAGTGGTATCCTGGGCTATATGCATTATATTTTTAAACTTAATTCAAGTCATCAGGTATCCACCTGAACACAAGAGCTTAAAGATGATTGTACGGGGAGAAAGAAGACTTACCACTTTAAAAAAATTGGCTTTGTAATGCCTTTCCTCAACCATTGCTTTTGTTCTCTGACTTTATCAAGACCAGAAGTCACTGAATTTCTTATAATGATCTCTGTCAGGAACAGAAGCAAACATCTTCAGAATACCGAAGCAGCCAGGAGCACAGGCAGATTCTCTTATTAAGCAGGATTTGAGCTGAAAATCAGTTTGAAAATGCCATGAAGAATGGGGAAATTTTTGAGTTTCATTATGAAAAACAGCTGGAAGTTTCTTTGACGTTTATCTCACAATCTTTAACATCCTGTTTCACAGAGTGCAGGCTAAAAAAAATGATGCCAGTTTCAACATTCTAGAGGGATTTTCCAATTTAAAATGTATTATAACCGGAGGCATATACTTGTCAATTTTCCTATCTTATTAAGAAAGATATCATGAGACATCTTTTCACCAAAAAACCTACTGTGCATGTAAAAGATCCCAAGCTGTTATGTTTCACTGACAGTAAAAAACTAACAGAATGAACAGAATGAGCAACTAGTAGCGCTGTCTTGAAATTTTCATGATCCAGTATGACAACATTATAGTAGCTCTCCAGAATCAAATGCTGGGTCAGATTCATGTAGAATCAAATGAGCTGAAATTCACTTTGCTCCCCAGATTACACTGGAGTGAAAACTGTCCCCTGCAGCCTGAGTTTGATAACCGAAAGCAGTCCCACATGATAAAATTAAGAACCTCCATTTTGCACTAATCTTACAAAGAAACACATTGCTAGAAATAACCAAAACTGTCTCTGTAGTATGGATTGTTAGGGGGCCTACAGGAGAGATGGGGTGGGACTATTTATGAAGGAGTGTAGTGATAGGATGAGGGGGAATGGTTTTAAATTGGAAGAGGGGAGATTGAGATTAGATATTAGGAAGAAATTCTTTCCTGTGAGGGGGGTGAGACACTGGAACAGGTTGCCCAGAGAAGCTGTGGATGCCCCATCCCTGGAGGGGTTCAAGACCAGGCTGGATGGGGCTTGGAGCAACCTGGTCTGGTGGGAGGTGTCCCTGCCCAGGGCAGGGGGTTAGAACTGGATGGTCTATAAGGTCCCTTCCAACCAACATCATTCTATGACTCTATGATACCACTAACACATTGATTTACACTGCACCAGGTAACAAATCCATGCGACTAAAGCTGTTGCTTTGTTTTCCAGTTCCCTTGCTGTGTTGAGAGGGATCTTCTCAAAGGAATAATGCTCCATTCAACATTGGCCTTATCTCTTCTGCTAATTGCTGTCTCTTCCAACCTTGCAATGGCAATCAAAAAGGAAAAACGAGCACCTCAGACACTGTCAAGAGGTAGTGTATATTTACTCTGGGTAGTTACCTCCTTTTTTTACATATAGGTCAGCAAATGTTTTTATTTGGAATATACTTGAAAGCACATATATACTTACTGAGGTATGTTTCTCTAGTGTTAAGCAACACTCTAAGTAGTGCATCTTCTTATTCCACATCCTTTCTGGCAATTTTGAAAAAAAAAAAAAAAAGTCACAGAAGGCAAGTGTCAGTTTTCCAATTCTGATTTCTGGCCTTTTGGGATGCCTTGAGCACTTTACCTGCAATTTTCACAGATCAAAGGGGAATACTTAAACCTGCTGTAAAATGGCCCTTGCTGGCTGACTCCTCTGTGCAGTTATCATCTACGTCAGCAGTTGAGTCCAGCCAGGGCTGGGAACACGCTGGTCAATGTGCCAGAATCCCACCACCAACCAGACAGATCTGTAATTGAAATCGCTCTCCTGAAAGCAGAGATGACCTCGTAGCATCACAGGCAATTGTCCCGTGAGAAAGCTGATGGCAAATCTCTGCATAACCAGGGCTGGTCCAAGCGCTGCCCAGCCAGCAGAGAAGGCACAGAGCCAGAAGCTGTTCTTCAGTTCCCACGAGGGATGTCATGAATGGAGCAACTCACGTCCTGGGAAGCAGGGATTTACTACACAGGGCCTGGGCGTCTTTGGAGTCTGAAGGCATGAAACCAACTGGACAATTTATTTTTGAGATCAGTGTATCACCATCTATGGATGAACTATGAAACTGATGATTCATTTGGATTTTGTTTCGATGGAGATTTTTACGTAACAGCCATTCTTTTATTAAATTATTTAATTAAATTAAGTACTTGCAACTCCAGGGATTGAAATTCATTACTTGGGAGTTAAGTTTATAACCCAAGCCTGTTCTAACACGATTCATATTAAATTTGATCTTATTTGGCTGTCTTTTTTTAATTTTTTTCTCTTTTTTATAAGCCAACTTTGTCTATAAGCCCCAGGGTCTACATGAAATAAAGAGCAGACAACATAAAGATATAAAGGATTTAAGGACCTCTGAGTATTTAGAAGGATATCTAACACATTTGTCAAAGGACATGAACTGGATATGCAACCAGCTGAGGGGTTTTGGGGGTTTTGCTGGTTTGGTTTTTAATCTTCCAGTGCATCTCAGGAGACGCAGAATTAGCAAATCCACAACGTTTGGGAACCTTTGACTAAAATCCCCAAATCCTATTTGTGTACAACTATTGATAAATATAAGAAAAGGAATTTGTTGTGAGTTACTTGCCTAGCCACCAGTTAATCCTTTTGTTATATTTCTAGGGTGGGGAGATGAAATTACCTGGGTACAAACTTACGAAGAAGGTCTTTATCAAGCAAAGAAAAGGTAAGAGATTAAAAAACAGTTTGAAAGACAAAGTTGTTAGTCTTGTATGCTTGAACATACTATAATGAAACAGAATAGAGAAACACCATGACAGCTGATATGCAGACCACCCGGACAAACAAAACAGATTTTGTGTCTGTAAATAAAAGCCACTGTAGGGGTCTTATGACTCTGAAGCAACATCATGGGCTGATAGATTAACATTGTCACTTCTTTGTCACAAGTCTTGTCATTTTCCTCAGTATCATACACCTCTGGTTCCTTCCTTAATCAACGGCTGGAAATCAGTTAAAATAGCTCTTGCATGGTGATCTACTGCCTCTGATGTTTTGCCTAACACTATATTAGTTGCAATATACGAATGGTGTACTCACAGTTTCTCAATGTCTTGGTAGAAAAGAAAGCTCCCATTTGAATCTTCTCTGGGATCCCTTCTCATAGATTCAGCTGAAAATGTATCTGACAATTCATAACAATACTTACTGAAATCCCTTTTACAGTTCATTTTAGATCATAATAGTATAGCATGAGATATTGTTAATTTGAATACAAATTATATTTAAAAATAATAGGCAATCAGTTTCATGTACCCTATGTGAAAATGGTTACAAACTGAACAATGCTTGACAGTGATAGCAGATCAAGCATTCGTAAGTGATTTGCTGAACAGCAACATTAGTCTAAAAAAATCCTACAGAACAAAATGCAGTTTTTATATTTTGACATCCCAAACCATAAACTTCTGCTATTTTACCAAACTATTTACAGAAAAAAAATATTATTGTATATCTGTTCAAGAAAGCTTTAAAACCATAAAAAAATTCATAGAAAGTTTTTGATGATAAACTCAATTTTATAAAAATTATTTTATTCCAGTTCATTAAGATTATTCACATCTAAGCAATGTTTAATACCACTTCCGTTTGATTATATACTAACTGGGAATGAAATTATGATGGCTCTTTTTTTGTTTCTTTTTGCTAGAATCTCTTACTTCATAAAATGTATTTAGATATAGAAATTCTATTTCTCTATTTTTTTTTTCTTTTATGAAGGAGTTATGTTCTTTTCCCTTCCTCAAAAATTTCTGTGATTCCTTATAGAATGTCTGTGTGGTTTAACTGTGGGTTACCATAAGATTAAATATAATTTACTTTTTCCAGTCTGCTACTAAAATCACCCATTTACATACTTGTCAAATGATCTAACTACATCTTTTATTCTTATTAATAAAGTAACAAGCCACTGATGGTAATTCATCATTTGGAAGACTGTCAATACTGCCAAGGTAATTTTGATTTTTTGAGTGTTAAAATTTTGTGAATATTTTTACAAGGAACTGCACTTACCTACATATTTATCTTGCACTTACTGAAAATTATTTAGAGAAATAGGTAAATGAATATGTACTTGAAAAGCTAAGGATTTATTACTGTTATTTACAAAAACTCCGCTATGAAACTGCCCAATACGGAACATGAAAAATATTCAGTGCTGCTATCCCTAACGCAGCGCTCGTCAGTTTAAATTAAGAGACACAGATTTGCTACTGACTCATTGAACAGATTTAATATTGTTTGGCTCTCCTGAGCTGGTAACTAAAGAAGGAGACGAGGACGGGGCTGCTGAAATCGATCTAATAAGAATTTTCTGAGAATAATGCGCTTTTGTCAGGCTGAGACATGGTATCCATTGAGACGACAGGCTTCATAAATAACAGAAGAGAGCTTCCATTTTCATAGCCGGGAGGTTGTGCTGACATGGGTCAAAAAAACCCCAAAAAGGAGTGATAGAGCCCTTAAGTGTCTCCTCAGGAATGTGAATCAGCAGAGACAGGAACAATGTGGCCAGTCTCCGGCCAACGTGGTGCCCAAACGCAGAAGGAAAAGCAGCGTTTGAGATGATGGATTTCAAAATGATCGTGTCTTTTCTAGCGCTGAAGAAAGCCTTTGCAGAAAATGAAGAGATACAGGAAATGGCCCAAAATAACTTCGTTATGCTGAATCTCATGGTATGAAGGGTTTGGGGCAGTTTGACTGATATCTTTTTTTGGCATGTTTTTCTCTTTCTTTGTCTTGCTTTTTCATGTCCTTTTAGCTAAATATCTCTGGCACTTCAGTTACAGGCATTTCCGTATGTGTATACACACACAAGTAGTACCTTTTTCAGTTTTTTCTCTGGTACAAGAGTATTCAGCAAAATTTACAGAAATATTTTAATAACTAGCTTTAATTTCTCTGCCAGCATGAAACCACAGACAAGAACTTGTCACCTGATGGACAATATGTGCCACGGATCATGTTTGTAGGTATGTACAATATTAATGTATATTCAAAGTTGTGATATCTGAATATATGTCCTCCTTTGGGGAATCAAAATGATTCATTTTGCAAAAAGGAAATGCAAAATTGCAAAAAGCTCAAGATTTATCATTGTCATGGCATTAGTCTGGAACTTGGAAGATCTGAGTTCAGGTCTCCCTCTATCTTAGACTTTGACCCTCATAAACTTCATGTTCTGGAGGGTACCTAATTTGTGCTTGGGGGATGTTTAAATATCTGTTAGTATCTGGACTTTTGCTCTCCATGCTTCTTGCTAGCACTCTTATAAGACAAAGTTTACTGAAAACAGTCAAATATCTGATTGAATGTAGAAGCGTACAGTGTGGACATCATTACCACAGGGCAAGTCAATAGTCAGTGGCATCTAAGGAATGATTTATCCCATCATAAAGCCAACTTCTGGAATAGGTTGAATGAATCATGCCCCAGAGTGCCTGTTCCTTTTCACTGACTGTACAGGGACTCTAGAGTGACCAGCTCTCTGGTGGCATCCAAAGTTAGGTGAGATGAAGTCCACACTTAGACAGAGAGCAATGCAGTAACAGGAGGCAGCTAGTTAACAAAAGGCTTGGATGGGGAACTGGGAGAAGAGATGTCCAAAATAACTTTCTCCTATGGTTGAAACATTGAGAATCACAAGATTTTCATTCTGAAGGCTCTAGATAGGTCATGCATTATGAACACACAACCCTCACTATGTATGCAGTGAGTCAAACTGGCCTCCCCTGATGTAAAACAGGATATTTTTCTTAAATATAAATGAAATGCAAGTCTAATCCGTCACTTAAAGTAGCTGCAAAACATAAAAATGAGCATTAGGTTTTGTTCAGGATTTCTCCAAGAGCAGTTAGTTGGAACAGAGCGTAACGGCCTCGTAATTGCCTCATCGATGAAATCAGAGCAGCTCAGAAAGAGGGCTGCCAAAGCAGCACCACTCCCATCACCCTCGGCCATTGTGTGAATGGAAAGCAGTGTTTAACACCATTACTTTTCCAGACCCATCTCTCACAGTGAGAGCTGATATCACAGGAAGATACTCCAACCGGCTTTACACTTACGAACCACAGGACATGCCATTCTGTAAGTGCCCCCTTCATTGTGTTCCTTTACATTTCACGTTTTAAGCAGCCAAATAGACCCCATCCCAATCATTTGTGCTTGAGAACCTGTTAAGATCTCAAAGTAATGAATAAGGACTGTGTGTGAGCATTTGCTCAACCATTATAATAGTCTAACCTGTTCCAGCAAAACACACCTATTGTCCCATTAAATTTATTGGGACCAGTCAGGTAAAACAAGTTGAAAGATCACAGGTAAAAACTTTCAGGATCAAGATCTGAGCAAGTTGTTGGAGAATGGTAAAAGTCACTGTGCTCAAAGGTATCGAGCTGCGCAGTGTAAACAGGCAGTGGTGGGAGGGAATCAGAAAAGAAATGCTGGTGGTTACCTGGGTACCACCTAACACCCGCATTTCAGAAAGGAATGTGATTTTTCAGGCTGAGCTAGTCCTTTCTCTATAACACCTATCTGACACCGATGCCGTATCTCACCACAAATATGCACGTCACATCTGATTACCAGACTTGCTGTTGAGAAATGAAAGGAGTCTTGTCAAATCCCTTTAAGTTAAACATTTTGATTCGTGAAACTTTTTACTTTCTGCTTTGCTATCAGTGTCAGGATTTTCACAATAGAAAGCTCTAAACTATAATGTGTCACCATAAATTAATTTCAATATGAACAATTTAGTAATCAAGGTGGGTTTTTTAATTGTACAAATGCGCTTTAAGTAAATTTTTACTGTTCTTATTTATTTTTCTTTCAGTAATAGAGAACATGAAGAAAGCACTGCGCCTCATTCAGACAGAACTGTAACCATCAACAGTGAAATGACCATAGCCTCTGCGAGGTGAACCTGTATTAGGAAACACAATATTTTAAAATATTTTAGTTAACCTCTCTGTCTCTACTAGCATTTTGAACTCTTACCAAGCAGCTTTGGTATATCAGATTTCACAAGAAATTTATATATGTACAATATGAAGAATAAACATATAAAGACTATTGCACCCATTTGGAAAACAAGAGGAGAAATCTATTAAACACTTTGAAATTAGTTATCTGAATAACTGAAAGTAATGGTTTAAAGTGCAGCAACTTTGAGCTGTATTTTATCAATCCAGCTATGACCTCATTAAGTCAGCCATGACTTCTGACCAAGAGTTACAACCAATATTTTTGATGTCTATTTGCAATTTATTATAGAAGTTCATAGCTGCATCTCAGCTCCTAATTTTTATTTTTTTTGTAAGAACCTTGTAAGTTGTTAGAGTATCTCTGTTTTATGCACTTATTTCTCATGAAAGGAAAAGAAACTTTGCTGGCAAATCAGACAGAAAGACTTTTCCTCTAGATTTTGGAATCGCTTATATAGGAAAAAAACAGTGATTTGGGCTCAGCTTTCTACTGTATAATTCCTTAACTATCATTCTGGTAGCTGAAATCAGAACAGACACTTCACGCTGAGCACGTGACATCACTGAGGTGATAATCATCAAATAGCAGCTACAGGTTTTGCTACGATAAAGACAGAGTGAAGGAAGAGAGGTGGAAGGAGATAGTCCCAGGACTGCAGTCCCGAGGCTAAGTGATGCCTGTGAAGTCTGGTATGGGAAAAATGAGCAGGCTTGTCCTGTATCTTTTCATTTAAGTGGCACTTGAGTCATGTGAAGCTCATCCCAGCAGATTCCCCCATTTTCTGCAACATCCCAACCCAGACATCATGGTGGCAGCTTGGTGAGGGGATCTACATGTATGAAGTCTCCACAGAACCTCCCCAGGATCGCTGTACGCAAAGGCAGATGCTGCTTCTGAGTAAAGAGCTGAAGTCAGTTGAGACAGTTTGTTATCCCAGCAATGTGCTTTCTCATTAGGGCAAAACAGTAAGTGATTCCTTTGCAGTAAAAGCACATAGGTTAGGTTACGTTATGTCTGAAGCACCAGTGCCATTTGTTTGTGCTACCTGCCATTTCCTGTCACATTGCCTATCTACACATATAAAAGATGAAGGAAGGATCTTTGCAGGACAGCTTTGCTGTTTTACAATACCTAGTATTAATTTGTCATGAATGAGTTACATTGTGCCTATCTATGTCTTCATAACTATGTAAAATTTGGGTATAAGAGCATATTTCAACAGAATGGTGAAAAATGACCTGTACACAAAGAGGAAAAAAAAATCTTGTATTAGTCATTAACAGTATATTATCTTCATAGTCAGTTAAATGATTTTATAACCTATGGGAAAATGCTAGAAACAAAATTAAACTGGTAATCACATTCCTTTGGGTTGTGTGTAGCTCTACTCATTTATGTCCATATCTGTTCCAGATTTGGCAACATTTCCCAGTTTGTGGGCATACCCTCTGTCCAGCATGCCAGAGATGTTCAGGAGAAAGGGATGATGTTCAGCTCGCTGCCAGAGATAACCTAGAATAGCCATGGCAGCACTTTCAAAGTAGGGTCAAGAGAAGATTTAGTTTGGGGAGAAGCACAGCACAAAATAGGAAATGTTTAAGTATGGTAGATTCAAAATATTATCAAAAGATTACTTGGAAATTGATAGGTCTTTGCTGTCATATGGCAGGGAAGTTTTTTCCCTCCTTACGTTCACTTTCAATGCCAACTGACAGGGGACATGGGCTTGAAGCATCCTCTGCTCTAACAGAGGCAGGAAATCAAGTGTGGGATAGTTACACTATTAGCCAAAGCCTGCTCCACCCACTTAAGATTCAGAAGACCAAGGTTTCAGGCTCTGGATGGAATACTGCCAAGGTAATTTTGATTTTTTGAGTGTTAAAATTTTGTGAATATTTTTACAAGGAACTGCACTTACCTACATATTTATCTTGCACTTACTGAAAATTATTTAGAGAAATAGGTAAATGAATATGTACTTGAAAAGCTAAGGATTTATTACTGTTATTTACAAAAACTCCGCTATGAAACTGCCCAATACGGAACATGAAAAATATTCAGTGCTGCTATCCCTAACGCAGCGCTCGTCAGTTTAAATTAAGAGACACAGATTTGCTACTGACTCATTGAACAGATTTAATATTGTTTGGCTCTCCTGAGCTGGTAACTAAAGAAGGAGACGAGGACGGGGCTGCTGAAATCGATCTAATAAGAATTTTCTGAGAATAATGCGCTTTTGTCAGGCTGAGACATGGTATCCATTGAGACGACAGGCTTCATAAATAACAGAAGAGAGCTTCCATTTTCATAGCCGGGAGGTTGTGCTGACATGGGTCAAAAAAACCCCAAAAAGGAGTGATAGAGCCCTTAAGTGTCTCCTCAGGAATGTGAATCAGCAGAGACAGGAACAATGTGGCCAGTCTCCGGCCAACGTGGTGCCCAAACGCAGAAGGAAAAGCAGCGTTTGAGATGATGGATTTCAAAATGATCGTGTCTTTTCTAGCGCTGAAGAAAGCCGATGCAGAAATTGAAGAGATTCAGGAAATGGCCCAAAATAAGTTCGTTATGATGAACCTCGTGGTGCTCTTTTTTTGTTTCTTTTTGCTAGAATCTCTTACTTCATAAAATGTATTTAGATATAGAAACTCTATTTCTCTATTTTTTTTTTCTTTTATGAAGGAGTTATGTTCTTTTCCCTTCCTCAAAAATTTCTGTGATTCCTTATAGAATGTCTGTGTGGTTTAACTGTGGGTTACCATAAGATTAAATATAATTTACTTTTTCCAGTCTGCTACTAAAATCACCCATTTACATACTTGTCAAATGATCTAACTACATCTTTTATTATTATTAATAAAGTAACAAGCCACTGATGGTAATTCATCATTTGGAAGACTGTCAATACTGCCAAGGTAATTTTGATTTTTTGAGTGTTAAAATTTCGTGAATATTTTTATAAGGAACTGCACATATCTATATATTTATCTTGCACTTACTGAAAATTATTTAGAGAAATAGGTAAATGAATATGTACTTGAAAAGCTAAGGATTTATTACTGTTATTTACAAAAACTCCGCTATGAAACTGCCCAATACGGAACATGAAAAATATTCAGTGCTGCTATCCCTAACGCAGCGCTCGTCAGTTTAAATTAAGAGACACAGATTTGCTACTGACTCATTGAACAGATTTAATATTGTTTGGCTCTCCTGAGCTGGTAACTAAAGAAGGAGACGAGGACGGGGCTGCTGAAATCGATCTAATAAGAATTTTCTGAGAATAATGCGCTTTTGTCAGGCTGAGACATGGTATCCATTGAGACGACAGGCTTCATAAATAACAGAAGAGAGCTTCCATTTTCATAGCCGGGAGGTTGTGCTGACATGGGTCAAAAAAACCCCAAAAAGGAGTGATAGAGCCCTTAAGTGTCTCCTCAGGAATGTGAATCAGCAGAGACAGGAACAATGTGGCCAGTCTCCGGCCAACGTGGTGCCCAAACGCAGAAGGAAAAGCAGCGTTTGAGATGATGGATTTCAAAATGATCGTGTCTTTTCTAGCGCTGAAGAAAGCCTTTGCAGAAAATGAAGAGATACAGGAAATGGCCCAAAATAACTTCGTTATGCTGAATCTCATGGTATGAAGGGTTTGGGGCAGTTTGACTGATATCTTTTTTTGGCATGTTTTTCTCTTTCTTTGTCTTGCTTTTTCATGTCCTTTTAGCTAAATATCTCTGGCACTTCAGTTACAGGCATTTCCGTATGTGTATACACACACAAGTAGTACCTTTTTCAGTTTTTTCTCTGGTACAAGAGTATTCAGCAAAATTTACAGAAATATTTTAATAACTAGCTTTAATTTCTCTGCCAGCATGAAACCACAGACAAGAACTTGTCACCTGATGGACAATATGTGCCACGGATCATGTTTGTAGGTATGTACAATATTAATGTATATTCAAAGTTGTGATATCTGAATATATGTCCTCCTTTGGGGAATCAAAATGATTCATTTTGCAAAAAGGAAATGCAAAATTGCAAAAAGCTCAAGATTTATCATTGTCATGGCATTAGTCTGGAACTTGGAAGATCTGAGTTCAGGTCTCCCTCTATCTTAGACTTTGACCCTCATAAACTTCATGTTCTGGAGGGTACCTAATTTGTGCTTGGGGGATGTTTAAATATCTGTTAGTATCTGGACTTTTGCTCTCCATGCTTCTTGCTAGCACTCTTATAAGACAAAGTTTACTGAAAACAGTCAAATATCTGATTGAATGTAGAAGCGTACAGTGTGGACATCATTACCACAGGGCAAGTCAATAGTCAGTGGCATCTAAGGAATGATTTATCCCATCATAAAGCCAACTTCTGGAATAGGTTGAATGAATCATGCCCCAGAGTGCCTGTTCCTTTTCACTGACTGTACAGGGACTCTAGAGTGACCAGCTCTCTGGTGGCATCCAAAGTTAGGTGAGATGAAGTCCACACTTAGACAGAGAGCAATGCAGTAACAGGAGGCAGCTAGTTAACAAAAGGCTTGGATGGGGAACTGGGAGAAGAGATGTCCAAAATAACTTTCTCCTATGGTTGAAACATTGAGAATCACAAGATTTTCATTCTGAAGGCTCTAGATAGGTCATGCATTATGAACACACAACCCTCACTATGTATGCAGTGAGTCAAACTGGCCTCCCCTGATGTAAAACAGGATATTTTTCTTAAATATAAATGAAATGCAAGTCTAATCCGTCACTTAAAGTAGCTGCAAAACATAAAAATGAGCATTAGGTTTTGTTCAGGATTTCTCCAAGAGCAGTTAGTTGGAACAGAGCGTAACGGCCTCGTAATTGCCTCATCGATGAAATCAGAGCAGCTCAGAAAGAGGGCTGCCAAAGCAGCACCACTCCCATCACCCTCGGCCATTGTGTGAATGGAAAGCAGTGTTTAACACCATTACTTTTCCAGACCCATCTCTCACAGTGAGAGCTGATATCACAGGAAGATACTCCAACCGGCTTTACACTTACGAACCACAGGACATGCCATTCTGTAAGTGCCCCCTTCATTGTGTTCCTTTACATTTCATGTTTTAAGCAGCCAAATAGACCCCATCCCAATCATTTGTGCTTGAGAACCTGTTAAGATCTCAAAGTAATGAATAAGGACTGTGTGTGAGCATTTGCTCAACCATTATAATAGTCTAACCTGTTCCAGCAAAACACACCTATTGTCCCATTAAATTTATTGGGACCAGTCAGGTAAAACAAGTTGAAAGATCACAGGTAAAAACTTTCAGGATCAAGATCTGAGCAAGTTGTTGGAGAATGGTAAAAGTCACTGTGCTCAAAGGTATCGAGCTGCGCAGTGTAAACAGGCAGTGGTGGGAGGGAATCAGAAAAGAAATGCTGGTGGTTACCTGGGTACCACCTAACACCCGCATTTCAGAAAGGAATGTGATTTTTCAGGCTGAGCTAGTCCTTTCTCTATAACACCTATCTGACACCGATGCCGTATCTCACCACAAATATGCACGTCACATCTGATTACCAGACTTGCTGTTGAGAAATGAAAGGAGTCTTGTCAAATCCCTTTAAGTTAAACATTTTGATTCGTGAAACTTTTTACTTTCTGCTTTGCTATCAGTGTCAGGATTTTCACAATAGAAAGCTCTAAACTATAATGTGTCACCATAAATTAATTTCAATATGAACAATTTAGTAATCAAGGTGGGTTTTTTAATTGTACAAATGCGCTTTAAGTAAATTTTTACTGTTCTTATTTATTTTTCTTTCAGTAATAGAGAACATGAAGAAAGCACTGCGCCTCATTCAGACAGAACTGTAACCATCAACAGTGAAATGACCATAGCCTCTGCGAGGTGAACCTGTATTAGGAAACACAATATTTTAAAATATTTTAGTTAACCTCTCTGTCTCTACTAGCATTTTGAACTCTTACCAAGCAGCTTTGGTATATCAGATTTCACAAGAAATTTATATATGTACAATATGAAGAATAAACATATAAAGACTATTGCACCCATTTGGAAAACAAGAGGAGAAATCTATTAAACACTTTGAAATTAGTTATCTGAATAACTGAAAGTAATGGTTTAAAGTGCAGCAACTTTGAGCTGTATTTTATCAATCCAGCTATGACCTCATTAAGTCAGCCATGACTTCTGACCAAGAGTTACAACCAATATTTTTGATGTCTATTTGCAATTTATTATAGAAGTTCATAGCTGCATCTCAGCTCCTAATTTTTATTTTTTTTGTAAGAACCTTGTAAGTTGTTAGTGTATCTCTGTTTTATGCACTTATTTCTCATGAAAGGAAAAGAAACTTTGCTGGCAAATCAGACAGAAAGACTTTTCCTCTAGATTTTGGAATCGCTTATATAGGAAAAAAACAGTGATTTGGGCTCAGCTTTCTACTGTATAATTCCTTAACTATCATTCTGGTAGCTGAAATCAGAACAGACACTTCACGCTGAGCACGTGACATCACTGAGGTGATAATCATCAAATAGCAGCTACAGGTTTTGCTACGATAAAGACAGAGTGAAGGAAGAGAGGTGGAAGGAGATAGTCCCAGGACTGCAGTCCCGAGGCTAAGTGATGCCTGTGAAGTCTGGTATGGGAAAAATGAGCAGGCTTGTCCTGTATCTTTTCATTTAAGTGGCACTTGAGTCATGTGAAGCTCATCCCAGCAGATTCCCCCATTTTCTGCAACATCCCAACCCAGACATCATGGTGGCAGCTTGGTGAGGGGATCTACATGTATGAAGTCTCCACAGAACCTCCCCAGGATCGCTGTACGCAAAGGCAGATGCTGCTTCTGAGTAAAGAGCTGAAGTCAGTTGAGACAGTTTGTTATCCCAGCAATGTGCTTTCTCATTAGGGCAAAACAGTAAGTGATTCCTTTGCAGTAAAAGCACATAGGTTAGGTTACGTTATGTCTGAAGCACCAGTGCCATTTGTTTGTGCTACCTGCCATTTCCTGTCACATTGCCTATCTACACATATAAAAGATGAAGGAAGGATCTTTGCAGGACAGCTTTGCTGTTTTACAATACCTAGTATTAATTTGTCATGAATGAGTTACATTGTGCCTATCTATGTCTTCATAACTATGTAAAATTTGGGTATAAGAGCATATTTCAACAGAATGGTGAAAAATGACCTGTACACAAAGAGGAAAAAAAAATCTTGTATTAGTCATTAACAGTATATTATCTTCATAGTCAGTTAAATGATTTTATAACCTATGGGAAAATGCTAGAAACAAAATTAAACTGGTAATCACATTCCTTTGGGTTGTGTGTAGCTCTACTCATTTATGTCCATATCTGTTCCAGATTTGGCAACATTTCCCAGTTTGTGGGCATACCCTCTGTCCAGCATGCCAGAGATGTTCAGGAGAAAGGGATGATGTTCAGCTCGCTGCCAGAGATAACCTAGAATAGCCATGGCAGCACTTTCAAAGTAGGGTCAAGAGAAGATTTAGTTTGGGGAGAAGCACAGCACAAAATAGGAAATGTTTAAGTATGGTAGATTCAAAATATTATCAAAAGATTACTTGGAAATTGATAGGTCTTTGCTGTCATATGGCAGGGAAGTTTTTTCCCTCCTTACGTTCACTTTCAATGCCAACTGACAGGGGACATGGGCTTGAAGCATCCTCTGCTCTAACAGAGGCAGGAAATCAAGTGTGGGATAGTTACACTATTAGCCAAAGCCTGCTCCACCCACTTAAGATTCAGAAGACCAAGGTTTCAGGCTCTGGATGGGTATTTGAGGGAAGGCTGCACTTGTGGAAGTATTTGCATGGCTATGCTTTCATTCCAGTGTGAAACAAAAACTTTCCATTTCTGATCTGGAAAGCAGCTGCAAAAGAGACCTTTTCTCCTCCTTTAACTCTTGTAATAACATCTTGGTCCATGGTATTCTTGTTTCCTTGCTTACTACTACTACTATTACATCAATATCAAAGATGACAATGACTGCCATAAAAGACAACTTTCATGGATTACTGTAGTCAGTCCAGATACTCCATCAGCCTTTCAGTAAAAGAAGGGCATCCTCACACATACAAATGCTGAAGAGCATAAACACGCCGAGGGATCCTCTGGGATTATATGGTGGATGAGCACTTTCTCATCTCTTCTTTCCTGTCAAGTAGATCCCTGCACATATATACAGCCCAAACCCAGGTATGATGTCCTTTTTGTGCTGATGGCTGTCACTCTTCACATTGAAATGATAATATATCTCTAAAGTGAGGGAAGCCACAAACACTGTCTAATGTCACATCAATGTAACTCTACAAGATGCAAGAGAAGGCTCAGCAGGTATCTTATTAATGACTATAAGTTATAGATCTTATTAATGACTATAAATACCTAAGGGGGGTGTGAAAAGAGGATGAAGCCAGGCTATTTTCAGTGGTACCCAGTGGTGGGACCAGAAGCAATGGGCACAAACTGAAACACAGGAGGTTCCATATGGACATCAGGAAACACTTTTTTCCTGTGAGGGTGACCAAGCATTGGCACAGGTTACCCAAGGAAGGTGATAGAATCTCTATCCTTGGAGATATTCAAAGTCACCTAAACACAGTCCTGGGCAACTGACTCTAAATGGCCCTGCTTGAGCGCAGGTTGGACCAGGTGACCTCCTGAAGTCCCTTCCATCCTCAACTGTTCTGTGGTCAGCGGTCCAAACTCAGTGGGATTATTTAACTGGATTTATAACTTAACTGCTTTTAGAGAATGCTCAGCTAAAAATAAAAGTCACTACTTTTAGTGAATAGAAAACAAGACCTGCTTGTTTAAATGACGAGCAAAATTGCAAAAGCAACATAATTCACAGCAACAAGGTCTTTACTTTTACAATTTAAACTGTCTGGGTTATAGAGATGAGGGGTGGCCCTCATAGCAAATGAATGGCTAACGTGCAAGAGCTATTCCTAGATACAAGGACACGTGTAGTTGCTCTGAGATAAGGTGACCAAAGCCAACCCACATCTCATGCCTGTGGTTGCCCTCAGTGAATTTACTGTTGTTCTCAGCCATAGCTTTGACAAGTGGGACTAAATCTTTGCAATCCTTAAAGATTCAATTCCAGTCCTTTTGGTGGAGCTAGATATTCAGGTAAAAACCACCCTGTGTGCTGCATACATATTTTCTGTTCACAGCTCAGTTCAACATTCATCCTTAATTTTAGAACTGCTACTATCTTTCTGCCTTCTCCTCTTTGAAGATTATTTTGCCAGGTAATATTTCTCTTGATGGAACAGGAATTCAGATCTCAGATGAAAGTCTCATTGCTCTGGTATAAGTCTGTAGCCTGTGCAATGACAGACACAACACAGTTCTTTCCTCTTTTTTCCTCTGAAATGAATAACGAGACACTACTCCCTTTTTTCTTCCCTTTTTGTCTGCTTGTGTGCCACACAGCTTTACTCACAATATTAGTGGGCAGATTTGTAGTCATGCTCTTTGCTTCCTTCTCTTAAGAAAGAGTGGGAAACTGTTCCTTTTGTTCCCTGGTTAACTGGAACTAAACCAACCAGGTTCATTTCACCTCTGTTGTTTGGGTTAGAGCTGAAGGAAGAGAATAAAAGACTGAAAATGGGAACGTGAGAGCAGTTGTTTTACACAGAATAAATTAAGTCACAATATTGGGACCAATAATTGAGATAGCCTACATGTGTAGGCTGTGTGCTTTTACAGTTTGTAACCTGGATACTACCTGTATAGATATTAATGTAAACATGGGCATAATATAGCATCACCCATGGAAGCCTGTGTTTTGCATAAAAGACTTCTCTGAGTTCTGCCTTTGCTACGGACACGACACATTTCAGGAAGCAAACTTTACAGCCACTAGTTCCCATATCCATACTTTGCTGTGGGGACTTATCTGTTGTAATCAGACCGAAGGTAGTCAAACAAACGTGGGCTTCACGTCAGCGAGGTGAGGCACAGGAATCTGAGAACTGACAGAACAGGATCCTCCCCTATGTATCCGTCTCAGCGCAGAAAGGCGTTGCCTTTTCTGGGCAGATGGCTGATGTATTGGTCTCCAGAGCTAAAACATTTTCCCATGTGCAAATATTTGCGCTTGACCAGAACAAAAGAAAAGCCACCATACCTTTGTGTGCTGTGGAGGCGAGAGACTGTGGGACACCTCAGCAGTAAAAATGCAAAAGCAACTTGAGCTTGCAGAATAAGGCTGATACACTTTGGATTGTTCCATGTGCTACACGTGTTCTTGCCAAAGGCTGACACTGAGAAATTTCCAAATGCTGAGGTGTCCTTCACAGGATTGGCCAAGTCACTGGTCTGCTTCCTTTTGTTTCTTCCTTTGTACAAATGGATGCACAGATCCACGGTATGAGTCAGGTGGGGAAAAAAAATGTCTCCGTGGCAATTAAAAAGTCAAAAAACACCAATCAGAAAGGGAGGAATATTTATTCTTCCACCAGAAGAATTTCCAGAATTTAAAATCTATATATTCATATCTTCTCCTTGCCATTCAAGGTGCTCATGCCATTCGTCAATTACAATCTCAGGTTGCTACTGTGTATTGTAAAGTAATTGACCCACTAGTCACTAAAAGTGGACCTATTTCAGCAGACTGTTTTCTTTTAAGAGGTATCAGACATTTGCTGATCCCTTTAGAATAAGAGACAAAACCCACTGTTTCCCCTACTTTTGCATAATAAGAAAGAACCCAAATACAGCAGAGTTATCCTTTAGTTCACATTGCCGTATCAAACACAACACAAAATTTCCCTATAATTCCAACTCCAGCTGTTCTTAAGTGGATGTTCATCAAGTTACCCTTTCTAGAATCACAGAATCATAGAATTGCCTTGGTTGGAAGGGACCTTTCAGATCAAGTCCAACCACCAACCTAACACTGACAAAACCATGAGTGAACCATGTCACTAAGCACCACGTGTACCTGTCTTTTAAATACCTCCAGGGATGGTGATTCCATCGCTTCCCTGGGCAGCCTCTTCCAATGCTTGATTTCTACACCCTTTCGGTGTAGAAATTTTTCCTAATATCCATCCTAAACCTCCCCTGGTGTAACTTGAGGCCGTTTCCTCTTGTCGTTTCGCTTGTTACTTGGGGCAAGAGACCAACTCCCAACTCTCTACAGCCTCCTTTACATGTACACATTTTTTTTACAAGTGTGACCTGTGAAAAAAAGAAGAGTACCTTACGCAATAATTTTTCAAGGCTATAGTGTTCATGGGACAACACTCCTTGGGTTGGTTTTTTTTTTTTCAATGCTTCGACTTGGTTGTTGCCTCAGGAAAGAGCCGCCTAAAAATGCTTCCAAAAGATCTACTGTGTCTGCTGTTACCTTTCTGCGCTCCCTGAGGATCACTCGTCAGTGGTTTTCACAGCCTGGCTGCACCTCCCCAGGTGATTGTTTGTAAAAGGTTGGCACACACAAATCCACCCTGCTATTTAGCACTCAGCCAGCTGGGGAGAGCCGAGTTCATGGTCACACACACACACCTCTGGCTTCATTGCTTACATTCACATACAGGGAAGAGGAGGTGAGGTGTACTCTACAGGATGGGGAGAAAAAGGAGCCCTGCTAAGGTATTTTTTGCTTCAAGCCTTCAAGCAGGTGGGGCTGTGATTTGACAGAGCTCTTGAGCATTTGTATGAGAGCACAGTAAGAGCAGAACAAGAGCCCGCATCTCCCAGACTTGCACTGCTTCGCTTGGAAGAAAAAACTCCACATTCAATACACACTCAATATATGTTACTGGTATCAAATAGTTTCACATAGACATGTCCACTGAGGAGCACTCTCACTCTCACTGAAAGAAATACTTGCTCATGGCCTCAGGGGCTTTAGTTCTCATTAATTCGTATACCTTCTCAACCTTGACCAAAAAAAGACAAAAATTCCTAAATCCCCTAATGAGTTCTCAAAAGGGAATTCAAAGATTCAGAGCAGCAGTTACCCTGGGCCTGGAAGCTCAACCTTTCCTTCATTGGAAAAACGCCCTTTCTTATTTACTTACCAAACAAATTAATGCGCCAGGAGCCACACTCCAGTGAAAATGAAATATGGGTTGTTCTGCTTTCTGGGACTAAAGATACGGGATGTGGAACAACTCATTCGAAGAGAAAGAAGGCTTTGGGGTTTGTTTGATTGTTGTTTATAAAAGCCAAGAAACAACTTTGTTGGTGTCTCACGGAGATTTTTAAATGAATAAGTATTCTTTCATATGAAGGCAACGGTGCAAATGTGACCCTATCTTAAGTGTTTATGTGGTATCCTCTCTATTAACACCATCAAGTATGACTACTGGGGGTACTCAAGGCTGCCTTTTCTGACCAAATGTGTTGACTGCAGAGATGGCGAGCTGAATCTGTACAGCCCCAGCTACGGCTCTAGGGCATCTCTGGAGCACAGAGGACTGGACAGCTTCAGCATTGGGCAACACTGTTATCCACAGGTAGATATGCTGCCTGAAGGCACGGAAGAGCATGAAAGAGACTGATGGATCCTCTATTGGTTATTTGAATTCTTGAAATTTAGGGGGGAAAAGCATCGTGCTAAGATAAATGAAAGAGAGCACTCACAAGTTTGTCACCAATGCATAAACCTTAAAGCATAAAGCCTTTTCTCCCTCCACTGAAACAAATCAAAGCATACGTGTCCTTCTAGAAAAAGGATGACTCACCAAGAAAGCTAAAGAAAATTCTTCCTGTGCTACCTCGGGACTGCAGTCCTGGGACTAAGTGATGCCTGTGAAGTCTGGTATGGGAAAAATGAGCAGGCTTGTCCTGTATCTTTTCATTTAAGTGGCACTTGAGTCATGTGAAGCTCATCCCAGCAGATTCCCCCATTTTCTGCAACATCCCAACCCAGACATCATGGTGGCAGCTTGGTGAGGGGATCTACATGTATGAAGTCTCCACAGAACCTCCCCAGGATCGCTGTACGCAAAGGCAGATGCTGCTTCTGAGTAAAGAGCTGAAGTCAGTTGAGACAGTTTGTTATCCCAGCAATGTGCTTTCTCATTAGGGCAAAACAGTAAGTGATTCCTTTGCAGTAAAAGCACATAGGTTAGGTTACGTTATGTCTGAAGCACCAGTGCCATTTGTTTGTGCTACCTGCCATTTCCTGTCACATTGCCTATCTACACATATAAAAGATGAAGGAAGGATCTTTGCAGGACAGCTTTGCTGTTTTACAATACCTAGTATTAATTTGTCATGAATGAGTTACATTGTGCCTATCTATGTCTTCATAACTATGTAAAATTTGGGTATAAGAGCATATTTCAACAGAATGGTGAAAAATGACCTGTACACAAAGAGGAAAAAAAAATCTTGTATTAGTCATTAACAGTATATTATCTTCATAGTCAGTTAAATGATTTTATAACCTATGGGAAAATGCTAGAAACAAAATTAAACTGGTAATCACATTCCTTTGGGTTGTGTGTAGCTCTACTCATTTATGTCCATATCTGTTCCAGATTTGGCAACATTTCCCAGTTTGTGGGCATACCCTCTGTCCAGCATGCCAGAGATGTTCAGGAGAAAGGGATGATGTTCAGCTCGCTGCCAGAGATAACCTAGAATAGCCATGGCAGCACTTTCAAAGTAGGGTCAAGAGAAGATTTAGTTTGGGGAGAAGCACAGCACAAAATAGGAAATGTTTAAGTATGGTAGATTCAAAATATTATCAAAAGATTACTTGGAAATTGATAGGTCTTTGCTGTCATATGGCAGGGAAGTTTTTTCCCTCCTTACGTTCACTTTCAATGCCAACTGACAGGGGACATGGGCTTGAAGCATCCTCTGCTCTAACAGAGGCAGGAAATCAAGTGTGGGATAGTTACACTATTAGCCAAAGCCTGCTCCACCCACTTAAGATTCAGAAGACCAAGGTTTCAGGCTCTGGATGGATATTTGAGGGAAGGCTGCACTTGTGGAAGTATTTGCATGGCTATGCTTTCATTCCAGTGTGAAACAAAAACTTTCCATTTCTGATCTGGAAAGCAGCTGCAAAAGAGACCTTTTCTCCTCCTTTAACTCTTGTAATAACATCTTGGTCCATGGTATTCTTGTTTCCTTGCTTACTACTACTACTATTACATCAATATCAAAGATGACAATGACTGCCATAAAAGACAACTTTCATGGATTACTGTAGTCAGTCCAGATACTCCATCAGCCTTTCAGTAAAAGAAGGGCATCCTCACACATACAAATGCTGAAGAGCATAAACACGCCGAGGGATCCTCTGGGATTATATGGTGGATGAGCACTTTCTCATCTCTTCTTTCCTGTCAAGTAGATCCCTGCACATATATACAGCCCAAACCCAGGTATGATGTCCTTTTTGTGCTGATGGCTGTCACTCTTCACATTGAAATGATAATATATCTCTAAAGTGAGGGAAGCCACAAACACTGTCTAATGTCACATCAATGTAACTCTACAAGATGCAAGAGAAGGCTCAGCAGGTATCTTATTAATGACTATAAGTTATAGATCTTATTAATGACTATAAATACCTAAGGGGGGTGTGAAAAGAGGATGAAGCCAGGCTATTTTCAGTGGTACCCAGTGGTGGGACCAGAAGCAATGGGCACAAACTGAAACACAGGAGGTTCCATATGGACATCAGGAAACACTTTTTTCCTGTGAGGGTGACCAAGCATTGGCACAGGTTACCCAAGGAAGGTGATAGAATCTCTATC
The DNA here is from genome assembly GCF_001431845.1 of Calidris pugnax. Taxonomy (NCBI): domain Eukaryota; kingdom Metazoa; phylum Chordata; class Aves; order Charadriiformes; family Scolopacidae; genus Calidris; species Calidris pugnax. The sequence continues at coordinate 14,602,393 of NW_015090803.1, forward strand.
CTTGGAGATATTCAAAGTCACCTAAACACAGTCCTGGGCAACTGACTCTAAATGGCCCTGCTTGAGCGCAGGTTGGACCAGGTGACCTCCTGAAGTCCCTTCCATCCTCAACTGTTCTGTGGTCAGCGGTCCAAACTCAGTGGGATTATTTAACTGGATTTATAACTTAACTGCTTTTAGAGAATGCTCAGCTAAAAATAAAAGTCACTACTTTTAGTGAATAGAAAACAAGACCTGCTTGTTTAAATGACGAGCAAAATTGCAAAAGCAACATAATTCACAGCAACAAGGTCTTTACTTTTACAATTTAAACTGTCTGGGTTATAGAGATGAGGGGTGGCCCTCATAGCAAATGAATGGCTAACGTGCAAGAGCTATTCCTAGATACAAGGACACGTGTAGTTGCTCTGAGATAAGGTGACCAAAGCCAACCCACATCTCATGCCTGTGGTTGCCCTCAGTGAATTTACTGTCCTGAGAAATCCTGATGTGCAGCCTTTGCTCTGGTTTCTCTGGAGATGGCGCATATTGGCTACCCTCACTCAGTCAAAACCAACTTTATCCATTCTTCACTGCTGATAACAACTGCCAGTAAAATACACACTTGTATATATTTACTTTGGCTGGTGCAGACTTATACTAAATTGGATACTACTGTTGTGCTTCCCTCTCAGCATCTCTGATGCAGCAGGTAGGGTATCAAGTTAAAAGACTAAAATTAAATACGTCTTGGTCCTTATACAAGCACAGAACTCCAGTATATACCCTACACTCTACTCATCTGTCAGCAGATGGACGTCAGCTTGCTTGATCTGAAACTTGTATGTTGACTATTATTTTACACAAACATTTCCATGTTTAGGGGTTACATTTGGGTCGCTTCTTTCAGTGGATCCATTCATAAACAGAGAGATGGCTGTCAAGAATCCAAACCTGGAATCAAGATTCCAAAACTGGAATCCCAAAAGGTTTGTGATACAAGACCACACTCCAGAACTTGTCTGGGCTCAGGAATGCTAAACTCCGTAGTCTGACTGGCTTCAGTGCTGTAACAGAAAATAAGTGGGGGAATTATCATTATTTGGGATTGTGGAAAAAAACAAGTAATACAAGCCATGGACCTACAAGGCTTCTGTTGTCCTCCTGATTTGGGGCATTTGATATTGAGCCAGCAGACAGGAAATAAACTATGTGAATTAAATAAAATACTATATTATAAATAACAAAATTTTCAGAGCATTGCAATGATCACTGCTTTCATTCTTGAACAAAAATTAGCCTTTATATCTACACTGCAATGCATGTTATTGTAACATTTGAATAAAATCTGGGTTAATTGCCAAAGGTATTACTGATACTGGTTGCATCTGTAATCCATAACAGTATTTTCCACTGCAGAAGTTTCTGTCAGCTTTAACAAACAACTCATCCAAGCAGACAGCAGCCAATTTCCACAAATGTCACAGACACATCTGTGTCCAATGAGATCTACTTTTCAAAGGGACTAAAGGGGATTTTACCCTCTTTTTTCCTTTCTCAGATCCCCACAGATACCAGGTCAAAATCTGTTCTCAGCCATAGCTTTGACAAGTGGGACTAAATCTTTGCAATTCTTAAAGATTCAATTCCAGTCCTTTTGGTGGAGCTAGATATTCAGGTAAAAACCACCCTGTGTGCTGCATACATATTTTCTGTTCACAGCTCAGTTCAACATTCATCCTTAATTTTAGAACTGCTACTATCTTTCTGCCTTCTCCTCTTTGAAGATTTTTTTGCCAGGTAATATCTCTCCTGATGGAACAGGAATTCAGATCTCAGATGAAAGTCTCATTGCCCTGGTATAAGATAAGTCTGTAGCCTGTGCAATGACAGACACAACACAATTCTTTCCTCTTTTTTCCTCTGAAATGAATAATGAGACACTACTCCCTCTTTTCTTCCCTTCTTGTCTGCTTGTGTGCCACACAGCTTTACTCACAATATTAGTGGGCAGATTTGTAGTCATGCTCTTTGCTTCCTTCTCTTAAGAAAGAGTGGGAAACTGTTCCTTTTGTTCCCTAGTTAACTGGAACTAAACCAACCAGGTTCGTTTTGCCTCTGCTGTTTGGGTTAGAGCTGAAGGAAGAGAATAAAAGACTGAAAATGGGAACGTGAGAGCAGTTGTTTTACACAGAATAAATTAAGTCACAATATTGGGACCAATAATTGAGATAGCCTACATGTGTAGGCTGTGTGCTTTTACAGTTTGTAACCTGGATACTACCTGTATAGATATTAATGTAAACATGGGCATAATATAGCATCACCCATGGAAGCCTGTGTTTTGCATAAAAGACTTCTCTGAGTTCTGCCTTTGCTACGGACACGACACATTTCAGGAAGCAAACTTTACAGCCACTAGTTCCCATATCCATACTTTGCTGTGGGGACTTATCTGTTGTAATCAGACCGAAGGTAGTCAAACAAACGTGGGCTTCACGTCAGCGAGGTGAGGCACAGGAATCTGAGAACTGACAGAACAGGATCCTCCCCTATGTATCCGTCTCAGCGCAGAAAGGCGTTGCCTTTTCTGGGCAGATGGCTGATGTATTGGTCTCCAGAGCTAAAACATTTTCCCATGTGCAAATATTTGCGCTTGACCAGAACAAAAGAAAAGCCACCATACCTTTGTGTGCTGTGGAGGCGAGAGACTGTGGGACACCTCAGCAGTAAAAATGCAAAAGCAACTTGAGCTTGCAGAATAAGGCTGATACACTTTGGATTGTTCCATGTGCTACACGTGTTCTTGCCAAAGGCTGACACTGAGAAATTTCCAAATGCTGAGGTGTCCTTCACAGGATTGGCCAAGTCACTGGTCTGCTTCCTTTTGTTTCTTCCTTTGTACAAATGGATGCACAGATCCACGGTATGAGTCAGGTGGGGAAAAAAAATGTCTCCGTGGCAATTAAAAAGTCAAAAAACACCAATCAGAAAGGGAGGAATATTTATTCTTCCACCAGAAGAATTTCCAGAATTTAAAATCTATATATTCATATCTTCTCCTTGCCATTCAAGGTGCTCATGCCATTCGTCAATTACAATCTCAGGTTGCTACTGTGTATTGTAAAGTAATTGACCCACTAGTCACTAAAAGTGGACCTATTTCAGCAGACTGTTTTCTTTTAAGAGGTATCAGACATTTGCTGATCCCTTTAGAATAAGAGACAAAACCCACTGTTTCCCCTACTTTTGCATAATAAGAAAGAACCCAAATACAGCAGAGTTATCCTTTAGTTCACATTGCCGTATCAAACACAACACAAAATTTCCCTATAATTCCAACTCCAGCTGTTCTTAAGTGGATGTTCATCAAGTTACCCTTTCTAGAATCACAGAATCATAGAATTGCCTTGGTTGGAAGGGACCTTTCAGATCAAGTCCAACCACCAACCTAACACTGACAAAACCATGAGTGAACCATGTCACTAAGCACCACGTGTACCTGTCTTTTAAATACCTCCAGGGATGGTGATTCCATCGCTTCCCTGGGCAGCCTCTTCCAATGCTTGATTTCTACACCCTTTCGGTGTAGAAATTTTTCCTAATATCCATCCTAAACCTCCCCTGGTGTAACTTGAGGCCGTTTCCTCTTGTCGTTTCGCTTGTTACTTGGGGCAAGAGACCAACTCCCAACTCTCTACAGCCTCCTTTACATGTACACATTTTTTTTACAAGTGTGACCTGTGAAAAAAAGAAGAGTACCTTACGCAATAATTTTTCAAGGCTATAGTGTTCATGAGACAACAGGGGAGAAGCACAGCACAAAATAGGAAATGTTTAAGTATGGTAGATTCAAAATATTATCAAAAGATTACTTGGAAATTGATAGGTCTTTGCTGTCATATGGCAGGGAAGTTTTTTCCCTCCTTACGTTCACTTTCAATGCCAACTGACAGGGGACATGGGCTTGAAGCATCCTCTGCTCTAACAGAGGCAGGAAATCAAGTGTGGGATAGTTACACTATTAGCCAAAGCCTGCTCCACCCACTTAAGATTCAGAAGACCAAGGTTTCAGGCTCTGGATGGATATTTGAGGGAAGGCTGCACTTGTGGAAGTATTTGCATGGCTATGCTTTCATTCCAGTGTGAAACAAAAACTTTCCATTTCTGATCTGGAAAGCAGCTGCAAAAGAGACCTTTTCTCCTCCTTTAACTCTTGTAATAACATCTTGGTCCATGGTATTCTTGTTTCCTTGCTTACTACTACTACTATTACATCAATATCAAAGATGACAATGACTGCCATAAAAGACAACTTTCATGGATTACTGTAGTCAGTCCAGATACTCCATCAGCCTTTCAGTAAAAGAAGGGCATCCTCACACATACAAATGCTGAAGAGCATAAACACGCCGAGGGATCCTCTGGGATTATATGGTGGATGAGCACTTTCTCATCTCTTCTTTCCTGTCAAGTAGATCCCTGCACATATATACAGCCCAAACCCAGGTATGATGTCCTTTTTGTGCTGATGGCTGTCACTCTTCACATTGAAATGATAATATATCTCTAAAGTGAGGGAAGCCACAAACACTGTCTAATGTCACATCAATGTAACTCTACAAGATGCAAGAGAAGGCTCAGCAGGTATCTTATTAATGACTATAAGTTATAGATCTTATTAATGACTATAAATACCTAAGGGGGGTGTGAAAAGAGGATGAAGCCAGGCTATTTTCAGTGGTACCCAGTGGTGGGACCAGAAGCAATGGGCACAAACTGAAACACAGAAGGATCCATATGGACATCAGGAAACACTTTTTTCCTGTGAGGGTGACCAAGCATTGGCACAGGTTACCCAAGGAAGGTGATAGAATCTCTATCCTTGGAGATATTCAAAGTCACCTAAACACAGTCCTGGGCAACTGACTCTAAATGGCCCTGCTTGAGCGCAGGTTGGACCAGGTGACCTCCTGAAGTCCCTTCCATCCTCAACTGTTCTGTGGTCAGCGGTCCAAACTCAGTGGGATTATTTAACTGGATTTATAACTTAACTGCTTTTAGAGAATGCTCAGCTAAAAATAAAAGTCACTACTTTTAGTGAATAGAAAACAAGACCTGCTTGTTTAAATGACGAGCAAAATTGCAAAAGCAACATAATTCACAGCAACAAGGTCTTTACTTTTACAATTTAAACTGTCTGGGTTATAGAGATGAGGGGTGGCCCTCATAGCAAATGAATGGCTAACGTGCAAGAGCTATTCCTAGATACAAGGACACGTGTAGTTGCTCTGAGATAAGGTGACCAAAGCCAACCCACATCTCATGCCTGTGGTTGCCCTCAGTGAATTTACTGTCCTGAGAAATCCTGATGTGCAGCCTTTGCTCTGGTTTCTCTGGAGATGGCGCATATTGGCTACCCTCACTCAGTCAAAACCAACTTTATCCATTCTTCACTGCTGATAACAACTGCCAGTAAAATACACACTTGTATATATTTACTTTGGCTGGTGCAGACTTATACTAAATTGGATACTACTGTTGTGCTTCCCTCTCAGCATCTCTGATGCAGCAGGTAGGGTATCAAGTTAAAAGACTAAAATTAAATACGTCTTGGTCCTTATACAAGCACAGAACTCCAGTATATACCCTACACTCTACTCATCTGTCAGCAGATGGACGTCAGCTTGCTTGATCTGAAACTTGTATGTTGACTATTATTTTACACAAACATTTCCATGTTTAGGGGTTACATTTGGGTCGCTTCTTTCAGTGGATCCATTCATAAACAGAGAGATGGCTGTCAAGAATCCAAACCTGGAATCAAGATTCCAAAACTGGAATCCCAAAAGGTTTGTGATACAAGACCACACTCCAGAACTTGTCTGGGCTCAGGAATGCTAAACTCCGTAGTCTGACTGGCTTCAGTGCTGTAACAGAAAATAAGTGGGGGAATTATCATTATTTGGGATTGTGGAAAAAAACAAGTAATACAAGCCATGGACCTACAAGGCTTCTGTTGTCCTCCTGATTTGGGGCATTTGATATTGAGCCAGCAGACAGGAAATAAACTATGTGAATTAAATAAAATACTATATTATAAATAACAAAATTTTCAGAGCATTGCAATGATCACTGCTTTCATTCTTGAACAAAAATTAGCCTTTATATCTACACTGCAATGCATGTTATTGTAACATTTGAATAAAATCTGGGTTAATTGCCAAAGGTATTACTGATACTGGTTGCATCTGTAATCCATAACAGTATTTTCCACTGCAGAAGTTTCTGTCAGCTTTAACAAACAACTCATCCAAGCAGACAGCAGCCAATTTCCACAAATGTCACAGACACATCTGTGTCCAATGAGATCTACTTTTCAAAGGGACTAAAGGGGATTTTACCCTCTTTTTTCCTTTCTCAGATCCCCACAGATACCAGGTCAAAATCTGTTCTCAGCCATAGCTTTGACAAGTGGGACTAAATCTTTGCAATTCTTAAAGATTCAATTCCAGTCCTTTTGGTGGAGCTAGATATTCAGGTAAAAACCACCCTGTGTGCTGCATACATATTTTCTGTTCACAGCTCAGTTCAACATTCATCCTTAATTTTAGAACTGCTACTATCTTTCTGCCTTCTCCTCTTTGAAGATTTTTTTGCCAGGTAATATCTCTCCTGATGGAACAGGAATTCAGATCTCAGATGAAAGTCTCATTGCCCTGGTATAAGATAAGTCTGTAGCCTGTGCAATGACAGACACAACACAGTTCTTTCCTCTTTTTTCCTCTGAAATGAATAACGAGACACTACTCCCTTTTTTCTTCCCTTTTTGTCTGCTTGTGTGCCACACAGCTTTACTCACAATATTAGTGGGCAGATTTGTAGTCATGCTCTTTGCTTCCTTCTCTTAAGAAAGAGTGGGAAACTGTTCCTTTTGTTCCCTAGTTAACTGGAACTAAACCAACCAGGTTCGTTTTGCCTCTGCTGTTTGGGTTAGAGCTGAAGGAAGAGAATAAAAGACTGAAAATGGGAACGTGAGAGCAGTTGTTTTACACAGAATAAATTAAGTCACAATATTGGGACCAATAATTGAGATAGCCTACATGTGTAGGCTGTGTGCTTTTACAGTTTGTAACCTGGATACTACCTGTATAGATATTAATGTAAACATGGGCATAATATAGCATCACCCATGGAAGCCTGTGTTTTGCATAAAAGACTTCTCTGAGTTCTGCCTTTGCTACGGACACGACACATTTCAGGAAGCAAACTTTACAGCCACTAGTTCCCATATCCATACTTTGCTGTGGGGACTTATCTGTTGTAATCAGACCGAAGGTAGTCAAACAAACGTGGGCTTCACGTCAGCGAGGTGAGGCACAGGAATCTGAGAACTGACAGAACAGGATCCTCCCCTATGTATCCGTCTCAGCGCAGAAAGGCGTTGCCTTTTCTGGGCAGATGGCTGATGTATTGGTCTCCAGAGCTAAAACATTTTCCCATGTGCAAATATTTGCGCTTGACCAGAACAAAAGAAAAGCCACCATACCTTTGTGTGCTGTGGAGGCGAGAGACTGTGGGACACCTCAGCAGTAAAAATGCAAAAGCAACTTGAGCTTGCAGAATAAGGCTGATACACTTTGGATTGTTCCATGTGCTACACGTGTTCTTGCCAAAGGCTGACACTGAGAAATTTCCAAATGCTGAGGTGTCCTTCACAGGATTGGCCAAGTCACTGGTCTGCTTCCTTTTGTTTCTTCCTTTGTACAAATGGATGCACAGATCCACGGTATGAGTCAGGTGGGGAAAAAAAATGTCTCCGTGGCAATTAAAAAGTCAAAAAACACCAATCAGAAAGGGAGGAATATTTATTCTTCCACCAGAAGAATTTCCAGAATTTAAAATCTATATATTCATATCTTCTCCTTGCCATTCAAGGTGCTCATGCCATTCGTCAATTACAATCTCAGGTTGCTACTGTGTATTGTAAAGTAATTGACCCACTAGTCACTAAAAGTGGACCTATTTCAGCAGACTGTTTTCTTTTAAGAGGTATCAGACATTTGCTGATCCCTTTAGAATAAGAGACAAAACCCACTGTTTCCCCTACTTTTGCATAATAAGAAAGAACCCAAATACAGCAGAGTTATCCTTTAGTTCACATTGCCGTATCAAACACAACACAAAATTTCCCTATAATTCCAACTCCAGCTGTTCTTAAGTGGATGTTCATCAAGTTACCCTTTCTAGAATCACAGAATCATAGAATTGCCTTGGTTGGAAGGGACCTTTCAGATCAAGTCCAACCACCAACCTAACACTGACAAAACCATGAGTGAACCATGTCACTAAGCACCACGTGTACCTGTCTTTTAAATACCTCCAGGGATGGTGATTCCATCGCTTCCCTGGGCAGCCTCTTCCAATGCTTGATTTCTACACCCTTTCGGTGTAGAAATTTTTCCTAATATCCATCCTAAACCTCCCCTGGTGTAACTTGAGGCCGTTTCCTCTTGTCGTTTCGCTTGTTACTTGGGGCAAGAGACCAACTCCCAACTCTCTACAGCCTCCTTTACATGTACACATTTTTTTTACAAGTGTGACCTGTGAAAAAAAGAAGAGTACCTTACGCAATAATTTTTCAAGGCTATAGTGTTCATGGGACAACACTCCTTGGGTTGGTTTTTTTTTTTTCAATGCTTCGACTTGGTTGTTGCCTCAGGAAAGAGCCGCCTAAAAATGCTTCCAAAAGATCTACTGTGTCTGCTGTTACCTTTCTGCGCTCCCTGAGGATCACTCGTCAGTGGTTTTCACAGCCTGGCTGCACCTCCCCAGGTGATTGTTTGTAAAAGGTTGGCACACACAAATCCACCCTGCTATTTAGCACTCAGCCAGCTGGGGAGAGCCGAGTTCATGGTCACACACACACACCTCTGGCTTCATTGCTTACATTCACATACAGGGAAGAGGAGGTGAGGTGTACTCTACAGGATGGGGAGAAAAAGGAGCCCTGCTAAGGTATTTTTTGCTTCAAGCCTTCAAGCAGGTGGGGCTGTGATTTGACAGAGCTCTTGAGCATTTGTATGAGAGCACAGTAAGAGCAGAACAAGAGCCCGCATCTCCCAGACTTGCACTGCTTCGCTTGGAAGAAAAAACTCCACATTCAATACACACTCAATATATGTTACTGGTATCAAATAGTTTCACATAGACATGTCCACTGAGGAGCACTCTCACTCTCACTGAAAGAAATACTTGCTCATGGCCTCAGGGGCTTTAGTTCTCATTAATTCGTATACCTTCTCAACCTTGACCAAAAAAAGACAAAAATTCCTAAATCCCCTAATGAGTTCTCAAAAGGGAATTCAAAGATTCAGAGCAGCAGTTACCCTGGGCCTGGAAGCTCAACCTTTCCTTCATTGGAAAAACGCCCTTTCTTATTTACTTACCAAACAAATTAATGCGCCAGGAGCCACACTCCAGTGAAAATGAAATATGGGTTGTTCTGCTTTCTGGGACTAAAGATACGGGATGTGGAACAACTCATTCGAAGAGAAAGAAGGCTTTGGGGTTTGTTTGATTGTTGTTTATAAAAGCCAAGAAACAACTTTGTTGGTGTCTCACGGAGATTTTTAAATGAATAAGTATTCTTTCATATGAAGGCAACGGTGCAAATGTGACCCTATCTTAAGTGTTTATGTGGTATCCTCTCTATTAACACCATCAAGTATGACTACTGGGGGTACTCAAGGCTGCCTTTTCTGACCAAATGTGTTGACTGCAGAGATGGCGAGCTGAATCTGTACAGCCCCAGCTACGGCTCTAGGGCATCTCTGGAGCACAGAGGACTGGACAGCTTCAGCATTGGGCAACACTGTTATCCACAGGTAGATATGCTGCCTGAAGGCACGGAAGAGCATGAAAGAGACTGATGGATCCTCTATTGGTTATTTGAATTCTTGAAATTTAGGGGGGAAAAGCATCGTGCTAAGATAAATGAAAGAGAGCACTCACAAGTTTGTCACCAATGCATAAACCTTAAAGCATAAAGCCTTTTCTCCCTCCACTGAAACAAATCAAAGCATACGTGTCCTTCTAGAAAAAGGATGACTCACCAAGAAAGCTAAAGAAAATTCTTCCTGTGCTATATCGTTTCCTAACATGCTCTACTGAGTCATAACAAACACAGAAGTTACAATGTCTTTGAGAAAGAGTAAATTCCCAAAATATTTACGGTAAAACTGTTTTAGCTACAGTGATAGAGGTCTTATGGTAGCTACCTACCATGTGTCCAGGTAAAGTTAAAATTAATTTAGAGAAGAAACTGTGGTTCCAAGTCTAACAATAGCAAATATTGCCAGTGCCATTAATTCCTTTGGTGTTACTCGATGCGTACATTTCAGTCGTGTAGACTCAATAAGTTTGTGGTGGTATGTTGATAAATCATGGAAATGTTCAAACTACTATAGGGGCAAGTTGCCAAAAAGATGTCAGGCTGAAAACCACATTTCAAAACAGCAAAGTTGAAAAATAAGTCAAATCTTCCATGAAAATAATTACTGTAATTTAAAATGGTGTGGGGAAAAATAAAGAGCTTATGTATTTGTATGCATAAATTCTGAATGTATTGGCAAAACTCATTTCTGAAATCTGGAATAAAAAATATACTTCTAAGGGTATTTCCTTTATAGAGGTGTAAATTTCTTTGCATGCTGGTCTGGGGATGAGGGAATTATGGGTGGCACCACTATGGCTCCCGTGCCTTCTGTAGGCCACCGGCATAACTGGTGCCTCTCTCAAGTGCCTGTCCACTGACACACAGGGCATGGGGAACAAGCAGGAGGAATCAGCAGAATCCCAGTTGCTGGACTTACTAGGACTGTAATGGGGGACAGAATTCAGCCCCAAAAGGAGTACTTAGGCTGATGTGAACTCATTTCCCCTTTTTGGCCATTATACGGCAGCTGCGGTAGCTGCTGTGCTATTATTGTTCTTCTTGGTTCGTTTTGACACATGATTAAACAATAATCTTAATCCCTTGGTTGTTACAAGTTTATCTAAAGTTTATCAAGTAGCTAGTTGGCCTTGTCCAAATTAAGGGATGAGACTTATGTTTAAAGGCAGAGTACCCACTGCAGCTCGAGGCAGGCTACGGGATGGGGAAAGGGACGGTGCTATATCTACCACACATGGAGCTAACTGCTGTTTAGAGAACAGTGATCACCTCAAACCAGAGCCCTGCTCTTAAATGTGCAGTCTTGAAGTTTTTTTCTAAGTTTTTTTTCTCTGATGTTTTTAGTACTACTCTAAAATCAGAATAACTGTTAGCATAAAGTGCCTGAATTAGAACAGGTGCACTGAATTCCCTATTTTTACCCGAATGTGAGCGTACACAAGCTACGAGAACCTGTCACTCTGTGTGACTTACCTACACATGAAGTGCTTTGATGCCATTTAAGTACATATTTGTAACATGTTATCTGTCCTGTAATGGGTGTTAGTATTTTTAATTACTAATTTTATTGCCTATAAGAAGATTATTCTAAGTGTGTTTCTGCAGTTAAATTGTGGGGGTGGTTATAATCTCTTCTTATAAAAAGCTTGATATAGAAAGGCTGTGTCCTCCTGGTATATTTTAGCTTTAATCACTACTTTATGCACCTATCAGGGGAACAAAACATCTCTCTAATTATCCGAGTAGTTACCAAGGTGATTATCATACAACAATTACAGAAAATTTTCAAGCTCATCTCCTATATAAGCCAGGCTTTGTGCAACCAGAATAGAACAGCAGATAGAGATTACCTTCTTTAACAGAAAAAGGACATCTTGCACAGTTGAAGTCATAATGCTAGGCAAGAGTAGGTGCTGAATTAACATACAGATTTCTTTTTTAATTTTGGGTGCCAATTGATGTAAAGAAGTGATAACTTACATAAGTGTAACTTTTATAAGTAACTTACTTAGTATAGCCACTTGACACTTTAATTGAGCTTGAAGAAGGTATTCTCTTTCTACAACTGTTTTTTTTTCTTTTTCATTTTGACAAAACCACAGATACCTGATTTTAGGGTAATGGACATATAACACGTGGTCCCAAGGAGCTTGGGAATCTGGCCTCCCCATTAACACATCGCTCTCTCTCTCATATCACTGGACCAGGCAGCTTCCTCACACAGGCAGACCGTGTCTTGGTCCTTCCCAGGAAAAAGAAGATAAGGAATTATAGGCATGGCCAAAGAGAGGTCACTTGGATTAGTTGAGCTGGTAAATGAATCAAAGAAGGTAAGAGTCACAGCTTCTGCAGCAAGGGGTGGTGTAAATAAGGAAATACTTCTCCTGCTGATTTCTCTCAAAAGTGACTAACGTACGATTTTATCACCAGGACAGACAATCTAGGTGTTATTCAGAAACCAAAGGATTTTTCACAATCAGAAAAAAAATACTATAACTAGGACATTATTTTTTAGGTAAAATGATAGATATGATAGAGGGTTTTCTTTCATAAAAACAGCACTTTGTCTTTTTCCGTATTGTAAAATTAGCTGCACAAATGAAATCATCCAGAAACGGGCATGTGTGCTTGAAAGCAAACTTCTGGCTGCTGAATAGAGTTTTGATTGTTGCTCAACACCTCTTTGTAATTGTCTGGTTTATTACATTACCATCTATTTGCCTTCATTTACCTGGAGATCCTTCTTTCTGAAACACCAGTGAGAAGTGAGCCAAGCCCTTCACAATGCAGCTATTCACTGTGGGCTCCTCTCAGCAGCCGCTCAAGGTTATTCGTGTCAAGGGTGGTTGCAATTCTTCCTAACAGGGTTTGTGGGAGATAACAGAATCCTTTCCTGCGCTACAGGAAGCCCACACCATAAGTGTGTGTATCACCACCCTGATTCTGCATTTCCCTCTCCGGCGGAGCGGCATCCAGCCAGGAAACAGGCAGGAAGGGCTGTCAGTGACCGTCACACCCTCCCTTTTGGGCACAGAAAGCACAGGGCAGGTTTCTTCCCTTTTTGCTGCATGGCAGCTCCTGTGTTTCCTCAAGGATGCTCTGCGTGACAAACCAGGCTGAGCTCCTGCCCGCCTTCCCCTCGCCTCCTGGCACCAGCCATGCTGTTCCTTCTGCAGGGGCACGGCGGGGGCAGCGATGCAGAAGCTTCATTTCCAGACCTCATCTATCCTTTGCACAAAGCAGCCTGTGCCTCTTCCTTCTCTGCCATAACTCCGCTGGATGCACAGCGGGGCCTCACCCTGGGCAACGAACTTCAGGGATCAAAGGTCTAACCGAGCATTTACAGCACACAAAGAACAGGCAAACAACATGACAGGAATGATCGAGTGTTGAAGAACCATTCCCTGCCACTTCGTTTGCTAGGATGTGCTATTTCCTATGCTCCCTGGAGCTCAGAATCATACAGAGAGGAGAAGAGGCACTGATGGAGAGGGTCCAGAGGAGGGCCACAAGGATGATCAGGGGGATGGAGCACCTCTGCTACGAGGACAGGCTGAGGGAGCTGGGGTTGTTCAGCCTGGAGAAGAGGAGGCTCCGGGGAGACCTAATAGCGGCCTTCCAGTACCTGAAGGGAGCCTACAGGAAGGCCGGGGAGAGCCTGTTTAGAAAGGCCTGCAGTGACAGGACAAGGGGAAATGGCTTCAAGCTGGAGGGGAACAGATTTAGACTGGAGATTAGGAGAGGGTTCTTCACTGTGAGGGTGGTGGAGCACTGGAACAGGTTGCCCAGGGAGGTGGTTGAGGCCCCTTCCCTGGAGATATTCAAGGAGAGGGTCGACGAGGCCCTGGGCAACCTGGTCTAGTTGGGGGTGTCCCTGCTGACTGCGGGGGGGTCAGACTAGATGACCTTTGGAGGTCCCTTCCGGCCTGGGAAATTCTATGACTCTATGATTCTATTATATTAATCTGCAATAATCAGGCAAGAAAGAGACAAAGAGCTAAGGACAAGATGATAGCTATTTTCCCACGTGGGTATATTTAAGGGCTTTGTTGAACAGGCTACCATGTGAAAAAGAAAACTATATTTGCTCCAGTGCAGCAGCTTCACACAGCTGTTTGCTCTCTTGTTTCTGGGCAAGAATAAAATCAGAGCCAGCACTGAAATGCTCCTCAGCCTGGGCTGGCAGAGCTGAGCCCCTGTCCTCTCCCATGCTGGAGAGGAAAGGCAGCAATTTCACTTAACACTAAACGTGCCACGGAACATCACACCAGGCACCGTAAGGCAGGGGCTGGGCACCCCTGAAGACACCGTATCTGTTGTCAATGGGTAGATTCATCCAAGTCCTGGCATGGTTTATTGGTTTGGAATAAGTTCACCCCTGGGGAGCAGGCATTGGCTCTGCTTCGGTGTTTCTCCTCCAAGGTAGCATCACTGGTGGCAGTGCTAAATACTGGCCGTTGACCACCATGAAAAGATCCCCAGATGGATAGCCTTGACATCACTCTTCACCAAACAAGCAGAAAAGTCCATGAGGCTCTTCAATTTTGTAACAGCAAGCGGTGTCCTTAATGGATACCAAATGTTTGAAATGGCCGTGAAAAAAGCTTGCTTCCTGTTCCCAAATACTGACCCAAAAAGAAGCCTGCGTCACTCCTTCAGCAAGACCTCTTGTCCTTTCTGGAGTCGGCATGTGGATAGTCATACATAGACAGATGTTAAAAAAAAATTAGTAGATTTGACAGACAGACACAGCAATCTGAAATTTGTAGAGTAGATTTGAATGATATATGGAGAGATTTGCATTTATTAGAAACAGGAAAGATAACAAGAATGAAAGTAAACAAAATTTAGGATAGGTCTGAGATTTAGGACAAATTATTTAAATTTAACCAACATATAAATAATTGCTTAATATCAAAGGAAGTGCTTTGAAACTTAAATTAGCAGCAGCTTGAGAAGCGGAAACTTTCATGGATAAATATAGCATGGGTATATTGTATCCCTGAAACTGTTCTTGAAAACATCAAGGCAGTAAGGAATAGGGAGGCAGCCATTCACAGCCTGACACGTATTCTCTCCTTCAGTAAAAGTGTTTTGAAAGGGATTTGCACGGCAGGAATTCGGAACAGATTTGCTGTGGCTTAGCAAAACATGCTGCAAGTAGAGCAACATTTGCAGCAGACATATTATCTGACCTAGGTCACCTCCTGATTAAACATATATAGATTGGAAGATTAGTCATTAAACGAAGTAGAAATACAAGCCAAGTCTACAGCTTACAGGGAGAAACTATATCCAATTAGCTTTGCAAGTGAGCTAAAAGCAGGAATTAAGAGAAAGGGAGTTCCAGGACACTCCAGCCAGCACGTCCTGTTGGGGATGCCTGAGCACACGCTCCCTCCATTGCATGTGTCATTTATATTTCCACTTTCTGCTCCACGGGAAGAGTGTTTCAAAGATTATTAAATCTTGACATCTCCACGATTGGAAAGACGAAAAAGGATGGAATTCATTAAAAAGATCGAGACAGGTAACAAAAAAGCTGCTGTGCCACATTACCTTAAAGCCAAGAACTATAATCACATGTCTATGCACTGTCATGTCCCCAGGTCATTCAGGAAGTGGGCTGAGATTTCACTCCAAGCTGGTGCCTCAGTCCAAAGCCAGCCCCCAGAAACTGGCCAGGAACCAGGATGCAACTGAGCACTTCCACATGACCCACGGGCATACCGCAGCCAGCTTAGCCTTAAAACCAGGTCTGGCAGGAGGGAAACTCCTCATACAGTCCTGGTGAAGGAAAGGGGTATTCAGCAACACAACACAGCTCACCCAAGAAGAAAAAGTTCTCCAGTGACTGAGAGAAAGGAACAGTGTAGGAATGAAGGCACCTGGTTATTTGATTTCCTTTTTTGGAGGCATAAATGGTAGAGGTCCTTTAAAGAAAAAGTGAACTGAAGTTGTAGGTACCATGTAGAGATGCCCAACAAGAACTCTAGAATGATCCAGGTTCATATCCAAAACAGGCTTCTCCAGAAAGGGAAAAGCTGTAGGCATTGTGCAGTGCTAAGCATCTAACCCATGTTTAACAAAGCATTTCTAATCATCAAGAGCATGAGGGTGACTGAGTAGAGAGCTTCTGAGTAAATTGAGTAATAGTAGCCACCAAACACAAAACTGGGTTGTGGACACAAGTGCTGAGTCCGAAATTGCTCAAATTTCAGCGATGTTTTGTCATTGTCACAAGTTGCAGATCAAATGAATCACTGCTTCAAAAATTTTAACCTTTTGCTCTAATATTTCCAAAAGTCTCACTGAACTTGAAGGAGCACTTAAATTCACCATTTTATTCTACATGGCAAAATTCCACTATCACATTTTCTATCAAGAGCGGAAGACTCTTGTGAAGAACTACTTATTTCTTCTGTCTTGCCACATTTTTCCCCACCGTCTTCTTACGACTTACGTAACTTAGTTCATCTAACTAATCTCCCACCGGCCTGTCCACCTGGTTAAATCCTTTCTAAAACACAGACTTTGAAAGTGATTCATGCTTTCACTGAAAGCATTCTTCATGCTACCAGTTCTTACTGGATGTCTGTGAGTTAGAGGCAGCCCAGGCAATTCTCTGCAACACAATTTCATTGTGGAAAGTGAAGCCAAAATAAATACTTTTTTAAAACAATTTTTATCTTTGAGAAAATTTGGAAAAGTCTTACTTTTCATTCTCAAGGAGATGTGGGGATTTTTTTCCAGAATGACCATTTGACACAGCAACAATCCTATTCTTTGATCAAGCATTCAAATATTAGGCACAAAAACATGAGCATTTCCCAAAACACTTTAGTGATACCACTGTAAGGCTGCTATGCTTCACACTGTAGCTCTACACTGTGAGGTAAGTACTGGGAAGCTTTGTTTGGATTTTTTTATTAGTAGCATTCGAAAGGTGTTTAGCTGACAGGTAATAGCTCTATGGATCTCCAGTCTTCCCTTTCAAAAAGATTACCTAAGTCATAGTTTTGATCCCTCTACAAAAGTTTGAATGAAATGAAAAATGCATGAATAAAGATAGCCCTGAATCTGACTCCAGTGTTATTCTGAAGATGTACATGGTGACTCTATGAAAAGGTCATGGGGCAAGGGGTGTCTTCACTAAAACAAAGAACTAGTGCTATTATTACAGCTTCCAAATATGCCTGTATTTTCCAAAATATCAATGCTGGCACCTCCAGCTAATGGAGAGAGAAGCATTACTGGGTCTTTCCTTAGTATCTTTAACATGAACTGGAGAATAATGCAATCTTAAAAGGGGAGAATGATATAACAAAAACCAAAAATTGCAGGGTGGAGCTTTTATTTGCATTTAGTTTTATATCCAATTCACTTCCTGTTAGCAAAACTGCAGTAGAATTCTGTGTACAACTTGGCTGCAAGCTATTGTTTAACCAGCACAATAAACCCGGCATTAATTTCCAGCCTTCTCAGGTCAGCTGAGAACTGCATTGCTGCATTAGGATGCCCTCTCCAGTACATCCAGAACGCAATACCGTCCTGCACAAAACACAGAAAAAGAAAGGAAAAGGATATCCTCCTTCTTGGACAGGAGAAAAAAATCTTGCCACCTGTCTGCCATAAAATGTAAACCTAATTACTCTGATAAGCCACAGGTGTGCTCTCTCACCCCCAGCTCCTTCCTTCATAAAACTCAAGGCAGCGAGTAGAGTATTTCAATTATTAATTAAACAAAACCCCTCCCAAATTGCTCTGGTGCCACGCAGCAGAGAGCCAACACCCAGGGCTGCTGCTATTAGAGATTCCTGCTCGCCAGCTCCGCGAGTCGTCCTGGGTGAGACTCACTCACGGGGCAGAATTCAGTGAAACGGGGGAAACTGGGGAGCAGTGTTTTTATGCACGGGCTAGAAGGTTTTACACAATTCAAGCTTCTCCCATGATGTCTCTGCCACTTCCAACCAAAGCATTTTATCAAGCAAGATTTCTATATAAAGCAATTTGTAAGGAGAGGTTTTAATTAATTTATTAGACCAGCTGATGCAAAGAGCAAAGGATGTTCAGTTTGAGATTCATTTAACAAGGGCTGAGCTGCAAAAATGGAGACATTTTCAGGTTCAGGTCACCTGACAGACCATCACAGTAGCATTCCTTTAATGATCTTTTGACAAGTGGTCAAGAACAGAGCCTGGCTTTAATCTAACAATTTTTAGAAACTGTGTTAGGATAGATTTAGGAGAGCTGCACAGAGAAGTTGGAAGCTTAAGCCTCTCTGCGTAGGACGGACTGGATGACTGAATGAACTCAGAGGAGGTGTGTTTGCTCACCAAACAGGCAACAGGAAAAAAAACCACAGCAAAGGGTGAGCTCTCATGAAGGCAAAATTCTGTGACTTCCCTAGAGGGGTCCTTGCTAATGGATTCACCTTGTGATGGTGCTACAGAGAGAAAGGAGTCAGTCTGCTTTAAATGAGCATTAATGACCAGAAAGAAAACCTTATGACCATGCAGTAGAAATAAACCCCCTGGAATACTTTTTTCTCTCAATTTAAATTATCTGTACACACAAAGCATCAGTTTCCTTTTCCCCACACTTTTGTGAATTTAACACCTCATCCCTTAAATGAACATCTTTAACCTTTTAACATGAAAAAAACATCCTTAAGTATCTTTAGTCTTCCAAAACACATGTCAGTTATCTGGAAAATACTTATTAAACAAAAACCTTTTTTTTTCTTTTCTACATTTCCCAAATCAGAAGGATCTAGAAAGCCTGTGAGTAATTCTGACCCGAGCTCTTCTAACCATATGCAGCAAATGATCCCACTGACTTAACTGGAGAACCTCAGAACCTACGCAGTACAACTCAGTTTCTCAGACAGGTTCAAACACTACGGCAGCTCCCGGACACTCTTACAGCCTCCAACTGAAATAGTTAAAAGGTAGAGCTACTTACATCAGGAGTTTCATATTCCTACATTTCCTGTACTTAATGGAAGAAATGGGGTGGTTTTATTTCAAAGCCAATTTGACTGCCTCAGAGAGACAGTTGGAGAGTTCCTATAATTATGGTGCACTCATGCTTAAGTTTCATTGACATAGCAGTGTCAATCACTAAAAGGATGGTCTCCTCATTCAAGATGCAGCTTGCTACTGCTTACATCAATTCTTAGGCTCTTATGATGACTGTACCTTAATTAACCAGGTAGAAGAATGTTATTTATTTTTCGGGCTGAACCACGACAGTAAGAGCAGAAAGTGGGGCTGGTTCTGCCTAACACCTACATGAGAGACAAAGTCAAGCAAACTTGATGCTGATATACTGCACACATTAACCAGGAAGTTTGCAAGGAAATACAGGTGCAACAATCTTATTGGTCAGAAGAAAGAAGAAACCTGAGTATAATGAACAGCTTTAATAAAGCAACAATGAAGGCATCCTTAGTTGAACCCACTGTCTGACAGACTGTCATTTTCTTCTAAAAAAGGAGAGAAGAGAAAGATTTTATAGCAGACCATGCCAGATATCATGACTTCTAACCACAGAGCACAGCTGCACGCATACACAAGCATGACATTTGGAACATCTAATTGTCCACATCAAGCTCATCTAAACGTTCAAGTCATTTTTAGCTTTTAGATGACATCTCTGCCTATTCCTTTGGGGATTTTATATAGAAAAGACAGGGAGCTAGAACAGATGGTAGAGTCACGGATTATTTGATCATCATATAAGACAGGTGAAAGAAGCATGTATCATATAAACCTTTAATTAAATTAATAGTAATACTTACAGGCTCCTATGCCTGAGGTCTGTTGGCATGTAGTACCCCCATAGTTGTACATTACTGAAGAGTAGAGCACAGATTATTTGCTTCTTTCCACGTAACTGGCATCTTCTACCTGACTGCTATTCATTACCTTCAGTTTGCTTAACTCTTTAGTAAGATATTTGACATTTTAAACTTCTAGTCAGTGGAGGGAGCAGCACTGTGTAACGTATCAGCAACTTGCATCTCAGCCCTGCTAGCCAATCCACCAAAGCAGCAGCCATCAGAGCTTCACACTAACCAAGCAAAACCAGGCATAGGAGGACATTTCCCCTGTTCACCCTGTGCTGCTGATTTATATCCCCCCAACCCAGGCCAGAAGGTCAGGGGGTGCCACCAGTTGGCCCCAGGTTATTTCTGCCCAGCAAGAGCTGCAGAATGCAGCAGGCTGGTGGCCACAGACAGGGCTCCACCAGCTGCCTGTTTGCTCTGCAGCTCCAGTAGCCACCCCATGGGAAATTGGAGTGGGGGAACTGAAGCCCCAGCCTGCTGGCATTTGTAATGACTCGATGCATTCAGCTCCAAAAACTTGGCTAATTAAAGTAGGATAGCCACAGGTCTATCAATAGAAAGCAAGGAACGACACCTTCTATCATCTTTTCTTTTCAGACATGTTAAAAGCACAAGTGGCTCCTAACAGACCTCCTAACATTGAGACTCTAGTGTGTGCAATGTTACATAGATAATGTAACTCCTCATGAAGTTTTAAGTGCTCTGCTTTCAAATCATGCTCCCATCCCCATCTTTCCCACCCAATTTTATTGGCATGTAGGGATTAGACCACCTGACCTGACTATGTGGGAATTCCCTGCCTCCCAGGGAATCTCCAAGTGATGCAGCTGGAAACAGCTGGATGCAAAAAGACCACAATGCCTCAGCTCGCTTCGATTTCAGCCGTTCTCAGCTGCTGGGGTGACCTTACGGGGAGGGAGGTGAAATGACAGCTGGATGCTCCATCCCAACGTCTGAGTCTCTATGCTAAGGACAGCTAAAACACATCTCAGCCCTTGGACTGTTATAAACGAAGTATTTCACGAGATTTGGGATAGCATTGCTTATGCCAGCTAGCAAAAAAAAAAAAAGCAGTTTTAAGGGAGCATTGTGCATTTTAATGCTGAGATAGAGACACGTTATCTTCATGCCACTGGCTGGAACTGGGCCAGCAGGAGAGCAGGAACACCCATCCTCCTATCAGCCCTCTGTGACAGGTTCTGCTTACTTAGTGTCACCACCTGTGGGAGTGTGCTTACCATTTCCAGGCCATAACGTTTAAACAAGACTTTAAGTACACGTTGCCTTAAGTCACTCTCATTGGCTTAAACAGCCAGCGAACTATTCCGATAGGGATATTACAACTGTATTTGTACAGCGTATGACCCACATGGTGGTGAAACATGAGCACCTCATGGGTAAAAGTTAATAACCATTCATTACTGTTCCAGCAATAATATCCTCATCTGTGACCACAGTATGGCATCTTTCCATTAATTTAGCTTTTATGTGGCAACAGGTCAGCTGTAGCTGAGAGTGGGGTATGTCTGAATTCAATTATAAATTCACCTTTGCACCAATTAATCTTTCTCTTGTATATGCTACACATGTAGAATCACAAAATAATAAAATTGTGGGATTTGGAAAGCATCTCTGGAGATTGTCTAGTCCAAGATCCCTGCTCAAAGCAGGGTGACCTAGAGCAATTTGCTCAGGGGCATACCCACTCAGGTTTTGAATATGTCCAAGGATGGAGACACCACAACTTTTCTGGGCAGCCTGTTCCAGCCTTCAATCATCCTCACATTACATACACACACAAAGTTTTAGCTTACATTTGCATGAAATTTCCTGAATTTCAGTTTGGGCCCATTGCCTCATGTCCCGTCACTTCATGTCAGAGAAGAGTGTGGCTTTGTCTTCTTTACTTCCTCCACATCAGGTATTTACACACATTGATGAGATCCCCCTGAGCCATCTCTTCTTCAGGTTGAACACTCCCAGCTCTCTCAGCCTCTCCTTGAATGACAGAGGTTCCATCTCTTCAGCATCTTTAAAGCCAGACTTGCTCCAGCTAGACTTCCTCCAGTATGTCCATATCTCATCTGTACTGGGGAGCCCAGAACTGGACCCAGCATTCTGGACGTGGCCTCGCTTCCTTTGACCTGCTGGCAATGCTTTGCCTAATGCAGCCTGGGGGCTGTTGGTCACCTTTGCTACAAGGGCATGCTACTGGCTAATGTCCAACTTGCTGTCCACCAGGAACTAAAGGTCATTTTTTGCAAAGCCTCTTCCCAGCTGGTTGGACCTCACCATGTACTGGTGCCTTCACAGGTGCAGAACTTTACATCACCCTTTGTTGAAGTTCATTAAGCTCCTGTTGGCCCATTTCTCCAACCTGTCAAGGTCCCTCTGAGTGGTATCACAGCCACCTGGTGTATCAACCACTCCTCCTAGATCTGTATCACCTGCAGACTTGTTGAGGGTGCACTCTTCCCATCCATTAATGAAGATATTAAATGATACTGATCCTTGTATTGACCCCTCGGTTACACCACTAGTGACTGACCTCCAGCTTGTTCCTTTACAACAGATGATCTTTGAGAAGCCACCACCATTGATCCTGCTCCTGCCAGCTTTCTGCACAGTCTTCAGCAAGAAACTCCAGGTAGTGTATTGGTAAGGTGTGCTAAGAGATTATTAGCAGTAAAATGTTATACTTCAAAGAAATAGAGGGAAAAACTTTCATCCCTGTGAGATGGTCTATTTTTGCAGTAAGTGGGATTTAGGCAGGAGGAACACTGAAAAATCAGCAAAACTTTATACTCACTCAATCAGGGAATGCAAAAAGAGGAAGAATTCCATCCTGGGACTATTTTGGGATTTCTACTCCACAAACATATTTAGAAGTCATCTTGGTTAAGACATTTTAAATGTGTATGTCCATAACATTTCTGTTATATTGGCAAATCAGAGATTATTGTAGGAGCCAGAATATCAGCACAGCACAGAATACAGGCAACCTAAAAGAAAAAACTAAGGAAAAAAAAATAGAGTAGGATGGCTTTATTCAGCAGGAACACAAACCAGTGGTCTAGAATATGTTGTTAAGATACTGTGTAAGAAAAAGAACTGTATTATGTCAATATTTGCAGCCAAGAATTGTTGTGAGAAGTCTTCAGAAGCTCATTCAGCAATCTGCATTAGGAACCACCTCATAGCATGAACCAGCTGGAACAGGCTCCTCTGTTACTTCAAAATTCTTGTTATAAACTGTTAAACAGTTGAAGGTCAGGGACAGGATGAAGGTACTTTTTCAAGCCCCGTCCCTCTGCATGATGCCTGAATAATGATATTAAGATTCAAACTTTGTTGAACCAGCTCTTAGAAACCTGACGGCAGAGTTGTCCCTCTACCTCTCTGGGTCATTTTTGCCACTATCCTCCTCATGAAGATGCTTTTCCTGATGTCCACAATGAACCTCCTAAGTTAACTTCCTCCTAAACTCTCCCGAGGATGTTTCACAGTCCTCAAACTGATGGAACAGTTTGGATCCTTCATCTTTGTAGCTCCTGTTCAAGTAGTTGCAGGCTGCTCTTAGGTAGCCCTTACCCTCTACATTGACAGATTAGACAAGCCCAGCCAACTTGTTGAATTTTAGTGGAGGAGGTCAGTTGTGACATTAGACAGAAATGTAGAGTACCGCACTTGAGGAGGCGGGGGGAGAACCAATTCTAACCAACTTGCCCAGTTAATAAGACTAGATAAACAGTCTTCTCCACAGGCTGTGGTACATCCCCAGCTTCCCAATCGCTCTCATCAAAGAATCCCTCTTTACTCATTCACTGCCTCCCTGAGGAACTGAATAAGACATTTCAAAGTTACATCTAAATGTTAGGATCAGGTTTTCTCTTAGCAAACACAGGCTGAGCAACTAAGTCCTACATAAGCTGAAAATGTTGAGACTCCTTAGTGTAACAGGTCATGATAGTTTCCTTACTGTTGTGGAAAAGGACATTAAGCAATACAAGAGCAAGTATATTTACTGTGGGTGTTCAAATGACTTGCTGATTTTCAAACACATCATTCAGCAGTGCCTTCCAGACATCCCAGTGCTTCACAGCTCAAAACATGAGTATAATATAAGAACTGGTTACATGATGAATACCCGGCTTTATCTGAAGCTATGTTAAGGATGCTCTGTGCTTGCATTCCAGCTCGCCAATTTCTATATGAAGTCGTGGTGATTTGTATTATAAACATCACATGTAAGTGGGAAAGAATGTCTTCAGAGATATCAAAACCCTGATGGATTTGTCTTTTGTTTTGAAAGCAGTGATTGAAGGCTCAGAATGTCATATTTTAAATCCTAACCATCTCTTCTGCTATCCAATTTGAAAAATATTACCAATAACCTGCAGTTACTGCAAGTTCACTGAGTAATTCATTCAACAAAAAAGAGGAAAGTGTTAAGATGATGTATTTTGGGAAATCATTGTCCTTCAAGATAAATCATCAGATTCTTAGCAGATATTTGCCTGAACTCTGGTTACCAGCTTTAAGTGTTTAAGCAGAAGAAATCTGCTGAATTTTTGACTTTCCTGCTCTGTATTGAAACGCAGCTTTGCACTGAACACAAAGTAGACAGGAGGACGGTTGAACCATCGCCTTCCAACTCCCAGGAGAATATCTGGACCACTTATAAGATACCAGGTCCTTCCTAGTCTTTCCTTTAGTAGTGCTCTCCATTTGCACGTACTAGCAAAAGTTACCTGAGCCAACGTGAGAAAAAACACTTTCTTGCCTAACAGACCGACAGCTAAGGTGGGAAGTGGGGTGTCTGGGGTCTGGTACCTGCTCCAGCATAAACGACTATCACACAAAAAAAAAAGGTCTTGACAGAGTGACTGGGAACATCGCTCACCAAACCACATCCCAATCCAGAGAGCACCTACCTATCTTCAGGGTAAGGATTTGAATTATTTCAGAGGAGGAGGGAAATAGAATGGGACCTGCAGCTGCCATAGGTGTCAGAGGTGTCTCAGCTCCTAAATTTTGGGGTGAAAGGCTTCTACTAGAGATCTAAAGATCTACCAGATAGATTATAGCAGAGAAGGAAAAATCTCCTGGGATAGTCCTGTTTTGGTTTAAGCTCTCCTGGGGCAATTCCTGCAGGATTTAGTCACTGAGGCAGAGAAAGTAGCCCCTGATAAGTGCTCAGAAGCCAACTGAGTGGCTGGGTACAGTCTCAGAACCTCAGAACCTAAACAGGAAGCTGAGGGAGAGGAGAGCTCTCCTCTCCCTTCATTAACAAGGCAATAGAGGTAGTTGAACATGTCTCTAAACCATCTCGGGCAGGAGCCAAAGAGTGGGTGGGGGCTTTGTTTTGAAAATGCATTTTTAGACAAGACCCAATTTAAAAAAAGTGTGTGAGTGGGAGCCTACCTGCTCATTATCTCTTCACACAACCAGAGAGCAACTACAACTTCTGTTACGGGCTTTAAAACTACCAAATGCTATCTGAGAAGATAGTCAATGAGAGCACATTAAATTACAATTATGAATTGCCTGAGCTGAGGCCAAGATTTTGAAAACAGGTACCTAATTTCTGACTGGTACATCTGCATTGAAATGGATAAAGGATGTAACCTCATTGTCCAAAGTAAGTGCTCACATGTCCAAATACGGATCTTCAAGACATATTTTGGTTTATGTTTTAGAAGAAAAACTGAGTGGATGGGATTTGAAGCTAACAAAAATACATCTCTGATGGAGGTGGAGCAGAGATTGATATGCAATTTCTTTCTCTCATTTAATTTCTTTAGCAGGCTGTAGATGACATGAAACATACAGAACAGGGAGTTAAAATGACTGGCCTCCCTGGGAGGTTTGGTTTCACCCTTCTAATAAGTGAAGCATCAAAGCAAAGTACAGTTCTACTGTATATTTGCAAGGAACAGCAATATTAATGGTTTTTTGCTTGAGTTTACCATCTTGCTTCTGTATCTCATTTTCCTAATTACTACCTATAAAAGAACAAGGGGAAAAAACCCACAACAGCCTTGATCCAAAGCACTAAATTGTTTTAGGTATATTCATAAAAAATGGGCACTGCTAGCAGCCATCAGAGAGCACTGTGAATTTCAAACAGGAAAATCCATATCTGATGGATTCCACCTACCCAACAGAGTAATGTTATGCGTTCACTGGCCTTGAACATGTGATTTTAATCTCACTGAAATATATGAGGCATGCACCGAGGAGAACACACTGTAGTTCCAACATATATTGCTGAGGACAGAATCACATTGACCCCTGAGGAAGGACCATCCGCAGTCAGTGCAACACTAGGGATGGCCTTCCAGCCACCTGAGAAAGTCTCATTTTCCTAAGAGTTGTACTGTATTAAATGTTTATCTTCAACCTAAAACGCTTGATTTTCATCTTGTAGTTATAAATAAATGTCTACACAACAAATAAAACATGGAATTTGAAATGAAGCTTTACTTAGACCTCCGCTTATAAGCATAGTTTGTTGTTATAGCTTCCAAATGCGTTTTTGTGGAGATCTTTACAAACTTCCTTTTAGGTTTTATTTCAGTTATCCTATATGGTGTTATACATGCATGTGTACACGCACATCTATATAATGTGCATAGCTAATTATCTAATTAACATCTGAAGTTCCTAGTCATCAATTCGACTTTTTCAGAGGACTACAAGAATGGCAACCCTTACTGATGTTCCAGCCAATCAAAAAAAGACAAATCACTCTTCAGGCAAATCAGGAGTCTTGACTTAAGCTTACCTGGACTTGGATCTTTGCCAACATTGTAAAATCGCCTTTCACAAAATGTCCCAAAATGTCCCCAAACATCTCTGATCTTCAGGTGCAGTGTCTGACAGCAAACTGCAGCGTTAGTTAATTGCGAACTTAACCCTGAATGTTTTGGTGGAGAAAAAAACTGGAAAGTTTAGCTCTTTGGAAGTAGCATTCAAATTCAAAGCTTGTGGGTGGAGTTGGGGTGTGTGAAGGTGCATAAATAGGCAGCAGGAAGGGCAGTGTTCACAGTGTAACCGGGATCACCTTCGCACCCTGGCCCGTGTCTGGGAGAGGAAAGGAGGTAAGGCTCGCACGCTCTCGCTGCCGGGGAAAGTACCTGGGGGAGCTGGAGCCCAGGGTACCCGGGGCTGGGGCAGCTGGTCAGGGGAGAGAAAAATCTGCAACAAGGCAGGCACAGCTCAGCACAGCTTGCTAGGGAGGAAAAAATACTTAGAGAAATGTTGGCTCGGCAGGTTAAAAGAAACAGGAGGGGAAAGGGGGCTTTTTGGGTGTGTTAAGTACTTAGCAAAGCCTTCCAGAGGTGACATTTCTAAGCAGCAGGTTTAACATTCCTCTGCCATTGTTTTCTGCATCAGCAACAGCATAAAATTTGCCTGGTCTTTGATTTCCTGGTTGTCCCATACCTTTTTTTTTTTTTTTTTTTTAAGCATTATTCCCACTATAGAACTCCAGCCAACACAACTCTGGAGGCAACCCTGAAAATCCACTGCGTCTAATTTAACTTAATGCAATTTTCTTCCTTGCCAAGGAGACTTCTCTTAGGGCAGGAAGGCAGCCTGCTGCAAAAGTCGTTTTTCATGCCCTTGAAACGGTGACTCATTGGATGTTTGCGGTCTGTTGGGCATCCCAGTAGCAAAGAGCACCGTACCACTGACGGAAACTCAGCTAATGCCTCCTCCTGCAGTTCCTACCCAGAAATAATGCTTCTCTTTCCCTGCGCTTTCGTTTTCATTGTCTGAATTTTAAAAACGGTCAGCCTGTTGTGATTTTAGCATGAATCTCTTGAATTTTCTGTATTGCTTTTGGAATATCTTAGGTCTTCCTACTGTACCCACTACACTGGTTCCCTAGTTTCCAGGAGGAAATTTAATAAGAAAACACAGGCTCGTGTTGCTAAAGTGTTTTCCCCCTTCAAAGAAGCATCCCAGCTGAAACGCTGAGGAGGTTCTCATCAGAATGTCTCATTTGCTTAAACCAGCAAACTGCATTTCAGCTCTCACTGTTCCACACAGCAGCTCCTCCCCACTCTTCTTGTTATAGGTTCTACTGGGTTTGGCTTTAAGGATTAGATGATACTTTTAAGGGGGAAGACAGGATCTGAAGTTTCAACAGCACCATTAGGCTCTGCTTATGCCAATGGCTCCCTGTAAAGCCTAGCTTAGCATCCTGACTTCTCATTTGAGTCGCTCTTGCTGCAAAAATGAAGGAAGGGGTGAGATAAATTCATTTTTCAGCACCTGGGCCACTAAAGGACTTGGTTACGATAACACTGGGAGGTCGAGGTCTAACTGTGAACTTCTTAGGACCCAAAAGTACTTTTGGAATTACCCAAACTCAGTTGTTTTACTGAGCAAATTCAATAGATGTAAATAGAAGAGAGAAGAAACTAACACATAGGCGCTTAAAAGGCCCACAGCCCAAGGGCACGAGTGGAGTAGTAGAAAGCAGCCAGGTGGCAATTTTCTAAGCAAAGCCCATGCTCCCTTGAGGTTCCCCCAGGCTTGCAGCAGTTGGGCTCAGCCCTGACTCACCCTGCTGCATACCTGGGACCTGACCTGCTGCTCTACCCTGTCCTTATCTGCTGGGTGCCTCCAAGCGAGCCGCAGCCCGGGAGGCACCCCAAGGTGAGGTTTCTCTCCTCTCTCCCTTCCAGGAGCAGCCATGGAGAAGAGTTACGCGTCCCTGTTCCTGCTGCTGGTGGCCATCTCCTGTGCTCTGGCAAAGGATGTGGGCAAGAAGGAGACAAAGGAGACCGCTGCTAAACCAAAACTGCCTCAGACACTCTCTAGAGGTAAAAAAACCAACAAAAAAAACCTCGAAATTTTTAAAAATAAAAATAATAGTGCAATCTGCTGAAGTTTTGACTCCTATGCTGTTTTATTAAATTAGTTTTCTTGCCATTCGTTCTGCAAATACATTTTCTACTATTTCCTAGCATCCCCCTTACTCCTGATTTTAAGCCCTCTGGCAAGCGCGGCTGCTCAGAGCCCCTGCCGGCAGGGGCGGGACGCGAACCTGCCACCTCCGGCCCCGCCTATAACGCGCCTCCCCTCCTTCCCTCTCTCCCGCAGGCTGGGGGGACCAGCTCATCTGGACGCAGACGTACGAGGAAGCCCTTTTCCGCTCCAAGCACAGGTACCCCCTCCCGGCTCCGCGCCCCCCACCTCCTCCCCGACCCCCACCGCCTCCCCTAGGCCACTCTGGCCCCTGTAAACACTTGGCAGTGTGAGTTTTAATCAAACATCACCATTATTTAGCTCCTTCTCAGATTTTGGTCACTAAGTCTGCTTGGAAATGTGATTACACTGTAAGTGATTATCTTGAGTTAATAACTTAATTGTGATAGCCCTGTATCTTTCATAACACATGTATGACAATAAAATCCTCACACCAGTAAGGGTTTGTGACACTGCCTGTAGTGGAAACTGGTGGTGTGTTTGTGTAGACACACAGCATAGAAGGTGCATAAGAGTTGTCCCGGCAATATTTGGACTCTTAGACTCGAGAGAATCTGGAAGGCTGATGATGCAGTTCAGCTGCCACATTTAGCAAAAGAACATCAGGTACTTGAGATTCTTGAGTTGTTCATGGTGATTTTTATCACAAAGTTGAAGTCTTCTTCCCCTACCGCCCCCCTGCCCCCTAACCAGGGCTCTTGTCTTCTTCCAGCAACAAGCCCCTGATGATCATCCACCACCTGGATGACTGCCCACACAGCCAAGGTAATCCTTTGCACTGGAAAATAATAATAGTAATAATACAAACAAAAAAAAATAGAAGAAAAAATTAAAAATCAGAAATGAATCACAAAAAACAGAAATGAAATGAAAATAGTAATTCCGAATGGATACGGAAACCAGCACAGGTCACACGTTCTAACCTGTGACAAATCTGGTTTCACTTCGCGTCACAACCAGCCCAAACCAACATTAACGCCGGAAGTAATTAAGTAATTCAAGTCAACCTTGAATATAAGAAGTTCCACCTAAACATGAGGAGGAACTTCTTTACTTAGAAGGTGGCAGAGGCGTGGAATGGGCTGCCCAGAGAGGTGGTGGAGTCTCCTTCTCTGGAGACATTCAGAGAGAGAAAGAGCTGGAGAGAGCTGGAGGAGGACTCTTTGCCAGGAAGGGGAATGATAGGACACGGGGAAAGGGTTTTAAATTGGAAGAAAAAGGATTCAGATTAGATCTCTGGAAAAAATTCTTTCCTGTGAGGGTGGTGAGACACTGGAACAGGTTGCCCAGAGAAGCTGTGGCTGCCCCATCCCTGGAGGGGGTCAAGACCAGGGGCTGGATGGGGTTTGGAGCAACCTGGTCTGGTGGGAGGTGTCTCTGCCCAGGGCAGGGGGGTTGGAACTCAATGATCTTTAAGGTCCCTTCCAACCCAAACCATTCGATGATTCTATGACTCAACCCCCACCTGGACACGTTCCTGTGCAACCTGCTCTGGGTGGACCTGCTCTGGTGGGTGGGTTGGACTAGATGATCTCCAGAGATCCCTTCCAACCCCTACCATTCTGTGATTCTGAGTAGCGAAAACCAGTCATTTACTGGGAAGGATGTGTACAGCTCCCAGTTTCATGGTGATGGAGACTGAACGTGAGCAGGGACTGAATTAAAGCAGGCTGGGACCCAGTCCTTGCGGGGTTCCTGGTCACTGGGACTGCTCTTTTCCCAGTGCTTCTGAATTGACTCCAGGACCTTTTTTCGGGTGAGATGATCCACACTGTGTCCATCCACAGCTCCTGCAACTCCAGAAGGATCTTTGCACAACCATTAAAATCCTGTCGAACACCTCGGGCTTGGAGTCCGACACCTCCATACTGGGCTTAAAGGGTTAAACGCCCAAATTCAGCCTTGAGCAGATAAATTTGGGAGCTGCATTAGCCAAGGCAGGAGG
Organism: Calidris pugnax; assembly: GCF_001431845.1. NCBI lineage: Eukaryota > Metazoa > Chordata > Aves > Charadriiformes > Scolopacidae > Calidris > Calidris pugnax. Next base: position 14,633,122 of record NW_015090803.1, read on the forward strand.
GATGTTTTGTACCTTTATATCGCAGAATAGAAACGAGTCGCTCATCTTCCCGTGGAATGAACTTAAAAAAAACCCCACCCTTCATTTGCTGTCGGTGTAAACTGGGAACTCTCCCTTTGATTCCATCAGTTTGTTTGAATTCCTTTTCCAAGGACAACAGATTTCAGGGACATGTCTTTAACCTTCACTCTGTTCCCACTCCAGCCCTCAAGAAGGCCTTTGCTGAACACAAAGAGATACAGAAACTGGCAGAAAAATTCATTCTCCTGAACCTGGTGGTAAGTTTCCCAGCTACACTGCAGTAAGTGAAAGCAATGAAGTTCTATTTTTAATTACAGCTTCTCTAGCTATAATCAGTCAGTTTAGTAGCTCAGGTTGGCTGCGAAGATGACCATTGCTGAAGTATAATAGTTTGAGTAAAAAGTTTCTCATCTGCAGCCATCAGAAACTCTAAATATGAGGGAATTCAAAGTTTAATAGTAACACAGGCTGTTGTTATCAATTTTCAACTCCGGCTGTTAAACGATTGCATCCCAGACAGTTCCTCTTTAAACTGCAAAATGTATTATTTAAGCTCTGTTTCATAACACAAACTGCAATGAAGAAAAGAAATATTTATGTACCGTGCCCTCCTGCAGCCTTGACTGGGAACCTTTTCTGTTTTCTTTCAGTATGAAACCACGGACAAGAACCTTTCTCCTGATGGCCAGTACGTCCCTCGGATTCTGTTCATAGGTGAGTAAGTTCCTCCAGCGTCAAAGCTGACCTCAGGTGGAAACCGCTGCTGTGCCACGCAGCAGGAATTTATTCCATGAGAAATATAAGATATTCTAGTTGGTTTTGTTGGAAGAAATTTCAAAGCAAGCCCAGCTGTGTCATTAGCTTCACCTGCCCAGCCTTCCAACCTCGCTGATTCCACCAGCGACATTAATTCCTTCCATCGTGTCATCGAAGTGATGTGATGCCACCGTCACAGGAATGGGCAGGCACCAGCTCAGCCTCGCTCAGCCTCCTGGCTTCAGAAACACTGTAAACCCACCAGCTCTGTGTTTGTACCACAAGTCTCGGGCTCCGTAGGAACCCAGATGCTTCAGGGGCTGATTTTCAAAGCTCCATACTCAGCTCTGTGCCCCACCAACCCGCACAAACTCCTGCTGTTGGCCTTTTGGAGATGCATTAGTGGCCATGCCCACATCCAGGGATTAGAGTCACAGCATCCCCTCTCCCAGAAGAGATACCCTGCACAGGTACCATCAGCACATACCTTTATAGATCGAGGTCACGATGACCATTTTCAACAGACCAAAGAAAATGCCGTATTTTTGCTCCCTTGATTATTTCTTTTTTAATAACCTTTGTAGCCTGAGGGCAGCCTGAGCTCATAGGGTTCATTCAGGTACTACGCGGTGGCCCAGGGTGTAAAATTAATCAACACTGATGAGAATAAAACCCATCCCCTTCTCAATAAAGTTGCAAATACAACTCTTAAAGTTGAAATGGCGGTGACTGTGTAGAAGAACAATCTCTTGGTTGGTGGTGGTGGCAGACTTGTCTTGCAGAAACCTTTAGGAAGCAAGCGGAAGCGCAGAGAGGTTTGTTTCCTCCTTCTTGAAGGTGGGTCCTCTCCTCTGCAACTTCTCCCATCCTTTTTTCCAGATCCTTCCCTGACTGTGAGAGCAGATATTACCGGAAGATACTCAAACCGTCTCTACGCATACGAGCCCTCTGACATTTCCCTGTGTAAGTACCGTATTCTGAAATATCCTGAGAGCAGTCCCATTTTTCACACGTGTGAGCAAAAGCTTCACTATGACATTTTCTCTGCAGTACTTGCAGTGGCTGGCAGAGGAGGTTGGGACAAAAATAACACGTATGAATATTTCATTTCTAGTGTACTCAAATATGCAGAAAGCGCTGAAACTCTTGAAGACCGAACTGTAAGGGGAAGAAGGAAGCCCTTGAATACTATGAAGTCTGATCTTCCATCTCTTTTCCACTCATTGAAATTGGTGAAGAGACTATTTGGGGTGGTATTTAGTGATGTATAGTGCTGGTTTATATACATAAACACTGCAGTTTTACATTAGCACTTTTGTACTGGGCAGCGTTTTTGAAAGCCAGAGGCTTTTAATTTAAGGCATACAGAATAACACTGTATGATCAACTGTAAAAATGATTTTTTAAAAAATAAATCCATTTCAAGTGTTTCCATACAAAACATTGCTGTGGTTTTTTGTTTGTGTTTTCCCTTATTATTATCTATCATTATTAGAAAGAGTAAAATCACCGTGTAACTTGAGACCAGAGCTTGCAAGTTTTACATCCGAGCAAAACAAGGAATTAATTCACTGCTTCCCATGGGCAGGCAGGTGCTCAGCCACCCCCAGCAGAGCAGGGAAGACAAGTGTCCTAACTCCAAATATCCTCCCCCAGCTTTTATGGCTGAACACGATAACATATGGTATGGAATGTCCCTTTGGTAATTTGGGGGCAGCTGTCCCCGTTGTGTCCCCTCCCTGCTCGCTGGCTGGGCAGTGTGAGGAGCAGAGAAGGCCTTGACTCTGTGCAAGCATCAGCTACAACTAAAGCATCCCTGTGATCAACTGCTTTGGTCACAGATCCAAAGCCCAGCACCATACAAGCTGCTAGGAAGAAAACTAACTCAACCCAGCCAAACTCAGCAGAGGAAAGCAGTTCCAGCAGCGAGCCAAGCTCTTTAGTGCTCAGCCTGCTTTATTTCCATTTATTTTCTCATAGCACCAACCTATGTTGAGGTCTCACCATCAGCCTTTTCTTTACAGTTAGAGAACAAGAACAAAACCTCTACAGAAAAATACTTGAGACTAGTGAATAGACTTGGTTCATATGTTTTTATTTCTTTTTTTAAACTGGCTGCATTCCGAAGTAATCCAAGGATCACCTTGTCTACCTGAAGACTTTTGATTTTTTTTTTAAAGATTCCTATTCAGTTACCAGCTATAGATTTTAAGGTGCATTTTTACAGGTATCTATTCAAATTATGCAAGCTTTTTCTTTATTTAAGAAATTGTTGTTTTCAAATGAGAGGAGTCAGATGCTATGCAGTGGTATCAGCATGCTAGTTAAGATGTTTTCACTTTCTTACACAGACAAAGAAGAGCTATATTTTAATATTTTATAGCCAGTTATTTTTATGTGATAAAAATGTAGGTGTCTTGAAAGAAGTCAAGAATAATTTTCCAGAATAACCTTTTTCCAGAATGTATTTTCCAGAATAACTGAGTTTAAGAAATCATCTCAATGTAACTAAAGTCAAAAGACATCTAACAAACATTAAGAATGCTCCAAATTAAACCACTCTGTTGTTTTGCTGCTCTGCTGCTGTAAACAGCTTCTAGGAAATCTGGTTACAATTACACCCAATTCTCAAGCAGATAAAAATTAAAATGCCTCTCTAGAAATCAAACAAAAAACATCTTTATACAACCAGAACTATTTTCTCACGAGGAAAAACTTTGTTCTGCAATGAACAAAGCAAACTTCAAAGACAAAACCCACCAAGAATAGGTATAAATTAAAAAATGAAACAAAACCAAAAAAATGCTCTATTTCAACACATCAGAACATTCCTTGCACACTGACACAGGAGTCAGACCTCTCCTGAAGGAGGCTGTTCTCCCCAAAGAAGTCAGACTATCTTATTGCCCCACTTAAAAATCAGGTTCCAAAAGCAAACCCACATCTCTGGTGTGAATTTCAGGGGTTGTGGGGTTGTTTATTTTTAAATTACAGAAATAAAGAACAAAGTATTGAGGTAGAAAAACATCAATCAAACCATAAGATCCACTGATCTGTGTTTTTTGACTACTTAAAACTTAATGAATTTAAAACAAATTCACACTAAGTGTTCTGACACATGGGAATTTCTGAAGTAATAAATGTTTTCAGTATTTTTTCAGTGATGCACATTTACACTCCAATTAACACCTACCATATTTATGAAACCACAGCCACCCAAAACCAAGCACTAAAAACCAATTAGGAAAAAAGTTAAAATTGAAGCAGCAATACAGTATTATTTTAAGCTTCACTCACCCTCTCCATAAGGCTCCTCCTTTAATTTATTACAGTAACGTATACTCTCTTGACATGTACAGAGAATGGCTGGTGAGTTGCCTAAACAAGACAGCACTTGGGCAAGAAAAGCTGTGTACATGTACATTATACTTCAGTAATAGTCTGAAGGCTCTTAAGGTCTTTCAGCACACAAGTGGGCTCTCACACTGAGTGCACAAGTGTGTGCTTGAAACAGGCACCAACACTTCTCAACACCGGTAGCAGCAATTGACAGCCCCAACACCAGGAGATGGCGCTGACAGCAGATGTTGAAGGACCAGCTACACCTCAAGAGCAGCTCTCTTCAGCAAGCTCTCCACATCCCTCTGCCTTCAGGTTCAACTCTTCCCCTTCCAAACCTCGAGACAAGCCCTTCTTTAGGAGCACTGGCCACACAAAAGCCTGACAGTGTTCTGAGGAGGTGTGTATTTCAGCTTCTTTTTGTCACAGGAGCAAGGAGGCATCTCCCTAGTAAATAGCCATCTTTCAGGCTACAGCAGCCACCTACCGTGCCAACTGCATGAAGGAAAGGTACACTGCAGGTCTGCAATTCCGTGTGGTTAGAAACAAAGGAAACATCACGAACCTTGGGTGTTGCCCTGTCTGATGTTCCAGCTGATGCATCACTTCTGCTCCAAGCTGGAAGAGGGACCAGCTTTCCTTCAGCTCAGACAACACTTACTACACGGATAATGTACTGTTCTAACTTTAGCACATCTCTTTTCTTTTCTTTTTTTTTTAAAGAAAAAAACTACTGGAAACCATCACTTTTTTTTACTTTTTTCTTTCTTTTTTTTTTTAACACATCATTCAATATTCCATGAAATCAAGACTGTTAGCTGAACAACAGAGGAATATATACTGCTGAGTTATTACAACAATAATTTTACGCCATCTGAAAAAAAATAGCTGTACAACAGCTTTCCAGACATCAAGTTTCTTACATTAAAGAGGACAGACCACTATTGATTCTGATGTTGTGCAAATACCAAACTTCATTCACTTGTCAAAGAAAAAAAAAAAGTTTCAAGTTAATCAGCTGCAGATTACATTCTCTCGGTTTTCTTCATTCATTTTCTCATAATGAAGACACCCATTAAGTAGTAAAGAATTACTTTGATTCTCAACAAAATGCTAAAGCTACCAGAAAGCCAAAACAAAACAGGGAAGGGGATGGGTGAAGCTACAGTAGTCATTAACACACACTTACGTGCACTACAGAAAATAACATCTTTATCTTCTATTTTTATCTTAGCAGGAAAGTGGGAGACCATTATTAAGACAAAAGGTTGACTAGAGTTCATCCTAAAGCCTAATCAAATCATACAGCCCAACCATCCACCATATATTTTTATCATTTTAATGAGAAATCATGTGAATTTTTGTGATCAATGAATACAGCAGAAAATACTCTCAGATTGTTTTGGACGACAGAGAAGCCAGTAGTGCTATAAAACTCACTGTCTAGAGTTCACCATATCCATTTATGAAGTTATTTAACCAGCTCAGAGCAGCAGTCTGACTCTGCCCAGCCACTGAATGCACCAGTCTACTTCAAGATAGAGATTCTTCCAAGTAAAATAGCGGGAAATTAAATACGAAAACTACACATTTGTTACAGAAAATAAAGTTTTCTTTTGCGTATATGTAGAATACCTATTATGGAGAAACACCAAACTGTGGCGAATCAGTAGTTTGAAGTAGATAGTGCAGAAAGAAGATTCAGTCCTTTATAAACTTATCAAAGAAATGCACTGGGGTTTGCACGGGGATCCTTTTGGTTCCTGTATCTATACGTCAGCCAGATTCCCAGAATCTGAAAACAAAACCCAAAGATTTTATTAAGCAGAGGGTCTTCACCCCATCTTCCATCAGTTTTACAGAATTTGTTTTAAACATACAATCCTGATGACAAATCTCCACTACATGAGTTGAGGATATTTTACTATTGCTAAAATTGCACAACCAAACACCAGCTTTCTTCATTAGAAAAAAGAATACACCCTCTCAGAATGAATTCAAGAGAGAGATGAACAAAGAAAAAAAAGACAAAACCGTATCTGCAATGCAATGCAAAATATTTCTCATAGGCATGTCTAACCTTATATTACTCTCCCCTTCCCCAAATGATAAATATTCATAAACCTGTTTTTAGTGTAATGGTAAACAAATCCTCCAAATTGTTTCATTTTACAGTTACCACTATTTTTCTAGTACATTTTCAAATCCTGTAATTCCCTCCAACTGCCTTCCCCCCTCCCAGCAGCATCACATTTTCAGTAGAGAAATTGAGGGCAGATGCCAGAGTGATTCTGTTTAAGTTGCTCTATCTTTCTCATTGCTGTAATATCTACAATCCTTCTGAAAACTGCACTAAGGAGCAGCAGGAGTATCTTCACATGTGCTGCTGTGAGGTTATGAAAGACCTGGTCTGCATATTTTTTTATTCACTGACCAATAAAGCAAGTATAGTTGCAGTTTGCAGCCTAAATAGCATAAAGGTGCAAGAATTCCCCGTGTTAAATAATGACAAGCCGTCCTTTTGGCAGACTTAAGCAAACTTTTAGTCTGGAAAAATTTGACATAATTCATTATATGACTCCTTAGATAGTACTGAGAGTTCCTGTAATGAACCCCCTAAAATTAACTGTTTTGCAAAACAATGCCTTAAAAGTAGGGAAAAACCACCCAATTTTCTAACTTCCTACTTACCTCTGTGAAACTGAAGAAGAGTCCTATGCCTCCAACAAATCTCAGCACCATTCCAGAATATTCTTCTATTATTGGTGCACACGGTTGACAGTGGTGACTTCTAAAGCAATCCTGGAGCAGATTACAAACACAGAATTGCATTCCATTTTTCAATGACTCCTCATTGATTGAAAGCATCTACTTAGCTCTATAAAAGACTGCCAGCCATGCACAAACTCTAGCAGTTTTAAAAGACTCCAAAAAACCAAGTACACAAATGACAACGGAGTACAAGCTCTGCAGGGTGCTGGGTTATTATGTTTCTAGTCAGTTAACTAAAGAGCTTAGTATCATTGTAACATCTACCTCACACATTTTTTAAAAAAACCCTCTGCTTTCTGCCACTATAAACCCAGTTGTATCTACTTGAACAAACACAATGAAGTTGTAAGTTTTTTTGCACTTGAAGAACTTACAGAGGCGCAGGTTTCATTGGGATCAAAGACTCTGAATCCACAACAATTCAGATTTCTCTCAATGTCTGTTCTCGCGCTGTTAGTGTTATTCCATCCCACCTCCAGAAGTTGACTCTAGAAGGCATAAGCAAATACATATCATATCAATTGAACTGGCTTGCATTTCATTGGAAAACAATACATTAGGCCAAGTTGACAATTCCCTAACTGAAACCTTCAGATCCTGAAGTCTAACAGGATAATATATTAAAGAACTTGAATGTTCAAGCAGCCTGCGTAGCTAATGAAATAGAAGCACGTAGCTGCAGCACATTCACAGTTATAATTAATTTTCTTCCTTTCTTTTTCCTAAACTCAAAAGAGCACTAGTAACTAATCTAACTGGGGCTGCTCAGACTTTAAAGAAAAAGCGTGCTTACATATAGGAAGCAGATTACTCAGTCACTGTACCCTTGCCTGCTTCTTACACAGTCAAGAATTAATCTCCATACTGCATGGAATCTGGTTTTACTTTCGTACTTAATGGCCACCTCTGTTCTAATGTAGCCATGACCTTTTCAGTTACAAAAAAACAATTCAGTGGCTTTATCATCTTTACATTATGATTATTGAAGATTTCAGCAGCTTATCTAGCATTGCTGAGCAGACCAGATAGTCAAAATACCATGCTGTTACACTTGTGACCATAAACCTACACAGGAAGCTTAAAACCAAAACAAATTAAAAGGAAAAAAAGGACAGCTGAAAGTAATTTTAGAACCCAGATGTACTTCTGTCTAGCTACCACAGTCAAGCACTGCCTAAGGTCTAGTCCTTATTTAAAAGGATGACGCTGATTATCTTCAAATATGCCCTCCTCATTTTTTGGAAAACTATATACACATTTTAAAAAATAAAAGCGTGTGTACGTACATATATATGGTATTATGCTATAGATTAACTGAGAAGTCAGGAAACTTTTCTTACCTGCTGTTCCTTGTTTAGTGCCAAACAGGCACAGGAGACAGAAAACTGGACAATAAAGACTAGCAAAAGAATAATCATGTACTGGAAAGAGTTGTTAAGGATACACCCTCAATTTAATCTTCCTTTTGTAACACATATGCCTAGTGGTATTCCTTATGTCATTGGATAACAATATTCCCTTTAAAACAAAATAACCATAGAAGTAAATACTGACTGGATGCAGAAAAGATGACCCAAATAACGTTCCCAGAACTCAATCACCACGTATTATTCCTTTTTGGCTTCTACTCTACAGACCTGGTTTCTAGGTTAGGTGTTCTTGCCTAGCAAGGCAAGATGAGCAAAGAGGTTAATAAAAGGAGCTGTGAGAGAAAAATCTACAGCCCATTTCTCCAGTTTTAGGGAGTCATGTTGTTACATCACGATACCACACTTAAATAAAGTAGTAAAGAAAACACTTTTCTGGGTATTACATATTCAGATTTTTTTTTTCTTCAATGACATAATCTTGTAATTAATTTAAAAAGGTAACGTTAGCCTAGATTAAACAAATAAGTGAGAATTGCTTTTGGAACACAGCCTCACACACTTATGTAGTAATTCATCTGAAAACTGCAAAACAAAAAGAACAGGCTTTGATACTAAAGATCACGTTTTGAAAGCTGGGCACTGTCTTCAAATTTGGCTGCTGTGTTCAGAGGCAGATACTTATCTCACACAAATAAACTGCTTGTAAAGTGGAGGTCACTACCTATTTATAGACTGCAACCAAAAAAAATAAGAATTCTACCTGATTAATCTCTTTTCTCATCCAAACAAATGAATTTTGTTATGCAAGACAGCACCACAGGCTGCTTACACAGCATCAGGAGGCATAAAGGGGCAGCAAAGCACACTGAGAAGAGGCCTGTGCTCATTTCTAGTCTGGGTTTGGAATTAAAGACCAGGTATGAAAAGAAAGTGCTTCCTGACAGCCTGTACTACCCACAATGCATTCCCCTGCCAGCTACAGCCACCTCCTTATCAGGAAGTATCGCCTTTCTCTACTGTTAAACATTAATAGTTCACATACTCTAGCTTGGTGTAGGGTTGAGCACACAGCAAGAGGCACCTGTGAAACAGCAATCCACCATAAAAAAGCTCTCAAAAAATTAAATTATTTGATTTTTAGAAAGATGTGACCTTAATACTTCTGTCTTTGGAGCACAAACAAGGGAGAAAAAAAAGGAAGCTGGAATAAAGTTCAAGGGGAAGTAAGTCTTATTTTGACTGCACTTAACCAAAATAGGATCGTGAATTTCTTTTGTGTTTCTGAAGCAATTTCCACATCAGTCTCAGCCAACACAGCAGGTTGTTTACGTGGCTTGACCCAAGCTGCAATCCATGTAATGCATCAGAAGGATACAAAGAACAGCAACACTTGATGATGTTTCACCGCACCAATCAATCCGACTAAGGCAATAAGGAAGAGGAAGATTCCTACTGCAATTGCCACTCCAACAACTCTGAAGCTAGAGATGAGGCCGAAGCCGATTCCCCATGCCGCGATTCCAATCAGCAGGAGGCTCACCAGCTGGAGGGAAGAGAAAACTAAAAGTTAGTCTGCACATTAAAACAGGCTCAGACCACACACAGCTACATTCTTTACATTAAAGTTGTTACTACAAAGGTACAGGGTTTTTTTCCAGTGCAAAGAGAAGCACAACCCTGAATAAACCAATACCTCCCTTTCACCATAGAGGTAACTTCAGTTCCAGATGTTTTAATGCACACACATTCTTCAACACTGTTAATGTGGAGCTGTTACAGCTTCATCTACCTACAAGTCGAGCCACATTACATTATCTGTGACTGACTAGGAGCACCTCTCCTATGAAGACAGGCTGAGAGACTTGGGGTTTAGCCTGGAGAAGTGAAGGCTCCGGGGAGACCTTATAATGACCTTCCAGTACCTAAAGGGGCTACAGGAGAGATGGGGAAGGACTCTTTATCAGGGAGTGGATTGATAGGACAAGGGGTAACAGTTTTAAATTTAAAGAGGGGAGATTTAAATTGGATACTAGAAATAAATTCTTTACTGTGAGACACTGGAGCAGGTTGCCCAGAGAAGCTGTGGCTGCCCCATCCCTGGAGGGGTTCAAGGCCAGGCTGGATGGGGCTTGGAGCAACCTGGTCTGGTGGGAGGTGTCCCTGCCCAGGGCAGGGGGTTGGAACTCAATGGTCTTTAAGGTCCCTTCCAACCCAAACCATTCTATGACTCTAGAACTAGAGACACTAACTGACATGCGGATTATAACAGAATTGATTAATAAGCTAAAATCATTGGCTTGAATTCACACAATAAGAGAACGAAAATTCCAAGTACCTTCTGAAGCACAGGCAGTGCATTTACAGAAAATAGGATCTACAGCTTCAGAGCTCTGAACAAGTAAAAAGTGCACTTTCCTACTGTAATCAGGAATACAGCTGTATTGATTAATTAGAGAAACTTCTATGTAGTTGTCAATATAACACAACAGTTAACAAGGTCACACAAAAATACTTTTTAGATCTGTATCTCAAGGACTTAACATAGTAAAACAATAAAGATGCCTTGTTGCTGCTACATATTTCTTAAAGAAAATAGCTCTACTATGAAGTCAATCCTATTTCAATACCCAAAACACTCTTATTCTGTTTCCTTCCTCTTAAAGAAGGTATTTGGGGAAGAAAGGCAGAATCTGTTCCAGTAAGTTTACTGAGATTTATTGTTTATATAGGCAGGAAGCTCCAGCCTTTCCTGTTTCCATGCCAAATACAAAGAGCAAAATAAAATTCCAACATGAAAAGCTGCAGAGAAATTTGTAATGAGGTACAGCAGGAGAGAAGGAAGAGACAAAGCCAACCCAGATGTCCAATACATAAGATGCCCGATACGCTTGTTTGAAACAGTTAGACTTAAGTGTAACATATTGCCCATTACGTTGTCTATTATATAACACCTATTCTACATGCAAGTTTGAACTTTCCACCTCACCAAAAATATACCCAGAATTTGTATCATCACTTAAAAAAAAAAAAAAAAAAACACAACAAAAAAAACCCAAACCAAAACAAAAAAGTCCACCACAAAACAGTAAGAGCTTAGCCTAGTCCAACTACTGGCCTTTATTCAACAACAGAGTAAGCACTTACACTTGCTCACTAGTTTCCGTTCAAACAAGACACGTCTCATGCTGTTTTACTGCTCATCCAGAGGGGTGAAAATAATTAAATATATAAAAAGGACATTTGCAATTTATCCATTATTTCACTATACTTATCTTAGGGCAGGGCATTTTTTTTTTTTATTTTAATAACAAATACATCTGTGTATTTTTTCAACTTAACCACCTTTGGAAGACTGACCTATGTAATGCTGCTTTTGAAACATGGAAATCTAAGATAACATCAAGAATGCTAGTAAAACAAGTGGGTGTTTTTTCCTGGTGTTCACACAGGAACACACCTCAAAAAAAGATTTTATCACAAGTCAGTAATCCACAGAAGAAATTTAAGAGAATCTGCAAGAAGAAAAGGAGGATATTTGTCATATCTACACCTCTCTCACACCAGGTGATGAGACAAAAGAACGATAAAAAATTCAAAGGAATTGTCCAATACCAGTAGAGTTTTAGGATTAATTCACATTTGTCTTTGTTTCTCAAACAAAAAGCTTTAATCACCATGTTCAGTTAAAACCAAATCACTGGGTCAACATGTAGTAAATCTAGATTATACACGGGGACGGGGGGGGAATAAAACAAACCAAAAAGCCTTGGCTCTGCCACAGACAGATTTTCTGAATGCATTCTGCACAAGGCTATAAACTTCCTGATGTTATTATTATGTTAAAAATTAGCCTTGCTAATCAGACAGTTAACTGCAAGACCTACCTGTTCTGATCTACGCCCATTCACTGTATTTCATTGTCTCATACCACTGGGAAGATTTATTTTTCCATGTAGGTGTCAGAAGTGAACACCAAAAGAAATCCCATAACCCACTTTCCAATCAGGCAGTGCTGGCTCATGTCCCATGCTCTGCATCAACTTCTAAGCACTGAACTCACACTGCCACCACACAGCTTATAAAAAAATAAAATAATAATCTCAAAGGCAATGTCAAATTTCAATTTATTTCACAAAGAGAAGCAGAAGAAACTTTGCTCCTGATGATTTTCACTTCTTATTCTGGCCTGAGCTATGACTGCAAATATTTATTTTTACCAATCTGCCTCTGGGATACCAAAATGTGTATTTGTTCAGCTCTTTGCTAATTTCATAAGAGATCTAAAACAATTAATGAAATTAGTATCAAAATCAAAAGAAGACACCTAAACAAAATCTGTGCCTAAAACACCTCTTGAATAAATGCAGCTCACAAGCCACAGGGTACTGGTTGCCTCTTCCTGCCGTTACTCATCTCAGCTTCCATTATTTGAGGATATGTACATGATATTAGTGTGTACGACACTAGAAGGTATTACCATGACCCCCTGGCCCAAAAAGCTTTTGTGGTATGAATAGCCACATACCCAATCTAGAACTGCTAGAGTTTTCAAGTGGAAAAAAAGCCTCTCTGGCTTTAAAACCTGCTGTTGAACCCCAGATGTACAGGAATCAGGTGACCTGCTTCAAAAAAGGAAACAACGAAAAAATATAGTTTAGTTTCTCTTTTGATCATATTCTAGTTTTTTTAAAGCCATCAGCCTCCTTTTCAAGCTTTACCTCCATAATACCAAGGCTACACTTTCTCTCCTTTCACTAGACAAAAATATTTTAAAAAATTCGAGAGCAGACACATGGAAATTCAATACAATGACAGATCCATGTCTGGCTGGCAAGTTACGTGACAATGCTGTGTCCAGTCAGATACATGATTTGGATCAAAATAACTATTGGCTACTCCAATTTTGGCCACTTACAATTGTAAAAAAACTGACTTCTTGTTTCAAAACTGAAGTGGAGGAGAGTACAGCTTTACAAATTATTCCAGAAACAGATTGAGTATTAAATTCCTGTCTCCTCTGTGTGTTGACTGAGAGATTAAATGATGATTATTCCTTCATTTTCAGGTTTGGATTGGACAATCTAAATGTTGAGCAATAAAACTATATACATATATGCTTTTATAGAGTCATAACATTAAAAGCTAAAGTAAATGCACACTACTACAAACAGAAAAAAATAACTTAAGCTGTTTTGGGAAAAGGTTTTACAACTCTGCAAAATAATGCAAGGCTCACAGTGTCAGCCACTGTTTAGTTGCTAGAAATGACAAGTCAACAGCGCTTTTTCCGGGTTTTTGAAACGAAACCATTGAGATGCAGTATTTCTCAAAGTGAAACTGCTGAGACTTTGTAGTAAAACCCACTTGAAACAAAGTTGCTTAGTGATCCTAATTACTTTTGAAATGAGTAATATGTACCTTTCAAATGTACGAGCTTCATTTGCTTATAAAGAAGTCACCTACTTCGGGTAAATAAAAGAAAGAAAAGACTTTACTGAGCTCCTGAATGTCACGCTTTATTTTACTGAAACCACATTTCACAGCACTAAAATTCCCCCAAAGAAAACAGCGTCAGCCTTAGAAGACTGAAGTACATGTGAAACTCCATTTTCCCTGGATGAGTTTACTTACATAAAGCTACCTCTGGTTGCTAACGCTTCAAATATTTCCTTGATAAATCTACCAGAAATATATGAAATCGCAGTCCAGTTTTCAGTGATTTGGACTGACTGGGTTTCCCACAGTAGCCTCATTAATAAGCTGAAAAGGTATGGGTTGGAGAAATGGCCTGTTAGACTGAATGACAACAGGCTGGGCTGCTGAGCTTCAAGGGTAGTTATCAATGGCTCATCATCCAGCTGGGAGCAGGTAAGAAGCACCACAAAGGCTAATACCGGGGCAAATATTATACAGTATTTCACCAACAAACTGGGTAATTTCAGACAGAATTCTCAGTCTTAAGGAAGACCTTAACAAGGAAGAGCAACTGAGCCTCCAAATAGAGATTGGACCCAGATAGACCTTGATAAACTTGAGGAATAAGCCAAAAGGAACCTCATAAAGGGCAAAATTCTGCTCCTAGGGTCCTTCAGTGGAACCTGGGAACAGACCGGTTGAACAACAACCTTACTGAGATAGACCTGGGGATCACCCTGGTTGCCAAGTTGAGTATGAGCCAAGAGCCTGCTCTCATTGCAAACAGGGAAAGCCAAGAGGTGTACAAGCAAAGGAAACTAAATGCTGGTGAGACTACAGTTCAAATACTGTGTCCTATTTCAAGCCCCCCCAGGTCGAAAAGGAATTTGAGAACCCGGAAAGAGTCACTAAAATGGCCTGGAGCCTTGAGGATGATGTTTGAGAAGCAGGTGATGGAGCTGGGTTTGTTAAGCCTGACAAAGAGGCAGCCTAGGGATAATCTAATAGCAACTGAAGCTGAAGGTGCATTACAAAAACAACAGAGATAATCTCAGTATTAACCGAGCACAAAACAAGAGGCAACAACCAGAAGCAGTGGCTCGGGAGGTTCAGATTGGCCATCAGAAAAAAAACCAAACATCTGCAAGGTGGTTTGGTGCCATACTCAGAGAGGTGATAGTCTTTCTTCTCAGACATTTTCAAGACTCAGTAGACAAAGCCACTGCTGGCAAATGAGTGTTAGTTGTAATCCTGGTCTGGATAAATGAGCCCCAGGAATCCCTTCCAATCAACTCTTCCACACACCACAGCCAGCTCTTCCACCATGGAAATTTTGTCACTCTCCATATCAAAAATGAAAGTTTTAACAGGCAGCTGAGAGAGAGATTTAGCACTTGCCAAGGACTCTCCTGTACTGTCTAGCCCATTAAATCAACCACCACGATCCCCTAAACGCCATACCAGCAAAACACCTTCTTACAAGCAGTAAAGTCTCTCAATAAAAGAGCAATGAATGACTCCTCAGAAGTACTTACACAGGTTCAAAATCACAAGTAAAAGTCTTGTTCTCAGAAGTGATATAAAAGATCCTGTTCACTTAAGGCATGTTTACACGTTACTTAACATGTTTACATGTTATTTAAAGCCAACAGGCATTAAGTTCATTACAAATTTACAATTTATTACAATCTCAAGCTGCAGCACTCGGTCTCACAGGTAGATGTTACAAGCACACACTGTCCACAAACCAGAAAAGCAACACAGAGCTACGGGAAGTGTGTGCACATGTCCATGGGGGTGACAACTAGTATTTTAAATTCAATATCCTCATTTATTATATACTATCTTCTCTCTCAATACAGGCTCTAGCAATCTTATTTTAAAACTACACACACACAAACACAGGCTTAGCATAACCCAATACATAAACTCATCAATTTGAAATTAAGTAAATATTTACCAGAACAAACTTACAGGTAGCACAAATCCTAAGTGAAGATCAGTAGTTTTCACTATGAGATTGAGTACTTTCTCCATGGAATAAAAAAGAAAGTAATTAAGAAAATCAAGCATATTGCCTATAGACAAAATGTTACTTCAATATCAGCATCTCTACAGGGAAGATTTCAGGGACTGTAAATTCAAGATCAGTCGAATGGCTCAGACTCCACTTTAAGTGACTTCCCTTTTGTTTTATGTATATGTATTTTATATATACACCAACACATTTGAACTTCAGAGATGTTTCATAAATAACAATTTCTAGACAAAGAAGAATTTCTTTGTCACAGAGACAGTCATCACAAGTTTGACTGTCCCGTTCTCCAGCTGATTAACACGATAAAGCATTAGCCTTTACAGTACTTGTTAAGGTTTTCTTTCCCCTTACTGCTGCATAAATTACTACTTCTACAAAACAAATAAAAAAATCTCCTGATTTGCTCTTTTCTTTAAATCTAAGTTCTCCTGGGCACATAACTGCTCATTTCCCTCACTCCTGTATTGGAAAAATGTATTTCTCTTCACACTTACCCCTTGTGTACTTATCCACAAGCTTATAGCCTACGTTACAAAAAGGAACCAAGACAGTGACAAATGATTTATCTAGATGCCACTGAGAAACAATTCAAGCGCTAAAACCAGTTCCTCCTTTCTTCAGCAGAAAGCCACAAGCAAATCTGCTGGTTTGATTAACTAGCAACTTTTCAGCACTTGATCTAGCTTGGACTGCTTGCTAGGAAGCAAGTCATACGCAGAAATTAGTGTTCTCACTGTTCTCTTGTAGCCTCAGCCCAAAAAGGAGTTAGTAAAAACTGCATTTCACAAATTTCAAGAAATACAGCCTCCCCATTCCCCAGTAAAGAGATTATATAGCATTTACACTGGTATCAGCAAAGGAAATATTTACAGAATAGCTGTCAAGCTGGATATGGAACAGGAACTAAAACGAGAGAGATTAGACACATGATGAAACACATCTTCCCTAACCTCTCTCTCCACATATAAGCTCATATTTCGCTTCCTTCAAGGGGGCTTTAAAGTTTAAACCTCAAATGGTATATACTTTGAAGGCAGAGATTTTCACCACCCTCCCCTTTAACTTAGCCAACCATTTCTGCACAGCCATAGAGAATCTAGAAGACAATTATTCTGGTTCCTTGCGCTACATCTGAAAACACCACGTTAAAACAACGGGCAGTATAGAGTGGTGCATCTTTAGCAAGCTAAGACTAAGCTGAATTGGCTTCCATCACAGCTGTAAGCTAGCCAACCTGTAAGCAACTTTATCTGCTTACAGCACTTCTTCAGCTTTACTGAAAGCAAAGCAAAGGCTGAGCATCAAGTAAAGCTCTGGGTACCTCCAAAGGATTTCTAACAGAAAGCAGAATATTCTACCTTCAGGTGACTTATTTAAGCGAGGAGTGATCAGTAGTCTGGCTACTGAACAGCCTTGACATGCGTGATGTAGAACAAGCAATTAATGTGAAAGGCAGCATTCCTGTCACTTATCACACATGCCAGTTCTTTCTGTTTGATGGCCTAGTTCAGAGTTCTTCATGCGACTGGTCAATACTCTGGATAGAGTTGGTTTTGAGAACGTAAAGAGCTTCTTTCATATTAAAATAATAGTGAAATTTAACCCATTTTATACTCCCTGGTCTTTGGAAATGCAACCTTTCTGCTGTGTAGCAGGAACAACTGTCTTCTGAAATGTTCATTTTTGGTTGGTTGCTCGTTTGTTCATTGCATTTTTAGGAAGTTGTGAAATATTTTTGGAAGCCCGGTGATCCCACAGATCCTTCTTCCATACATATATCTCCCTCAACACGAAAACAACAGCAGAAAGAAGACAACTAATGATTTAAGCTACAAGGCTACTACAGGGCATTCAAAGGGCTTCTCGATAATTGTGCTGGTTTTAAAGTGTCCACCTGCACCGCAAGGGTTGCTGAAAACATGAGTGGTATCAAAACATACCATGCTCCATAGAGCCTCTTCCTTCAGTGCCCTGTCGCTCTCCAGGTCTTTCACTAAACATCCTGACTTCCTTGCCCCAAATGCCACCATACACTTTGTACAAGTGGAAAAAACAAAACCCACTCATATTTGGTCTACAGACCCAGCACATGTCTCAATTCTGACCTGCTACCACCCACCGCTGTCACTTTGGCTATAAACTGGCACACTGTATAGCTGCAGGCACTCCCAAGCACTGCAGAAAAGTCTCAAAGTATGGGTCTGTATTTTTGCTGTAGTCACTCTTTTGTGTTCTCAGATGTGAGCATAGAAACCTTCCCATAAAACCAAATTAAAAAAAAAAAAAAAAAGAGAGAGATGGCTCCAAGGCAACCTGCCCCATCTGCTGAGCATCCAGTTAGGACCACTGTCCTACCTACATCAGTCCTACCTACATCAGCTACAGGCTGCTACTGTACTCCTAAATGGTGATTGTAGACCAACAGACACAGAAAATAGCTTTACTGATTGCTTCTTAGAGCTGAAAACAAGCTTATACAAACCAAAATGGAATTGAACTCTGAGATCACAGGTTCATTCACCACTGAACAAAACTGGCACACGAGGCAAGCACTGTGTTTCCTGTCTGCTAATACCTGGCTCTGTGTAGCCACTAGAGCAGTCAGGAATTATCAGAAAACACGGAAAACAGTCACATTCCATTTCCGAAGGAAAATCCAGATGCTCACCCTGCTACAACCACCAGGTTTCCCCACTGCAGAGAGAAGGGAGATGGAGGTGGGGGATCTGTATGCTCAGCCCTCTGCGTTGGGAATGCTCCAACTAAGACATTTAAACACTATGATAAACCCTATCACGCCAAGGAACTGCTGTCCAGATCTGAGAACTTCTGTACTCATCTTTGTATACGTCCATAATACAGGAAAATCAATTTTGATAAAGAAGGCAGAAATGCACTACTTACATGTTCAATAAATACTGCACCCAGAGAACAGCAGGCAGCAATAGAAAACAAAACAACAAACAAAGCCCAAAAAAACCTTTCAAATACAGTGCTTTGGGAAGTGATGCAAAAAACAGGACAGTCTAGAAAACAAGTTCAGAGAGCAAAGTAGTAAATGATTTTCATAAAAGTACTTTCTAGTGTTAAGAGGAAAAAATGGATGCTCTTGTGGAATGAGCTCTGTGCTACTGAAAAATCCACACTTTTAATGGCAAAGCTACCATATGTTTCACTTTAAATCAAAAGGCCACTCTAGGTGTAAGGAAAACTGGAAGCCTGCTTAACAAAACAAAGGCAAGATGTTTACATACTGACAACAAACAGTCCATGTTTGCTGCTGCAGCAATAATCAAGTAGTTGCATGGGTGACAAAAACAGCACACACATACACACCCCCAGCCAAATGAATTGTCTGTCATTAGTATTTTTTTAAATTTAAACATTTAATCTTGTGGCCCAGCTACCACTTCAGTCTTTCATCACTAGCTAGGACTTGGGTGTTTCCCTTTCCTTTCTGAGGATCTGATTTGAAATAAGATGGCAACTGTTCACACTTCAACACAATTATAAGGACTTCCTTGGAAGGAACACTGTCTACCTAAGGAAATCCTTGTCTGGTTGAAGTGAGCAAATAACGGTGGAGCCAGCACCTAGGGTTCTCATAACCAGAAGATAAGAAGTCTTGGGTTATATACATGTCCTTGAATTTAGCTGAACTCTCTGAACAGCCATTTAAAACAGTTTGTACACATTTGCTATTTGATGGGAAATGTAAATATGATTGAATAAATAAAGACAAAACTGGTCAGATACCCAAAACTAGTATTTTAAAGGTCCTCATATGCAGACAGTTCTCCCATGTAAGTCTTCATTCCAGCAATACACGTCATTATATATACACTGAGTCAACAAATAGTCTCAGTTATTTTTCTCTGCTCTTCCATAAGGAACCAAACTGAAGTCAGCAAGATCCAGCATAGATGCCAGAATTACTCATATAAAATAAATTTAAAAATAGAATCAGGGCCTAAAGACATTAACTGAATCCAGAGAAGAACAAAGTCATCAGCAAAGTACCACCTGAAAAGAATGCTAAGTGAGCAATTAGGTTAGCGGGTTTCTGGTTTCTTGCCTTAAACCAGTAACTGATTTATTACTGCCAGGACATAAAAGTAAAATGAGACAGCATTTTTAAAAAAAAAAAAAACCCAACAAAAACCACAACCAAAAAATCCCCAACCAAATAAAAAAATCCCCACAAGCTTCAATATCCTACTCTAGGAGTGTTTTAAAGAAAAGCAGAATATAAACTGTAAGCCCCAATGTACAGTTCTGAGGGTTGACTCATTCCAATCATGTGATACAGACACATCAACGCTAGCTAGAAAAACATTCAAGAAGTGGTACCTATTTGACCTTATATCCCTTCTTACCCCCACTACTCCCTTCCCAGCAATTATTACTGTGAATTAACATTGTTTAAAAAGACGACGATTAAGTCAGTCCTGTGGTTGTCTTCTGTATTTTTTTTTTCCAGCTGGGAAAAAATAAGCCCATCATTCATTGTGCTGTTTTAACCCAGGTCTTGTATTGTCTGGTTTTTGTCTAACCAAGGAACAGAGAAGCCCACGCAATTTTGCCCACACCAGGCCAATTAAACATCTATCAGAATTTAAAAGCATTACTCTTATAACTTGCCTATAATTAACAAGCAACACAAGCAATAACAATCAGATACTATAATTCAAAGTCGTCATTCCTTCCTTTCCACAAAAAACATCTGTTCTGTATCGGTCAGATGAAAGAATGCCACGTGACACCCACAAAGTAAATTCTACTCAAGGAGACATCAAAGCAAGATTAAGGTGCATTGTACAGGTATCACAAACAGAACCACAGAGGTCCCAAAGACCAACCCACTCTTGCTGAGGCCAAATACACCCAAAAGACCTACGAGATCCTTTACACCTCTAATATATGACTGCAGGAATAATGATGGCATCTTCAGAAAAACACCTGCTGTCCACATGACATCAAAATGAGATTTGTGGATGTATTATGTTAGAAAGATCCAGATTTCTTTCACTCTTCTGTCACTCAAGAAGCAATAATAATAACAACAACAACAAAAATTAAGTCTTACATTAACCTCTGGTTTACTGAAAAGAGAAAACAGGATGGGACAATGCACCTATAACCCATCTGCTGGGATGGGGTAATCCCACAAAAAGCTGGCCAAGATGATCACATCTTGTGATGTGCCTTCCAACCTGGGCTATTCTATGATTCTAACCTTCTTTCATCATGACATCACTAAACTTACCTCCAACTACAGATGCTAAATGAGGCAATGCCTACCTGCTCCCCTCTCTTCTGCCTGGGGGTAGCATGGGCAACCCGTAGCATCTCAGGTGACTTTCCCAGTGGGTAGGCTGGGCTCCCTAACCATGCTTCTGAGACTTTTTCAGGGACATACTCCACTTGGAAAGCTCCTCCATGGAAGCACATGCAATAGCACAGCTTCTCCTACCAAGGTTTTTGTTTTGCTCTTTTCTGAGGGAACAAGGACCATCTCATACACCAAAGAACATAATAACAAACAACTCTGGCTTCAGCACAGGCACTTCTGCCTCCATTCATGTTCCGTCCTGGTGATTACCATTAGATCCAGTAACCTCCAGCTATGAGAACTGTTTGTTCTGATGAACGCCATTAGACCTGTTTGTTCTCCTGTCTCACCTTCAGCTGAGACCAGGCAGTGCTTTCAGAAAAGCACTGATATAACCGCCTCCAAGCACTGCCTGACCCCAATTTCAGCCTGATGAAAATCATCCCCGAGCACAGTTGTTAACACGAAACGTTAGAGGACATACTACCTCTCCAGATGTGCTGTGAGAGGAAGCCATTACACGTACTCCCACAACTGGATATTTCATTGTTCTCTATTGGAAAGAGGTCCTCCAACTTGCCCAAACAAAACAAGGCACCTGCCTGGAGCTCCCCAGCAAGTCAGTTATTTCAGTTTGGCACATATTTTATTATTTTTACCCATCACACATCTTCCCACCGCCCTGAAAGGGCCAGATTTCCGAACTCACTGGTCCAGCCCAGGGGAGAGGAGGGGAGCCGGCTCAGCAGGGAGCTGGGGGGGGTCTCTCCAGCACAGCCCCCTTCCCTCCCCACTGGCCTGTACAGGTCTCGTAAGGCCCAATACAGGACACGGCACCTGTCACTCACCCAACCGCGCTTATTTCAGTGCCGCTCCTTCCCTAATGAATAACAAAATAAACCTTTTTCCCCCGTCACCCCCGGCTCGGCGCAGCGACCTTTCCAGACAGGGAACAAAAGGCTAGGAAGGAGGTAGCCCCGTGGCGAGGGCAGGCCCGGCCCGCTGGGGGGGCACGGGGAAGATGAGACGCGCCGCCCGCTCCGCGACCGCCCTGGATTTTGATCCCGAGGAGCCACGTCCCCGCGGTGACAAAGCCCGGCCTGACCGGTGCCACCTCCCCCCTTCAGCCGGAGGCCGCGACAGACCGGCGGGCCCGGCGCGGAGCCCGCCCCAACCCCTCACACCAGCCCGCCGGGGGCAGGCCGCCTCAGGCCGGAGCGAGCCCCCCCGCCCCCGCCGCCATCCCCGTCCCCTCCCCGACGGAACCCGCAGGGCGAGGGAGACCCCAACCGGGGTCACGCACCGTGTAGAGCAGGTTGAGGGCGCAGAGGCAGTTCTTGGAGCAGGCGAAGCCCCCGCACACCATCGCGCCGCCGCGGCCGTTACACCCGTTACCGCCAGGGAACCGCGCGGCAGGAGCGGCAGGATGAGGAGGACAAGGAGGAGGCCCGACGCCGCCCCGCCCTCCCGCTCCGCCGGCCGCCAGCGCGCGGGCGGGG